>NC_056735.1:1549283591-1549328591 GCF_019279795.1 Protopterus annectens
CTACTTCCCCCTTCCAGTTAAATGGCAAAAAGGAAAAAAAAAAAAAACAAAAACAACAGGGAAAAATTTGTTAAACCTCACAGTAGATACTCAAGTATCAAAAAGGAAAAAACCCGAAAATAAACAAAAAAGTTAAAAAATAAGAAAACTCAGAACCCCTTTTTACTAGAATAAAAGGTAAAAAAAAAATAGAAAAAAAAACAATTAAAAACAAAAATTTAAATGAAAATTTAAATATTAGGAAATCAAAAAATTCAAAAAAAAAAAAAAAACTAAAAATTAAAAATTTGCAACCCCCAACATAGAAAATAGAAACCCTTAAAAACTTAAAAAAAAAAGGAATAAAGGGAAAAAATTAAAAACCCAAAACATACTTAAATTATATTAGTATTAAGAAAAACTCTGAAATAAAAAAAAAAATAAACTAAAAAAAATCAAAAAAACAAATTTTACAAGTAAATAAAATAAAACCTAAAAAAGGGAAAAAAAAATAAAAATAATAACCCAATGCTAAACCTTTATGTAATCATTAGTTAATAAAAAAAAGGAAACATGAAATCAAAAAAAGGTTTAATTTCCAAATTAAAAAACCCAACAAAAGAAATCAGAAATAAAAAAACCAAAACAAAAACTGGAAAAGAAAAAAGGAAATAAAATAAATACCAATAGAAACTTTTTATATTAATTATAGTAAATGGAAAACAAGGGGAAAAAAATAAACAAACAAAACCAACTTAACAAATTGGGAAAAAATTTTAAAATCAAACAAGGAAAATAGCAAAGAATGCAAAAAAAAGTGTAAACTCAAAATAAAAAAAAGGAACTAATTTAAAAATTATATAAAGGAAATAAAATTACAACAAAAAAAAGCAAAAGAAAAAAAACAAAAATTTTAAAACCTTTTTTAACACAATTGAAACAGTAAAACCCACAATAAAGGTTATCTCAAAATAGAAAAAAAGGTAAATTTTAAAAAAAAAAGTCTAATTTTCCCCCTTTTTTAGCTCAGGAAAACAGAAAGTGAAAAAAAACAAGAAAAACAAAAACCAGGAACAAAAAAAACAGTTATAACTAAATAAACTAGTTTAAAAAACAGAAAAAGGGAAATTTAAAAAAGAAAAAAGGAAAATTAAAAAAACAAATTATTTTTCCTTTGTAAAATTTTAAAAGGGGAAGAAAAGGAAAAAAAAAAAACCAAGTAAAATTAAAAAACTAAAACCCCAACAAAAATTAAAAAATTAGAAAAAAAAAAACCGAAAAAGCAAAAAAAGGTTAAATAAATAAAATAAAAACCCAACTTATTTTGATTAGTTTAAACGAAACGAAAAAAAAAAAAAAACAAAAACAATAAAATAAAAAAACAAAAATTTTCCTTTAAAAATCAGAAAAGTAATGAAAATTATTAAAGAAAAAAAAAAATGTTTTTACCAGAAAATCAAAACCCATTCCTTTAATAGGGAAAGCAGAAAAACCCATAAAAAACAAACAGAAAAAAAAATAAAGATAAAATTTAAAAATTATTTAACAAAGGAAATTAAATTAATAACAAAGGTTTTAAAAAACCCCAAAAAACAATATTAAATAAAACAGATTTGTTAAAAACCTTCTCACCCTCCAAGCTATTTATAAAAAGTAAAAAAAGAAACAAAAAAAAAACAAGTTAAAATTTAAACCAATAAAAAAAACAGAAAGTAAATTAATACAAAAATAATCATAGAAATTTAAAAATAATTTATAAAAGATACTAGTAAATTTAAATTTTTTTAAAAAGAAAACAAAATTCAAAAAAAACAGAAAAATTTAAAATTTAAAATAAAAAAAACAGAATAAAATAAAAACTAAAATAAACAGAAACTTAAATAACAGAAAATAAAATATTATTTTCATTTTTCTCAACCGGTTTGAATTCAGAAAGGGGAAAAAACTGAACAACCCAAAATTAAAATAGAAAAAAAATCCAAACAAAAAAAAATAACAACAATAAATTTAAAATTATAAAAAAACAGAATAGTAAGTTATAACAAAAAGTTACTAATTTACTTCAATTAATCAGGCTTAATGAATAAAAAAATCAGAAAAAAACCCAAAAATGCTTCTGAAAAAATTTAGTTAAACCCCAACAGTGAATTGAAAAATAACAAAAAAGTGAAAATAAAAAAAAAAAAACAAAAATAAAATAAGCAAGTACTAATTTCCCTTATTAATCAGGAAATGGCAAAAAGGAAGGGAAAAAAAAAAAACAAACCCAACAGATGCTTTATGAAATTCAGTTACAACCCCAACAAAACAGAAACAGAAAAAAAAAATAAAATTAAAAACCAAAAAAAAAAAGGAATTATTTATAAACAGTTATTATAAATGAAATAGAAAAAAAGGAATAGAAACAAAAATTGAAAAATCCCAACACACCAATTGGAAATTAAATCCCAAAAAGTGAAATAATAGAAAAAAAACAAAATTAAAAAAAAATAATAAAAAACCCAAAAAATACCAATTAATACCTGAATTTATAACTAGAAAAAAAACAGGGAAAATGAAAAGAAACAGAAAAAAAAAACCCCAAACCAATAAATGGAAAATTTAAAACCAAAAAAACAGAAAAGAACAGAAAAAAATGTATAATTAATAGAAATAAAAAAAATTTAAAGTTTTAAAAAAATGCAGATAGAACCCTTTTAAAAACAAAAACAAAATAAAAGGGAAAAAAAACAAAAACCCAACCCCGACTTAACAATAGAGTTAATCAAAAAACAAAAAAAATTAAAAATATAAAAGACTAAAATAAAATTCTATTTAAAAGTAACACAGGAAATTGAAAAATTAAAAATTAGCCCCAAAACCCCAAAAAGAAAAGAAAATTAGAAAACAAAATGACTAAACAAATTACAACCAAATTTCAATTAAAAAATAGAAAAAGGGCAAAACATACAAATTAACCCGAATTAAGAATTTAAAAATTATAAAAAAGAATAATTTAAAAAAATTATTAACAAACCCTTAATAAAAAGAAAAAGGGAATAAAAAATAAACAAGTTAAAACCCATAAAATTCAAAAAAATCAAATGAAACAGAAATAAATAATATCAAAATAAGCAAAAATCTTAATTAACTAGTTAAACAAATTAAATAGTCAAAATAGCAAAAACCCCTATCTTAATTAAAAAAAAGTTAAACCAAACAAATAGACCAAAACCCAACAATTTTAAAATTTAAAAATCAAAACAGGAAAACAAAGATAAACAATAAATTATATCTCAGAAATAAAAAACAGGATTAATGAAAATTAAAATAAAGGAAATCTCCATCTAAATGGAAAATTTAAAACAACAACAGATTAGAACAATTAAAAACCCAAGATATAAAATTGAAAAAGGTATAATAAAAGAAAAACACAACCTTTTAAATTTATAAATAGAAATAACTTTTTAAAATAAACCCAATTAGAGCAAAATTTATTATATAAAAAAGGAAAAAAAAAACAAAAAGTATAAAAATTTAGATTTTAAAATTGAAATTTGGGTTTTAAAAAAAAAGTGAAACAAAATAACTCAAAAAAAGAAATGTAAAAAGAAAAAAATTAAGAAACAATATTATCTTTAAAATTTAAATTACACATGAAAGGAAAAAAAAAAAAAAAAACAAAAAAAAAAACTTTTTATTCTTATCCAAAATGAAAACGCAATAATGAAAAAAGAAAAAAAAAAAAAAGAAAAAAAATCCAATTTATTTCAAATTATTTTAGGTTTTTTGAAATAAAGTGGGAAAAAAAAGAACAAAAAAAAAAATACAAAATTAGTTCTAATTTATTACAATAAACAAGGGGAAATCATAAAAGTGAAAAAAAAATATAAAAACAAAAAAAAAAGATTTATTTAAAAACCCAAAAATTTGAAAAAAAAAAAAAATAGAAAAAACAAAAGCAAAATTTAAATTATAAAACATTATTAATAAAAGTAAAGGAGAAAAAGGGAAAAAAAAAAAAAACAGAAAATAAAAAATACAAATTGTTGAAATTTGTTAAATTTTAAAAAAGGAAAAAAAAAAAAAAACAAAAAAACTAAAAAAGCAAAATTTTAAAAACTTAAAAGAAAATTAGAAACCAAACAAACAAAAATAAAATAAAAATTAAAAAACAGAATAAAAACAAAAATTTAAAATCTTTTTTACCAAACAAAATAAAGGTAAATTAAAAAAAACACAAACAAAAAAGAAAAAAAAAAAAAGAAAAAATATTCAAAAACCAAACTTTAAAAAGAAAAAAAAAAAGGAAAAAACAAAAACAAAGAATTAACTTTAATTTCAATTAAAAACCCGGGAAATGGTTTGAAATAATAGAAAAAAACAAATTAAAATAGCAAAAAAAAAATTAAAATGAAAAAATAGAAACCCCAATAAAAAAGAAATCCAGAAAAAACTAAAAAAAAAAAAAAAAGATAATGTTAAACCAAATTTTCACCCTTTTAAATTTAAAAGAATGGAAAAAAACTTAAAAACCAAAATTAAACAAAAAATTTAATTTTAAAAACTCAAAAAACTACCGAGTAGAAAATGAAAAATTCAAAAAAAAACAAAAGTAAATTTAAAATTAAAAACCCCCCCTAGCCAAAATTTGAAAGGTAAACAAGGGTTGAAACCAAAAAAAAAAAAAATGTTAAAAATGTAGAAAATTTTAACTAAACATAAAAAGTAAAAGAAAAAGATAAAAAAAAATAACCCAAAAATTTAAAAAATATAATTTAAATAAAAAAAACCTTAATTTTTCACAGTTAAATGTAAAAAAACCCCAAAAACAAAACAACAAAAAAACAGATTTGTTAAAATTCAACAACTTACAAGTAAATGAAAAATGTTAAAAAAAAAAACAAAAACAGATTTTAAAAAAAAAATTTTTAAATAAAAACCCTTTAATTTTAAAAAATTAAAAAAAAATTTATTCAAAAAAAAAAAATGAAAAAAAGTTAAAAATTTGAAACCCCCCTTTCTTTTGGGAAAAAATTTTTAAAAACCCAAACACAGGATAGTTAATGTTATATATCACAGATTACTTAGCGCAGAACCCTTACTCCAACTTCCTCTGTTTAGCTCAGTGTGAAATGGCAGAAAAAGGGATGGTGGGAAACACAAATCAGAACAAACAAACCCAACCAGATGCTTAACAATTGTAGAAAATTATAGTTAATACCTCACACACAGTGAAACAAGCTAGCAAAGTATATGCAGACAATAAAAGTGCTATAAATAACTCAGAATTAAGCAAAAAAACAGGATACATAATGTTATATATCACAGATTAGTTAGCTCAGAACCCTTCATCTGACTTCCTCCGATTTGCTCAGTGTGAAATGGCAGAAACAGGAGGAGGATGAACAAAAATCAGAACAAACAAACCCAAACAGATGCTTAACAATTGTATAAAATTCTAGTTAATACCTTACACACAGTGAAACTAGCTAGCAAATTATATGCAGACAATAAAAGTGATATAAATAACTCAGAAATAAGCAAAAAACAGGATAGTTAATGTTATAAATCACAGATTAGTTAGCTCAGAACCCTTCTTCCGACTTCCTCTGTTTAGCACAGTTTGAAATGGGTAAAACAGAGAGGGTGGGAAACAAAAATTAGAACAAACAAACCAAACCAGATACTTAACAATTGTAGAAAATTCTAGTTAACACCTCACACACAGTGAAACTAGCTAGCAAAGTATATGCATGCAATAAAAGGGATATAAATAACTCACAAATAAGCAAAAAACAGGATACTTAATGTTATATATCACAGATTAGTTAGCTCAGAGACCTTCCTCCAACTTCTTCCTATTAGCTCAGTGTGAAATGGCAGAAATAGTGAGGGTGGAAAACAAAAATCAGAACAAACAAACCCAACCAGATACTTAACAATTGTAGAAAATTCTAGTTAATACCTCACACACACTGAAACTAGCTAGCAAAGTATATGCAGACAATAAAAGTGCTATAAATAACTCAGAAATAAGCAAAAAACAGGATACATAATGTTATATATCACAGATTAGTTAGCTCAGAACCCTTCCTCCGACTTCCTTCATCTAGCTCAGTGTGAAATGTCAAAAACAGGGAGGGTGGGAAACAAAAATCAGAACAAACAAACCCAACCAGATGCTTAACAATTGTAGAAAATTCTAGTTAATACCTCACACACAGTCAAACTAGCTAGCAAAGTATATGCAGACAATAAACGTGCTTTAAATAACTCAGAAATAAGGAAAAAACAGGATACTTAATGTTATATATCACAGATTAGTTAGCTCAGAGCCCTTCCTATGACTTCTTCCTTTTAGCTCAGTGTGAAATGGCAGAAATAGGGAGAGTGGGAAACAAAAATCAGAACAAACAAACCCAAGCAGATGCTTAACAAATGTATAAAATTCTAGTTAATACCTCACACACAGTGAAACTAGACAGCAAAGTACATGCGGAAAATAAAAGTGCTATAAATAACTCAGAAATAAGCAAAAAAACAGGATAGTTAATGTTATATATCACAGATTAGTTAGCTCAGAGCCCTTCCTCTGACTTCCTATGATTAGCTCAGTGTGAAATGGGTGAAACAGGGAGGGTGGGAAACAAAAATCAGAACAAACAAACACAACAAGATGCTTAACAATTGTAGAACATTCTAGTTAATACCTCACACACAGTGAAACTAGCTGGCAAAGTATATGCAGACAATAAAAGTGCTATAAATAACTCAGAAATATGCAAAAATCAGGATACTTAATGTTATATATCACAGATTAGTTAGTTCAGAGCACTTCCTCCAACATCTTCCGATTAGCTCAGTGTGAAATGGCAGAAATAGGGAGAGTGGGAAACAAAAATCAGAACAAACAAACCCAACCAGATGCTTTAACATTTGTAGAAAATTCTAGTTACAACCTCACCAACAGTGAAACTAGCTAGAAAAGTAGATGCAGACAATAAAAGTGCTATAATTAACTCAAAAATAAGCAAAAAACAGGATACTTCATTTTATATATCACAGATTAGTTAGCTCAGAACCCTTCCTCTGACTTCTTCTGATGAGCTCAGTGTGAAATGGCAGAAACAGGGAGGGTGGGAAACAAAAATCAGAACAAACAAACCCAACCAGATGTTTAACAATTGTAGAACATTCTAGTTAATACCACACATACAATGAAACTAGCTAGCAAAGTATATGCAGACAATAAAAGAACTATAAATAACTCAGAAATAAGCAAAAAACAGGATAATTAATCTTATATATCACAGATTACTTAGCTCAGAGCCCTTCCTCCGACTTCCTTAGATTAGCTCAGTGTGAAATGGCAGAAACAGGGATGGTGGGAAACTAAAATCAGAACAAACAAACACAACCAGATGCTTAACAATTGTAGAAAATTCTAGTTAATACCTCACACACAGGGAAACTAGCTAGCAAAGTATATGCAGACAATAAAAGTGCTATAAATAACTCAGAAATAAGGAAAAAAAAGGATATTTAATGTTATATATCACAGATTAGTTAGCTCAGAGCCCTTCCTATAACTTCTTCCTTTTAGTTCAGTGTGAAATAGCAGAAATAGGGAGAGTGGGAAACAAAAATCAGAACAAACAAACCCAACCACATGCTTAACAATTGTAGGAAATTCTAGTTAATACCTCACCCAGTGAAAATAGCTAGCAAAGTATATGCAGACAATATAAGTGCTATAAATAACTCAGAAATAAGCAAAAAAAACAGGATAGTTAATGTTATATGTCACAGATTAGTTAGCTCAGAACCCTTACTCTGACTTCCTCCGCTTAGCTCAGTGTGAAATGGAAGAAACAGGGAGGGTGGGAAACAAAAATCAGAACAAACAAACCCAACCAGATGCTTAACAATTGTAGAAAATTCTAGTTAATACCTCACCCAGTGAAAATAGCTAGCAAAGTATATGCAGACAATATAAGTGCTTTAAATAATTCAGAAATAAGCAAAAACAGGATAATTAAGGTTATATATCACTGATTAGTTAGCTCAGAGCCCTTACTCCGACTCCTTCCTATTAACTCAGTGTGAAATGGCAGAAACAGGGAGAGCGGGAAACAAAAATCAGAACAAACCCAAGCAGATGCTTAACAATTGTAGAAAATTCTAGATAGTACCTCACACACAGTGAAACTAGCTAGCAAAGTATATGCAGACAATAAAAGTACTATAAATAACTCAGAAATAAGCAAAAAACAGGATACTTAATGTTATATATCACAGATTAGTTAGCGCAGAACCCTTCCTCCGACTTCCTCCAATTAGCTCAGTGTGAAATGGCAGCAACAGGGACAATGGGAAACAAATATTAGAAAAAAACAAACAAAACCAGATGGTTTACAATTGTAGAAAATTCCAGTTAAGAGCTCACACACAGTGAAACTATCTAGCAAAGTACATGCAGACAAAAAAGTGCTATAAATAACTCAGATATATGCAAAAAAGAAGATATATAATGTTATATATCACATATTAGTTTGTTCAGCATCCTTCCTCCAACTTCCTCCATCCAGATCAGTGTGAAATGGCAGAAAATGTGAGCGGGGAAACAAAAATCAGAACAAACAAACCCCACAAGATTCTTAACAATTGTAGAAAATTCTAGCTAATACCTCACACACAGTGAAACTAGGTAGCAAAATATATGCAGACAATAAAAGTGCTATAAATTACTCAGAAATAAGCAAAAAACAGTATACTTAATGTTATATTTCGCAGTCTAGTTAGCTCAGAGCCCTTTCTCTGACTTCTTCCGATTAGCTCAGTGTAAAATGGCAGAAATGGGCGGGGGGTGGGAAACAAAAATCAGAACAAACAAACCCAAACAGATGCTTAACAATTGTAGAAAATTCTATTTAATACCTCACACTCAGTGAAACTAGCTAGCAAAGTATATGCAGACAATAAAAGTGCTATAAATAACTCAGAAATTAGAAAAAAAAGGATACTTAATTTTATATATAGATTAGTTAGCTCAGAGCCATTCCTCTGACCTCCTCTGATTTGCTCAGTGTGAAATGGCAGAAACAGGGAGTGTGGGAAACAAAAATCAGAACAAACAAACCCAACCAGATGCTTAACAATTGTAGAAAACTCTAGTTAATACCTCACACTCACTAAAACTAGCAAGTAAAGTATATGCAGACAATAAAAGTGCAATAAATAACTCAGAAATAAGCAAAAACAGGATACTTAATGTTATATATCACAAATTAGTTAGCTCACAACCCTTCCCCCGACTTCCTCTGATTAGCTCAGTGTAAAATGGCAGAAACAGGGAGGGTGGGAAACAAAATTCAGAACAAACAAACCCAACCAGATGCTTAACAATTGTAGAACATTCTAGCTAATACCTCACACACAGTGAAACTATCTAGCAAAGTATACGCAGACAATAAAAGTGCTATATTTAACTCAGAAATAAGGAAAAAACAGGATACTTAATGTTAAATATCACCGATTATTTAGCTCAGAACCCTTCCTCTGACTTCCTCTGCTTAGCTCAGTGTGAAATGGAAGAAACAAGGAGGGTGGGAAACAAAAGTCAGAACAAACAAATCCAACCAAATGCTTAACAATTGTAGAAAATTCTAGTTAATAACTCACACACAGTGAAACTAGCTACCAATGTATATGCAGACAATAAAAGTGCTATAAATAAGTCAGAAATAAGCAAAAAACAGGATACTTAATGTTATATACAACAGATTACTTAGCTCAGAACCCTTACTCCAACTTCCTCCGATTAGCTCAGTGTGAAATGGCAGAAAAAGAGACAGTGGGAAACAAAAATCAGAACAAACAAACCCAACCAGATGCTTAACAATTGAAAAAAATTCTAGTTAATACCTCACACACAGTGAAACAAGATAGCAAAGTATATGCAGAGAATAAAAGTGCTATAAATAACTCAGAAATAAGGAAAAAACAAGATACTTAATGTTATATATGACAGATTAGTTAGCTAAGAGCCCTTCCTCTGACTTCCTCTGTCTAGCTCAGCTTGAAATGGCAGAAACAGGGTTGGTGGGAAACAAAAATCAGAACGAACAAACCCAACCAGATGCTTAACAATTGTAGAAAATTCTAGTTAATACCTCACTCACAGTGAGACTAGCTAGCAAAGTATGTGAAGACAATAAAAGTGCTATAATTAACTCAGAAATAAGCAAAAAACAGGATACTTTATGTTATATATCACAGAATAGTTAGCTCAGAACCCTTCCTCTGACTTCCTCCGATTAGCTCAGTGTGAAATGGCAGAAACACGGAGGGTGATGAATAAATATCAGAACAAACAAACCCAAACAGATGCTTAACAATTGTATAAAATTCTAGTTAATACCTTACACACAGTGAAACTAGCTAGCAAATTATATGCAGACAATAAAAGTGATATAAATAACTCAGAAATAAGCAAAAAGCAGGATAGTTAATGTTATAAATCTCAGATTAGTTAGCTCAGAACCCTTCCTCCGACTTCCTCCGTTTAGCACAGTTTGAAATGGCAGAAACAGAGAGGGTGAAACAAAAATCAGAACAAACAAACCCAACCAGGTGCTTAAAAATTGTAGAAAATTCTAGTTAACACCTCACACACAGTGAAACTAGCTAGCAAAGTATATGCAGACAATAAAAGTGATATAAATAACTCAGAAATAAGCAAAACCAGGATACTTAATGCAATATATCACAGATTAGTTAGCTCAGAGACCTTCCTCCAACTTCCTCCGATTAGCTCAGTGTGAAATGGCAGAAACAGTGAGGGTGGGAAACAAAAATCAGAACAAACAAACCCAACCAGATGCTTAACAATTGTAGAAAAATCTAGTCAATGCCTCACACACAGTGAAACTATCTAGCAAAGTATACGCAGGGAATAAAAGTGCTATAATTAATTCAGAAATAAGCAAAAAACAGGATACTTAATGTTATATATCACAATTTAGTTAGCTCAGAACCCTTCCTCTGACTTCCTCTGATTAGCTAAGTGTGAAATGGTAGAAACAAGGGAGGGTGGGAAGCAAAAATCAGAACAAACAAATGCAACCAGATGCTTAACAATTGTAGAAAATTCTAGTTAATACCTCACACACAATGAAACTAGCCAGCAAAGTATATGCAGACAATAAAAGTGCTATAAATAGCTCAGAATTAAGCAAAAAAACAGCATACATAATGTTATATATCACAGATTAGTTAGCTCAGAACCCTTCCTCCGACTTCCTATGATTAGCTCCATGTGAAATGGGTGAAACAGGGAGGGTGGGAAACAAAAATCAGAACAAACGCAACCAGATGCTTAACAGTTGTAGAACATTCTAGTTAATACCTCACACACAGTGAAACTAGCTAGCAAAGTATACGCAGACAATAAAAGTGCTATAAATAATTCAGAAATAAGCAAAAAACAGGATACTTAATGTTATATATCACAGATTAGTTAGCTCAGAACCCTTCCTCTGACTTCCTCCGATTAGCTCAGTGTGAAATGGCAGAAACAGGGAGGGTGGGAAACAAAAATCAGAACAAACAAACCCAACCAGATGCTTAACAATTGTAGAAAATTCTAGTTAATACCTCACACACAGTGAAACTAGCAAGCAAAGAATATGCAGACTATAAAAGTGCAATAATTAACTCAGAAATAAGCAAAAACATGACACTTAATGTTATATATCACAAATTAGTTAGCTCAGAACCCTTCCTCCGACTTCCTCCATTTAGCTCAGTGTGAATTGGCAGAAACAGGGAGGGTGGGAAACAAAAATCAGAACAAACAAACCCAACCAGATGCTTAAAAATTGTAGGAAATTCTAGTTAATACCTCACACACAGTGACTCTAGCTACCAAAATATATGCAGACAATAAAAGTGCTATAAATAACTCAGAAATAAGGAAAAACAGGGAAATTAATGTTACATATCACAGATTAGTCATCTCAGAGACCTTCCTCCAACTTCTTCTGATTAGGTCAGTGTGAAATGGCAGAAATAGTGAGGGTGGAAAAAAAAATCAGAACAAACAAACCCAACCAGATGCTTAACAATTGTAAAAAATTCTAGTTAATACCTTAGACACAGTGAAACTAGCTAGTAAATTATATGCAGACAATAAAAGTGCTATAATTAACTCAGAAATAAGCAAAAAACAGGATACTTTATGTTATATATCACAGAATAGTTAGCTCAGTACCCTTCCTCTGACTTCCTCCGATTAGCTCAGTGCTCAGTGTGAAATGGCAGAAACACAGAGGCTGATGAATAAAGATTAGAACAAACAAACCCAAACAGATGCGTAACAATTGTATACAATTCTAGTTAATACCTCACACACAGTTAAACAAGCTAGCAAGGTATATGCAGACAATAAAATGCATTAAATAACTCAGAAATAAGCAAAAAACAGGATACTTAATGTTATATATCTCCAATTAGTTAGCTCCGAACCTTTCTTCTGACTTCCTCCGTCTAGCTCAGCTTGAAACGTCAGAAATAGGGTTGTTGAAAGCAAAAATCAGAGTAAGCAAACCCAACCAGATGCTTAACTATTGTAGAAAATTCTAGTTAATACCTCACACATAGTGAGACTAGCTAGCAAAGTATGTGCAGACAATAAAAGTGCTATAATTAACTCAGAAATAATCAAAAAACAGGATACTTTATGTTATATATCACAGAATAGTTAGCTCAGAACCCTTCCTCTGACTTCCTCTGATTAGGGTGATGAATAAAGATCAGAACAAGCAAACCCAACCAGATGCTTAACAATTGTAGAAAATACTAGTTAATACCTTACACACAGTGAAACTATCTAGCAAAGAATAAGCAGACAATAAACGTGCTATAATTAACTCAGAAATAAGCAAAAAACAGGATACTTAATATTATATATCACAGATTAGTTAGCCCAAAATCCTTCCTCTGATTTCCTCCGATTAGCTCAGTGTAAAATGGCAGAAACAGGGAGGGTGGGTAACTAAAATCAAAACAAACAAACCCAACCAGATGCTTAACAATTGTAAAAAATTCTCGTTAATCCCTCAAACACAGTGAAACTAGCTAGCTAAGTATATGCAGACAATAAAAGTGTTATAAATAACTCAGAAATAAGCAAAAAACAGGATACTTAATGTTATATATCACAGATTAGTTAGCTCAGAACCCTTCCTCCGACTTCCTCTGATTAGCTCAGTGTGAAATGGCAGAAACAAGGGAGGGTGGGAAACAAAAATCAGAACAAACAAATCCAACCAGATGCTTAACAATTGTAGAAAATTCTAGTTAATACCTCACACACAATGAAACTAGCCAGCAAAGTATATGCAGGCAATAAAAGTGCTATAAATAACTCAGAATTAAGCAAAAAAACAGGATACATAATGTTATATATCACAGATTAGTTAGCTCAGAACCCTTCCTCCGACTTCCTCCGATTAGCTCAGTGTGAAATGGCAGAAACAGGGAGGGTGGGAAACAAAAATCAGAACAAACAAACCCAACCAGATGCTTAACAATTGTAGAAAATTCTAGTTAATACCTCACACACAGTGAAACTAGCTAGCAAAGTATATGCAGACAATAAAAGTACTATAAATAACTCAGAAATAAGCAAAAAACAGGATACATAATGTATATCACAGATTAGTTAGCTCAGAACCCTTCCTCTGACTTCCTCCAATTAGCTCAGTGTGAAATGGTAGAAACAGGGAGGGTGGGAAACACAAATCAGAACAAACAAACCCAACCAGATGCTTAACAATTGTAGAAAATTGTAGTTAATACCTCACACACAGTGAAACTAGCTAGCAAAGTATATGCAGACAATAAAAGTCCTATAAATAACTCAAAAATAAGCAAAAAACACAGGATCTTAATGTTACACATCACAGATTAGTTAGGTCAGAGCCTTTCCTCCGACTTCCTCCGATTAGCTCAGTGTGAAATGGCAGCAACAGGGACAGTGGGAAACAAAAATCAGAACAAACAAACCCAACCAGATGCTTAGCAGTTGTAGAAATTTCCAGTTAAGACCTCGCACACAGTGAAACTAGCTAGCAAAGTACATGCAGACAAAAAAGTGCTATAAATAACTCAGAAATAAGCAAAAAAACAAGATACGTAATGTTATATATCACACATTAGTTTGATCAGAATCCTTCCTCCAACTTCCTCCGTCCAGCTCAGCGTGAAATGGCAGAAAATGTGAGCGGGGAAACAAAAATCAGAACAAACAAACCCCACAAGATTCTTAACAATTGTAAAAAATTCTAATTAATACCTCACACAAAGTGAAACTAGCTAGCAAAGTATATGCAGACAATAAAAGTGCTATAAATAACTCAGAAATAAGCAAAACTCGGGATATTTATTGTTATATAACACAGATTAGTTAGCTCAGAGCTCTTCCTCTGACTTCTTCCGATTAACTCAGTGTGAAATGGCAGAAATAGGGAAGGTGGGAAACAAAAATCAGAACAAACAAATGCAACCAGATGCTTAACAATTGTAGAAAATTCCAGTTAATACCTCACATACAGTGAAATTAGATAGCAAAGTATATGCAGACAATAAAAGTGCTATAAAAAACTCAGAAATAAGCAAAAAACAGGATACTTAATGTTATATATCACAGATTAGTTAGCTCAGAATCCTTCCTCCAACTTCCTTTGATTAGCTCAGTGTGAAATGGCTGAAACAGGGAGGGTGGGAAACAAAAATCAGAACAAACAAACCCAACTAGATGCTTAACAATTGTAGAAAAGTCTAGTTAAAACCTCACACACAGTGAAACTAGCTAGCAAAGTATATGCAGACAATAAAAGTGATGTAAATAACTCAGAAATAAGGAAAAAAAAAACAGGATACTTAATGTTATATATCACAGAGTAGTTAGCTCAGAGCCCTTCCTCCGACTTCCTCCGATTAGCCCAGTGTGAAATGGCAGAAATAGGGAGGGTGGGAAACCAGAACAAACAAACCCAACCAGAGGCTTAACAATTGGAGAAAATTCTAGTTAATACCTCACACACAGTGAACTAGCTAGCAAAGTATATGCAGCCAATAAAAGTGCTATAATTAACTCAGAAATAAGCAAAAAACAGGATACTTAATGTTATATATCACAAATTAGTTAGCTCAGAACCCTTCCCCTGATTTCCTCTGATTAGCTCAGTGTAAAATGGCAGAAACAGGGAGGGTGGGAAACAAAATTCAGAACAAACAAACCCAACCAGATGCTTAACAATTGTAGAAAATTCTAGCTAATACATCATACACAGTGAAACTATCTAGCAAAGTATACGCAGACAACAAAAAGTACTATATTTAACTCAGAAATAAGGAAAAAACAGGATACTTAATGTTAAATATCACAGATTATTTAGCTCAGAACCCTTCCTCTGACTTCCTCCGCTTAGCTCAGTGTGAAATGGAAGAAACAAGGAGGGTGGGAAACAAAAATCAGAACAAACAAATGCAACCAGATGCTTAACAATTGTAGAAAATTCTAGTTACAACCTCACACACAGTGAAACTAGGTAGAAAAGTATATGCAGACAATAAAAGTGCTATAAATAAGTCAGAAATAAGCAAAAAACAGGATACTTAATGTTATATATCACAGATTAGTTAGCTCAGAACCCTTCCTCCGACTTCCTCCGATTAGCTCAGTGTGAAATAGCAGAAAAAGGGTTGGTGGGAAACAAAAATCAAAACAAACAAACCCAACTAGATGCTTAACAATTGTAGAAAATTCTAGTTAATACCACACATACAATGAAACTAGCTAGCAAAGTATATGCAGACAATAAAAGAACTATAAATAACTCAGAAATAAGCAAAACACAGGATACTTAATGTTATATATCACAGATTAGTTAGCTCAGAACCCTTCCTCTGACTTCCACCGATTAGCTCAGTGTGAAATGACAGAAACAAGGAGGGTGGTGAATAAAGATTAGAACAAACAAAGCCAAACAGATGCTTAACAATTGTATACAATTCTAGTTAATACCTCACAGACAGTGAAACAAGCTAGCAAGGTATATGCAGACAATAAAAGTGCTATAAATAACTCAGAAATAAGCAAAAAACAGGATACTTAATGTTGAATATCACAGATTAGTTAGCTCAGAATCCTTCCTCTGACTTCCTCCGATTAGCTCAGTGTGAAATGTCAAAAACAGGGAGGGTGGGAAATAAAAATCAGAACAAACAAATCCAACCAGATGCTTAACAATTGTAGAAAATTCTAGTTAATACCTCACACACAGTGAAACTAGCTAGCAAAGTATATGCAGACAATAAAAGTGATATAAATAACTCAGAAATAAGCAAAAAACAGGATACTTAATGTTATATATCACAGATTAGTTAGCTCAGAGACCTTCCTCCAACTTCTTCCGATTAGCTCAGTGTGAAATGGCAGAAATAGTGAGGGTGGGAAACAAAAATCAGAACAAACAAACCCAACCAGGTGCTTAACAATTTTAAAACATTCTAGTTAATACCTCACATACAGTGAAACAAGCTAGCAAAGTATATGCAGACAATAAAACTGCTATAAATAACTCAGAAATAAGCAAAAAACAGGATACTTAATGTTATATATCACAGATTAGTTAGCTCAAAACCTTGCCTCTGATTTTCTCCGATTAGCTCAGTGTAAAATGGCAGAAACAGGGAGGGTGGGAAACAAAAATCAGAACAAACAAACCCAACCAGATGCTTAACAATTGTAGAAAATTCTAGTCAATACCTCACACACAGTGAAACTACCTAGCAAAGTATACACAGGCAATAAAAGTGCAATAATTAACTCAGAAATAAGCAAAAAACAGGATACTTAATGTTCTATATCACAATTTAGTTAGCTCAGAACCCTTCCTCTGACTTCCTCTGATTAGCTAAGTGTGAAATGGTAGAAACAAGGGAGGGTGGGAAGCAAAAATCAGAACAAACAAATGCAACCAGATGCTTAACAATTGTAGAAAATTCTAGTTAATACCTCACACACAATGAAACTAGCCAGCAAAGTATATGCAGACAATAAAAGTGCTATAAATAGCTCAGAATTAAGCAAAAAAACAGCATACTTAATGTTCTATATCACAAATTAGTTAGCTCAGAAACCTTCCTCTGACTTCCTCCGATTAGCTCAGTGTGAAATGGCAGAAACAAGGGAGGGAGGGAAACAAAAATCAGAACAAACAAATCCAACCAGATGCTTAACAATTGTAGAAAATTCTAGTTAATACCTCACATACAGTGAAATTAGTTAGCAAAGTATATGCAGACAATAAAAGTGCTATAAAAACTCAGAAATAAGAAAAATACAGGATACTTCATGTTATATATCACAGATTAGTTAGCTCAGAATCCTTCATCCGACTTCCTCCGATTAGCTCAGTGTGAAATGGCTGAAACAGGGAGGGTGGGAAATAAAAATCAGAACAAACAAACCCAACTAGATGCTTAACAATTGTAGAAAAGTCTAGTTAAAACCTCACACACAGTGAAACTAGCTAGCAAAGAATATGCAGACAAGAAAAGTGCTATAATTAACTCAGAAATAAGGAAAAAACAGGATACTTAATGTTAAATATCACAGATTATTTAGCTCAGAACCCTTCCTCTGACTTCCTCCGCTTAGCTCAGTGTGAAATGGAAGAAACAAGGAGGGTGGGAAACAAAAGTCAGAACAAACAAATCCAACCAGATGCTTAACAATTGTAGAAAATTCTAGTTAATAACTCACACACAGTGAAACTAGCTACCAAAGTATATGCAGACAATAAAAGTGCTATAAATAAGTCAGAAATAAGCAAAAAACAGGATACTTAATGTTATATATCACAGATTACTTAGCTCAGAACCCTTACTCCAACTTCCTCCGATTAGCTCAGTGTGAAATGGCAGAAAAAGAGACAGTGGGAAACAAAAATCAGAACAAACAAACCCAACCAGATGCTTAACAATTGAAAAAAATTCTAGTTAATACCTCACACACAGTGAAACAAGATAGCAAAGTATATGCAGAGAATAAAAGTGCTATAAATAACTCAGAAATAAGCAAAAAAACAGGATTCTTAATGTTATATATCTCTAATTAGTTAGCTCAGAACCCTGCCTCTGACTTCCTCTGTCTAGCTCAGCTTGAAATGGCAGAAACAGGGTTGGTGGAAAACAAAAATCAGAACGAACAAACCCAACCAGATGCTTAACAATTGTAGAAAATTCTAGTTAATACCTCACTCACAGTGAGACTAGCTAGCAAAGTATGTGAAGACAATAAAAGTGCTATAATTAACTCAGAAATAAGCAAAAAACAGGATACTTTATGTTATATATCACAGAATAGTTAGCTCAGAACCCTTCTTCTGACTTCCTCCGATTAACTCAGTGTGAAATGGCAGAAACACGGAGGCTGATGAATAAAGATCAGAACAAACAAACCCAAACAGATGCTTAACAATTGTATAAAATTCTAGTTAATACCTTACACACAGTGAAACTAGCTAGCAAATTATATGCAGACAATAAAAGTGATATAAATAACTCAGAAATAAGCAAAAAACAGGATAGTTAATGTTATAAATCTCAGATTAGTTAGCTCAGAACCCTTCCTCCGACTTCCTCCGATTAGCACAGTTTGAAGTGGGTGAAACAGAGAGGGTGGGAAACAAAAATTAGAACAAACAAACCGAACCAGATACTTAACAATTGTAGAAAATTCTAGTTAACACCTCACACACAGTGAAACTAGCTAGCAAAGTATATGCATACAATAAAAGGGATATACATAACTCACAAATAAGCAAAAAACAGGATACTTAATGTTATATGTCACAGATTAGTTAGCTCAGAGACCTTCCTCCAACTTCTTCCGATTAGCTCAGTGTGAAATGGCAGAAATAGTGAGGGTGGGAAACAAAAATCAGAACAAACAAACCCAACCAGGTGCTTAACAATTGTAGAAAATTCTAGTTAATACCTCACACTCAGTGAAACTAGCTAGCAAAGTATATGCAGACAATAAAACTGCTATAAATAACTCAGAAATAAGCAAAACACAGGATACTTAATGTTATATATCACAGATTAGTTAGCTCAGAACCCTTCCTCTGACTTCTTCCGATTAGCTCAGTGTGAAATGGAAGAAACACGGAGGCTGATGAATAAAGATTAGAACAAACAAACCCAACCAAATGTTTAACAATTGTAGACATTCTAGTTAATACCTCACAGACAGTGAAACAAGCTAGCAAAGTATATGCAGACAATAAAAGAACTATAAATAACTCAGAAATAAGCAAAAAACAGGATAATTAATCTTATATATCACAGATTACTTAGCTCAGAGCCCTTCCTCCGACTTCCTTCGATTAGCTCAGTGTGAAATGGCAGAAACAGGGATGGTGGGAAACTAAAATCAGAACAAACAAACACAACCAGATGCTGAACAATTGTAGAAAATTCTAGTTAATACCTCACACACAGTGAAACTAGCTAGCAAAGTATATGCAGACAATAAAAGTGCTATAAATAACTCAGAATTAAGCAAAAAAACAGGATACATAATGTTATATATCACAGATTAGTTAGCTCAGAACCCTTCCTCCGACTTCCTTCATCTAGCTCAGTGTGAAATGTCAAAAACAGGGAGGGTGGGAAACAAAAATCAGAACAAACAAACCCAACCAGATGCTTAACAATTGTAGAAAATTCTAGTTAATACCTCACACACAGTCAAACTAGCTAGCAAAGTATATGCAGACAATAAAAGTGGTATAAATAACCCAGAAATAAGCAAAAATCTGGATACTTAATGTTATATATCACACATTAGTTAGCTCAGTACCCTTCCGCCGACTTCTTTCGATTACCTCAGTGTGAATTGGCAGAAACAGGGAGGGTGGGAAACAAAAATCAGAACAAACAAACCCAACTAGATGCTTAACAAAAGTAGAAAATTCTAGCTAATACCTCACACACAGTGAAACTAGGTAGCAAAATATATGCAGACAATAAAAGTGCTATAAATTACTCAGAAATAAGCAAAAACAGTATACTTAATGTTATATATCACAGATTAGTTAGCTCAGAGCCCTTCCTCCAACTTCTTCCGATTAGCTCAGTGTGAAATGGCAGAAATAGGGATAGTGGGAAACAAAAATCAGAACAAACAAACCCAACCAGATGCTTAACAATTGTAGAAAATTCTAGTTAATACCTCACACACAGTGAAACTAGCTAGCAAAGTATATGCAGACAATAAAAGTGCTATAATTAACTCAGAAATAAGCAAAAAACAGGATACTTAATGTTATATATCACAGATTAGTTAGCTCAGAACCCTTCCTCCGACTTCCCCTGATTAGCTAAGTGTAAAATGGCAGAAACAGGGATGGTGGGAAACAAAAATCAGAACAAACAAACCCAACCAGATGCTTAACAATTGTAGAAAATTCTAGTTAATACCTCACATACAGTGAAATTAGCTAGCAAAGTATATGCAGACAATAAAAGTGCTATAAAAAACTCAGAAATAAGCAAAAAACAGGATACTTAATGTTAAATATCACAGATTATTTAGCTCAGAACCCTTCCTCCGACTTCCTCCGCTTAGCTCAGTGTGAAATGGAAGAAAAAAGGAGGGTGGGAAACAAAAGTCAGAACAAACAAATCCAACCAGATGCTTAACAATTGTAGAAAATTCTAGTTAATAACTCACACACAGTGAAACTAGCTACCAAAGTATATGCAGACAATAAAAGTGCTATAAATAAGTCAGAAATAAGCAAAAAACAGGATACTTAATGTTATATATCACAGATTACTTAGCTCAGAACCCTTACTCCAACTTCCTCCGATTAGCTCAGTGTGAAATGGCAGAAAAAGAGACAGTGGGAAACAAAAATCAGAACAAACAAACCCAACCAGATGCTTAACAACTGAAAAAAATTCTAGTTAATACCTCACACACAGTGAAACAAGCTAGCAAAGTATATGCAGAGAATAAAAGTGCTATAAATAACTCAGAAATAAGCAAAAAAACAGGATTCTTAATGTTATATATCTCCAATTAGTTAGCTCAGAACCCTTCCTCTGACGTCCTCTGTCTAGCTCAGCTTGAAATGGCAGAAACAGGGTTGGTGGGAAACAAAAATCAGAACGAACAAACCTAACCAGATGCTTAACAATTGTAGAAAATTCTAGTTAATACCTCACTCACAGTGAGACTAGCTAGCACAGTATGTGAAGACAATAAAAGTGCTATAATTAACTCAGAAATAAGCAAAAAACAGGATGCTTTATGTTATATATCACAGAATAGTTAGCTCAGAACCCTTCCGCTTACTTCCTCCGATTAGCTCAGTGTGAAATGGCAGAAACACGGAGGGTGATGAATAAATATCAGAACAAACAAACCCAAACAGATGTTTAACAATTGTATAAAATTCTAGTTAATACCTTACACACAGTGAAACTAGCTAGCAAATTATATGCAGACAATAAAAGTGATATAAATAACTCAGAAATAAGCAAAAAACAGGATACTTAATGTTATACATCTCCAATTAGTTACCTCAGAACCTTTCCTCTGACTTCCTCCGTCAAGCTCAGCTTGAAATCGCAGAAACAGGGCTGGTGGGAAACAAAAATCAGAACAAACAAACCCAACCAGATGCTTAACAATTGCAGAAAATTCCAGTTAATACCTCACATACAGTGAAATTAGCTAGCAAAGTATATGCAGACAATAAAAGTGCTATAATTAACTCAGAAATAAGCAAAAAACAGGATACTTAATGTTATATATCACAGATTAGTTAGCTTAGAACCCTTCCTCCGACTTCCTCCGTTTAGCACAGTTTGAAATGGCAGAAATAGGGAGAGTGGGAAACAAAAATCAGAACAAACAAACCCAAGCAGATGCTTAACAATTGTAGAAAATTCTATTTAATACCTCAGACATGGTGAAACTAGCTAGAAAAGTATATGCAGACAATAAAAGTGCAATAATTAACTCAGAAATAAGCAAAAACAGGATACTTAATTTTATATATCACAGATTAGTTAGCTCAGAACCCTTCCTCCGACTTCCTCCAATTAGCTCAGTACGAAATGGGTAAAACAGGGAGGGTGGGAAACAAAAATCAGAACAAACAAACCAAACCAGATACTTAACAATTGTAGAAAATTCTAGTTAATACCTCACACTCACTGAAACTAGCAAGCAAAGTATATGCAGACAATAAAAGTGCAATAATTAACTCAGAAATAAGCAAAAACAGGATACTTAATATTATATATCACAGATTAGTTAGCTCAGAATCCTGCCTCTGACTTCCTCCGATTAGCTCAGTGTGAAATGTCAAAAACAGGGAGGGTGGGAAATAAAAATCAGAACAAACAAACCCAAACAGATTCTTAACAATTGCAGAAAATTTTAGTTAATACCTCACACACAGTCAAACTAGCTAGCAAAGTATATGCAGACAAAAAACATGCTTTAAATAACTCAGAAATAAGCAAAAAAATACAGGATAGTTAATGTTATATGTCACAGATTAGTTAGCTCAGAACCCTTACTCCAACTTCCTCCGATTAGCTTAGTGTGAAATGGGTAAAACAGGGAGGGTGGGAAACAAAAATCAGAACAAACAAACCCAACCAGATGCTTAACAATTGTAGAAAATTCTAGTTAATACCTCACACACAGTGAAACTAGCTAGCAAAGTATATGCAGACAATAAAAGTGCTATAAATAACTCAGAAATAAGCAAAAACAGGATACTTAATATTATATATCACAGATTAGTTAGCTCAGAACCCTGCCTCTGATTTCCTCCCATTAGCTCAGTGTAAAATGGCAGAAACAGGGAGGGTGGGAAACAAAAATCAGAACAAACAAACCCAACCAGATGCTTAACAATTGTAGAAAATTCTAGTTAATACCTCACACACAGTGAAACTATCTATCAAAGTATACGCAGACAATAAAAGTGCTATAATTAATTCAGAAATAAGCAAAAAACAGGATACTTAATGTTATATATCACAATTTAGTTAGCTCAGAACCCTTCCTCTGACTTCCTCTGATTAGCTAAGTGTGAAATGGTAGAAACAAGGGAGGGTGGGAAGCAAAAATCAGAACAAACAAATGCAACCAGATGCTTAACAATTGTAGAAAATTCTAGTTAATACCTCACACACAATGAAACTAGCCAGCAAAGTATATGCAGACAATAAAAGTGCTATAAATAGCTCAGAATTAAGCAAAAAAACAGGATACTTAATGTTATATATCACAGATTAGTTAGCTCAGAACCCTTCCTCTGACTTCCTCCGATTAGCTCAGTGTGAAATGGCAGAAACAGGGAGGGTGGGAAACAAAAATCAGAACAAACAAACCCAACCAGATGCTTAACAGTTGTAGAACATTCTAGTTAATACCTCACACACAGTGAAACTAGCTAGCAAAGTATACGCAGACAATAAAAGTGCTATAAATAATTCAGAAATAAGCAAAAAACAGGATACTTAATTTTATATATCACAGATTAGTTAGCTCAGTACCCTTCCTCTGACTTCCTCCGATTAGCTCAGTGTGAGATGGCAGAAACAGGGAGGGTGGGAAACAAAAATCAGAACAAACAAACCCAACCAGATGCTTAACAATTGTAGAAAATTCTAGTTAATACCTCACTCACAGTAAGACTAGCTAGCAAAGTATGTGCAGACAATAAAAGTGCTATAATTAACTCAGAAATAAGCAAAAAACAGGATACTTAATATTATATATCACAGATTAGTTAGCTCAGAACCCTGCCTCTGATTTCCTCCGATAATGCTCAGTGTGAAATGACAGAAACAAGGGAGGGTGGGAAACAAAAATCAGAACAAACAAATCCAACCAGATGCTTAACAATTGTAGAAAATTCTAGTTAATACCTCACACACAGTCAAACTAGCTAGCAAAGTATATGCAGACAATAAAAGTGCTATAAATAACTCAGAAATAAGCAAAAAACAGGATAATTAATCTTATATATCACAGATTACTTAGCTCAGAGCCCTTCCTCCGACTTCCTTAGATTAGCTCAGTGTGAAATGGCAGAAACAGGGATGGTGGGAAACTAAAATCAGAACAAACAAACACAACCAGATGCTGAACAATTGTAGAAAATTCTAGTTAATACCTCACACACAATTAAACTAGCCAGTAAAGTATATGCAGGCAATAAAAGTGCTATAAATAACTCAGAATTAAGCAAAAAAACAGGATACATAATGTTATATATCACAAATTAGTTAGCTCAGAAACCTTCCTCTGACTTCCTCCGATTAGCTCAGTGTGAAATGGCAGAAACAGGGAGGGTGGGAAACAAAAATCAGAACAAACAAACCCAACCAGATGCTTAACAATTGTAGAAAATTCTAGTGAATACCACACATACAAAGAAACTAGCTAGGAAAGTATATGCAGACAATAAAAGTGCTATAAATAACTCAGAATTAAGAAAAAAACAGGATACATAATGTTATATATCACAGATTAGTTAGCTCAAAACCCTTCCTCCGACTTCCTCCATTAGCTCAGTGTGAAATGGCAGAAACAGGGAGGGTGGGAAACAAAAATCAGAGCAAACAAACCCAACCAGATTGTTAACAATTGTAGAAAATTCTAGTTAATATCTCACACACAGTGAAACTAGCTAGCAAAGTATATGCAGACAATAAAAGTGCTATAAATAACTCAGAAATAAGCAAAAAACAGGATACTTAATGTTATATATCACAGATTAGTTAGCTCAGAACCCTTCCTCCGACTTCCTCCTATTAGCTCAGTATGAATTGGCAGAAACAGGGAGGGTGGGAAACAAAAATCAGAACAAACGCAACCAGATGCTTAACAGTTGTAGAACATTCTAGTTAATACCTCACACACAGTGAAACTAGCTAGCAAAGTATACGCAGACAATAAAAGTGGTATAAATAACCCAGAAATATGCAAAAACAGGATACTTAATGATATATATCACAGATTAGTTAGCTCAGTACCCTTCCTCTGACTTCCTCCGATTAGCTCAGTGTGAGATGGCAGAAACAGGGAGGGTGGGAAACAAAAATCAGAACAAACAAACCCAACCAGATGCTTAACAATTGTAGAAAATTCTAGTTAATACCTCACAAACAGTGAAACTAGCTAGCAAAGTATATGCAGACAATAAAAGAACTATAAATAACTCAGAAATAAGCAAAAAACAGGATACTTAATGTTATATATCACAAAATAGTTAGCTCAGAACCCTTCCTCTGACTTCCACCGATTAGCTCAGTGTGAAATGACAGAAACAGGGAGGGTGGGAAACAAAAATCAGAACAAACAAACACAACCAGATGCTTAACAATTGTAGAAAATTCTAGTTAATACCTCACACACAATGAAACTAGCTAGCAAAGTATATGCGGACAATAAAAGTGCTATAAATAACTCAGAAATAAGCAAAACAACAGGATAGTTAATGTTATATATCACAGATTAGTTAGCGCAGAACCCTTCCTCCGACTTCCTTCATCTAGCTCAGTGTGAAATGTCAGAAACAGGGAGGGTGGGAAACAAAAATCAGAACAAACAAACCCAACCAGATGCTTAACAATTGTAGAAAATTTTAGTTAATACCTCACACACAGTGAAACTAGCTAGCAAAGTATATGCAGACAATAAAAGTGCTATAATTAACTCAAAACTAAGCAAAAAACAGGATACTTCATTTTATATATCACAGATTAGTTAGCTCAGAACCCTTCCTCTGACTTCCTCCAATTAGCTCAGTGTGAAATGGTAGAAACAGGGAGGGTGGGAAACACAAATCAGAGCAAACAAACCCAACCAGATGCTTAACAATTGTAGAAAATTGTAGTTAATACCTCACACACAGTGAAACTAGCTAGCAAAGTATATGCAGACAATAAAAGTGCTATAAATAACTCAGAAATAAGCAAAAAACAGGATACTTAATGTTATATATCACAGATTAGTTAGCTCAGAGCCCTTCCTCCAACTTCCTCCGATTAGCTCAGTGGGAAATGTCAGAAACAGGGACAGTGGGAAACAAAAATCAGAAAAAAACAAACCCAACCAGATGCTTAACAATTGTAGAAAATTCCAGTTAAGACCTCACAAACAGTGAAACTTGCTAGCAAAGTACATGCAGACAATAAAAGTGCTATAAATAACTCAGAAATAAGAAAAAAACAGGATACTTAATGTTATATATCACAGATTAGTTAGCTCAGAGTCCCTCCTCCAACTTCCTCAGATTAGCTCAGTATGAAATGGCAGAAAATGTGAGCGGGGAAACAAAAATCAGAAAAAACAAACCCCACAAGATTCTTAACAATTGTAGAAAATTCTAATTAATACCTCACATAAAGTGAAACTAGCTAGCAAAGTATAAGCAGGCAATAAAAGTGCTATAAATAACTCAGAAAAGCAGAACTCGGGATATTTAATGTTATATATCACATATTAGTTAGCTCAGAGCTCTTCCTCTGACTTCTCCTGATTAGCTCAGTGTGAAATGGCAGAAATAGGGAAGGTGGGGAAACAAAAATCAGAACAAACAAACGCAACCAGATGCTTAACAATTGTAGAAAATTCCAGTTAATACCTCACACACAGTGAAATTAGCTAGCAAAGTATATGCAGACAATAAAAGTGCTATAAAAAACTCAGAAATAAGCAAAAAACAGGATACTTAATGTTATATATCACAGATTAGTTAGCTCAGAATCCTTCCTCCGACTTCCTCCGATTAGCTCAGTGTGAAATGGCTGAAACAGGGAGGGTGGGAAACAAAAATCAGAACAAACAAACCCAACTAGATGCTTAACAATTGTAGAAAAGTCTAGTTAATACCTCACACACAGTGAAACTAGCTAGCAAAGTATATGCAGACAATAAAAGTGTTACAAATAACTCAGAAATAAGGAAAAAAACAGGATACTTAATGTTATATATCACAGAGTAGTTAGCTCAGAGCCATTCCTCCGACTTCCTCCGATTAGCCCAGTGTGAAATGGCAGAAATAGGGAGGGTGGGAAACCAGAACAAACAAAACCAACCAGAGGTTTAACAATTGTTGAAAATACTAGTTAATTCCTCACACACAGTGAACTAGCTAGCAAAGTATATGCAGCCGATAAAAGTGCTATAATTAACTCAGAAATAAGAAAAAAACAGGATACTTAATGTTATATATCAAAAATTAGTTAGCTCAGAATCCTTACTCTGACTTTCTCCATTTAGCTCAGAGTGAAATGGAAGAAACAAGGAGGTTGGGAAACAAAAGTCAGAACAAACAAATCCAACCAGATGCTTAACAATTGTAGAAAATTCTAGCTAATACCTCACACACAGTGAAACTATCTAGCAAAGTATACACAGACAATAAAAGTGCTATAATTAACTCAGAAATAAGCAAAAAACAGGATACTTAATGTTGAATATCACAGATTAGTTAGCTCAGAACCCTTCCTCCGACTTCCTCCGCTTAGCTCACTGTGAAATGGAAGAAACAAGGAGGGTGGGAAACAGAAATCAGAACAAACAAACCCAACCAGATGCTTAACAATTGTAAAACATTCTAGTTAATACCTCACACACAGTGAAACAAGCTAGCAAAGTATATGCAGACAATAAAAGTGCTATAAATAACTCAGAAATAAGCAAAAAACAGGATACTTAATGTTATACATCTCCAATTAGTTACCTCAGAACCTTTCCTCCGACTTCCTCCGTCAAGCTCAGCTTGAAATCGCAGAAACAGGGTTGGTGGGAAACAAAAATCAGAACAAACAAACCCAACCAGATGCTTAACAATTGCAGAAAATTCTAGTTAATACCTCACTCACAGTGAGACTAGCTAGCAAAGTATGTGCAGACAATAAAAGTGCTATAATTAACTCAGAAATAAGCAAAAAACAGGATACTTTATGTTATATATCACAGAATAGTTAGCTCAGAACCCTTCCTCTGACTTCCTCCGATTAGCTCAGTGTGAAATGGCAGAAACACGGAGGGTGATGAATAAAGATCAGAACAAACAAACCCAAACAGATGCTTAACAATTGTATAAAATTCTAGTTAATACCTTACACACAGTGAAACTAGCTAGCAAATTATATGCAGACAATAAAAGTGATATAAATAACTCAGAAATAAGCAAAAAGCAGGATAGTTAATGTTATAAATCTCAGATTAATTAGCTCAGAACCCTTCCTCATACTTCCTCCGTTTAGCACAGTTTGAAATGGGTAAAACAGAGAGGGTGAGAAACAAAAATTAGAACGAACGAACGGAGCCAGATACTTAACAATTGCAGAAAATTCTAGTTAACACCTCACACACAGTGAAACTAGCTAGCAAAGTATATGCATACAATAAAAGGGATATAAATAACTCACAAATAAGCAAAAAACAGGATACTTAATGTTATATATCACAGATTAGTTAGCTCAGAGACCTTCCTCCAAATTCTTCCGATTAGCTCAGTGTGAAATGGCAGAAATAGTGAGGGTGGAAAACAAAAATCAGAACAAACAAACCCAACCAGATGCTTAACAATTGTAGAAAATTCTAGTTAATACCTCACACACACTGAAACTAGCAAGCAAAGTATATGCAGACAATAAAAGTGCTATAATTAACTCAGAAATAAGCAAAAAACAGGATACTTAATATTATATATCACAGATTAGTTAGCTCAGAACCCTGCCTCTGATTTCCTCCCATTAGCTCAGTGTAAAATGGCAGAAACAGGGAGGGTGGGAAACAAAAATCAGAACAAACAAACCCAACCAGATGCTTAACAATTGTAGAAAAATCTAGTCAATGCCTCACACACAGTGAAACTATCTAGCAAAGTATACGCAGGGAATAAAAGTGCTATAATTAATTCAGAAATAAGCAAAAAACAGGATACTTAATGTTATATATCACAATTTAGTTAGCTTAGAACCCTTCCTCCGACTTCCTCCAATTAGCTCAGTGTGAAATGACAGAAACTGGGATGGTGGGAAACAAAAATCAGCACAAACAAACCCAACCAGATGCTTAATAATTGCAGAAAATTTTAGTTAATACCTCACACACAGTGAAACTAGCTAGCAAACTATATGCAGACAATAAAAGTGCTATAAATAACTCAGAATTAAGCAAAAAAACAAGATACTTAATGTTATATATCACAGATTATGTAGCTCAGAACCCTTCCTCCTTCTTCCTCCGTCCAGCTCAGTGTGAAATGGCAGAAACAGGGAGGGAGGAAACAAAAATAAGAACAAACAAACCCCACAAGATGCTTAACAATTGTAGAAAATTCTAGTTAATACCTCACACAAAGTGAAACTAGCTAGCAAAGTATATGCAGACAATAAAAGTGCTATAAATAACTCAGAAATAAGCAAAAAACAGGATACTTAATATTATATATCACAGATTAGTTAGCTCAGAACCCTTCCCCCAACTTCCTCCGATTATCTCAGTGTAAAATGGCAGAAACGGGGAGGGTGGGAAAAAAAATTCAGAACAAGCAAACCCAACGAGATACTTAACAATTGTAGAAAATTCTAGTTAATACCTCACACACAGTGAAACTACCTAGCAAAGTATACGCAGACAATAAAAGTGCTATAATTAACTCAGAAATAAGCAAAAACAGGACACTTAATGTTATATATCACAAATTAGTTAGCTCAGAACCCTTCCTCTGACTTCCTCCGATTAGCTCAGTATGAAATGGCAGAAACAGGGAGGGTGAGAAACAAAAATCAAAACAAACAAATCCAACCAGATGCTTAACAATTGTAGAAAATTTTAGTTAATACCTCACACACAGTGAAACTCGCTACCAAATTATATGCAGACAATAAAAGTGCTATAAATAACTTAGAAATAAGCAAAAAACAGGATACTTAATGTTATATACCACAGATTAGTTAGCTCAGGACCCTTCCTCCGAGTTCCTCAATCTAGCTCAGTTTGAAATGTCAGAAACATGGAGGGTGGGAAAAAATCAGAATAAACAAACCCAACCAGATGATTAACAATTGTAGAAAATTCTAGTTAATACCTCACACACAATGAAACTAGCCAGCAAAGTATATGCAGGCAATAAAAGTGCTATAAATAACTCAGAATTAAGCAAAAAAACAGGATACATAATGTTATATATCACAGATTAGTTAGCTCAGAACCCTTCCTCCGACTTCCTTCATCTAGCTCAGTGTGAAATGTCAAAAACAGGGAGGGTGGGAAACAAAAATCAGAACAAACAAACCCAACCAGATGCTTAACAATTGTAGAAAATTCTAGTTAATACCTCACACACAGTCAAACTAGCTAGCAAAGTATATGCAGACAATAAAAGTGCTTTAAATAACTCAGAAATAAGCAAAAAAACAGGATACTTAATGTTATATATCACAGATTAGTTAGCTCAGAGCCCTTCCTCCGACTTCCTACGATTAGCTCAGTGTGAAATGGCAGAAATAGGGAGGGTGGGAAACAAAAATCAGAACAAACAAACCAAACCAGATACTTAACAATTGTAGAAAATCCATGTTAATACATCACACACAGTGAATCTAGCTAGAAAAGTATATGCAGACAATAAAAGTGCTATAGATAACTCAGAAATAAGCAAAAAACAAGATACTTAATGTTACATATCACAAATTAGTTAGCTCAGAGCCTTTCCATCAACTTCATCCGATTAGCTTAGTGTGAAATGGCAGAAACAGGGACAGTGGGAAACAAAAATCAGAACAAACAAACCCAACCAGACGCTTAGCAGTTGTAGAAAATTCTAGTTAATTCCTCACACACAGTGATACTAGCTAGCAAAGTATATGCTGATAATAAAAGTGCTATGAATAATTCAGAAATAAGCAAAAAACAGGATACTTAATGTTATATATCACAGATTTGTTAGCTCAGAACCCTTCTTCCGACTTCCTCCAATTAGCTCAATGTGAAATCGCAGAACTAGGGAGGTTGGTGAACAAAAATCAGAATAAACAAACCCAACCAGATGCTTAACAACTGTAGAAAATTCTAGTTAATACCTCACACACAGTGAAAATTCCTAGCAAAGAATATTCAGACAATAAAAGTGCTACAAATAACTCAGAAATAAGCAAAAAACAGGATTCTTAATGTTATATATCACAGATTAGTTAGCTCCGAACCCTTCCTCCGACTTCCTCTGATTAGATCAGTGTGAAATTGCAGAAGCACTCACACGTTAACTTCTTAAGTAACAAAGTTGAAACCTGAAACAACTGGCACAGATATCTACATTCAGTAGAGTAAGGAGGGTCGAAGGGTTTGGACTTTTTGTTCAATTTCTGAGCATTGAGCAGTAACACCTTAAAATTTCACTGTGTTCTTAGTTCTGTCATTTTGGCATAGCCTAAAAAGGCTTAAGGGGTGGATTAATGTTTAGTCAATATCCTAAAGCCTAAGGGGCAGGAGCAACCCATCTATAGCAAATGAATGCTGTCTTTTTCCAGTTTCTTCCATACTGGCAGATACTGGAACCCCCCATGGGTGACCCTAGAAAATAGGCCAGTTATTAAAACCAATCATTTTATGCTCATACTGTGATGTCATCCTTGGTGAAGATAGAATGTTGCCCAGTGCAAGACTTGTTCCTCTCTGTGGCACATATTCTGAGAGATCCATTATCTCTCTTTTCATATAATCCAGTGAGGTATGTCTCAGGTTATTTAGACCTACACAGACTATGCATACAGCCTACCTAGACTTAGCCAAGGTGTTTGTCACTATCCCCCACTCAAGCATCATTGGCAAACTCACTCAGCTTAGGTATCAACCCTTATATCATTAGATGATTCACTAACTGGCTCACTAATAGAACCTGTATAGTCGAAATAGGGGAATTCACCTCCAACAGCAGACCTGTAACCAGTGGTGTTCCACAGGGATCAGTCCTGGGACCTCTACTGTTTGGAATCTATTTCTCTGAAGTACAAGCAAAAACTAAAGTTCTGTGGCTGACAAAGTTTGTTGATGACTGCAAACTGGGAACGGTCATAGACTCTCCTAATGATGTCAACATCCTACAAGGGGGTCTTACAAAAACAAATGACTGGTGCCAAACTCAAGGCCTTGCACTCAGTGCAAAAAACTGTATTATCATCCCATTCTAAAAGGGCAATATTCCTGCTAACCAGCACATCAATAGCAAAACCTTAAGTATGACTCAGTGGTAAGAGAACTGGGACCACAGGTTAACAGCAACCTTACCTTTGACCATCATGTCCCCACAGTGGTAAGAAGGGCATTCAGTATGGCTCATTTCATAAGTAAGGGCATTGCTTCCAGAAAAAAATAAGTTATAACCTCCATGTACTCTTCCCTCATAACACCAATAATTGAGTGCAATGCTCCTTTTGGTATGTACCTTTCCAAGCACCTGCAGCAATTGGAGGAACCACAAAGGTTCCTCACAAGGAAAATTCAAAGTCTTTAGCATCTATCCTATGTGGATCATCTGAAATCACTGTCACTTTATTCTGTTTCATACAGACTGCTCAGAGGCAATCTCTGCCTTGCATACAGGGCAATTTCTGACCCTGCTTTATTGGAAATGCTGCATCTCCATAAGTCAAATGGTACATGGGTTACTTGCTCTAAGGACCTTAACCTGATATGTGACATTAATAGAACCTGCTGGTGGGACAGATTTGTCTCCCAGAGATTATGACTCCTTTGGAACAGACTACCACTTCATGTCAAAAAGAGCACCTCATTGTTCCTCTTCAAGCACAATCTGGACAATTGGATGGGTAACCACAATTTCTCCCTGGGGGTTCCACCTGTGTCCCTCTTTGACAGGGGCAATAGGTGCTGTTCATGGAAATAAGGGTAGAACTTCATTAGGCTTGTAAGGGCCCTAGGGCCATTAGCCTAATAACTTCCTATGATCTTATGACCATACTCATACCTGGGGTGCAGTAACTTGAGTGCATGCATGATTTGCAGATCCTGACTCCAGATTGGCGACTAATGATTATCTTCTCCTTGTTCAACCTGGTGAATGGGGCATCTGTGTGTCACACAATGTAGTCTCCATTGACAGGAGTACTAGGTAAAGTGTATGCCTGCCTTGTGGGCTTTGCACTTTGGGGACTATTAGGTGTAGGCTTATGTGAGATGCCTGGTATTGATTTTGGTGTGTGCTTTAGTGATTGCTGAGTAGGTGGCTTTGGAGATCTTTGAGATTTGTGAAGGTTTCTGTGTGTGTCATGAATGGTATGTGTGAGGTATGTAGTGTGAGTATTCTTGACAACCTTGTTTATACGTAAGGATTTTGCCTCCAAGGAAGTTGTGTATTTACATCTCTCACTTACTATATTATTTCCTTTAATAACTAACTGGTTGTCTGAGAACATGAGACAATTACTACTTTGCTTTAGAATGCTCAAATCTAGCAATCTGGCCAGACAGACATTTGGAAATTGTATACCCACGTTGTCTGGTCCTGTAATACAGTTCATTGTTTGGAATTAAGGATTAGGTTTTAAAAGGGGTCTGCTAGGCTAGTTTCTGAGGATAAGGACAGGATATTATATAATGCTAGGATAGGGTATGGTAGTACTATCTGATGCACAAGCAAACTGCTCTAAGCATATTTCTGCATAATGCCACACTAACAGGTTTCAGATCTAATCCTAACATTATAAATTTTACTGTTGACACATTTGCTACTATACAGGCTTCTGCTAACTGGTTTGGTCTAGTGGAAAGTTCCATGCACAAAAAAAAAAAAAAAAAAAAAAAAAAAAAAAAAAAAATGCTTGAAACTGACAGTCTCCTACACCTTCTAGCTTACAAATAACCACAATTTGTACTTTCCCCATTGCTTCCCAACTCAGAGAGCCCAGGTGAACACCTTCTGCCATGAGATGTCTGACCGGGAATCTCTGTAATGTAAAAGTAGCTTTCAAGTGCAGATTAAACAAAAAACAACTAACTGCCTGACTAATTTTCCCTCCTGCAAAGAGATTTTGAGGTACACAGACTAGAAAAGCCAGATTTTTCTTCTCCTTTCAGCTGCTCCTGTTAGAGTTCACCACAGCTGATCATCAAACTGCAGAACAAGTGGCAGTAGAGTTTTAATGTGTTGAATTGCTAGCCCATTGCCCAACCTTCCTCAGAAGGCACATGCACACACTTATGGCCAATTTAAAATGTCCAATCCACCTGCTGTATGCCTTGGGAATGTGGGAGGAAAATGGAGCGTCTGGAGGAAACCAATGCTAACACAGTGAGGACATACAGACTCCACACACAAGGTATCCCAGCTGAGAATCGAACTGGAGAACCTCTTCTTGTGAGGTAACAATGGTAAATGCTGCATCACTGTTCCATCCCTCAGACTAGAAAAGCCAGCAAACAGATAAAAGACTATTTTTGCCACAAAATGAAATAAATCCTCTAAAAATGATGAAAAACAGTAGTGATCACTGTATAAAGCAAGCACAAGTGCAGTAAATCAGGAAATAGTTTTACTTTAGCTTGGTTGCTTCTGAATGCTGTTGAAACAATGGAAAACCATTGCAGAGTTCTCAACAAAGAGCCTTGCATCTTGCCTGATTTATGGTAGAAAAAAAGGAGGTCAACTGACTCCTATGCCTCTAGTCAATAAACAACTGCACTTTGGGCTTTCTCCAGTGCTTCCCAACTCAGGGAGCCCAGGAAAATATCTTCTCCCACAAGATATCTGATCCTACAATCTGTTAAAATAAAAGCACAGCAAAAGTAGCTCTCAAGTGCAGAGTAAACAACAAACAACAAACAACTACAAAACAATCTTGCTGATTTGTCCTTCTGAGAAAAGATTTAGAGGCACATAGACTAGAAAAGCCAACAAAAAGAGAAATGGCTATTTTTGACACAAAATTAAATAAATGCTTTAAAAATGCCAAAAACAGTAGTGATCATTTATAAACAAGTATAAGTGCAGTAAATTAAGAAAATATTCTTGTCTTAGCTTAGATCGTTCTGGATGCAGTTGAAATCCCGGAAAAGTATTGCAGAGTTTTCTGTAAGTGGTAATGTCTTAATTGAAATTATGTGCTTAAACATTTAACTGTTCTATCAAGCACACAATTCATTGCCTGAGTTTATTGAGTTTAATGCTAATAACCAAAACATTCCTTACCGATGTTTACAAAAGTGCAGTCACCCATTAAGTCAGTAGAAAAAGATACAGGAAATAACTGAAGCCTCAGATAAATCTGTTCTATCTCTATGTTCCTTCCACATCAACAAAACAATTACAAAAAAGCTGGCAACATGCAGAAACTGCTGTTAGTTCACTGTAAAAATAAATGATGAAGCAAGCATGAATACTTGCAAAACACTGGCAACAGTGATTGTGTATACTGTATAACCTCATCAATGTATATTCCTGACAACTCACTGTTCTAGTCTGACTGCAGATGATCTAGAGTTTCAGAATTGATTAAATCATATGAGAAATAGTACTGCAAGTCTGCATACATGAGTTATGCATCACAGATGTTATCTTTAGTCTGGCATTTTTCCCAGAAAAATGATAAAAAGTTATTATGTTCACTTGTTTGTGTTGTGGAAATTAAAACTTGACCCCCCCCACCCCCCCACCCCACACACACACCTTTAACAATAGCCTATGCAAGTATACACATTTGAGAAATACAGATTTCTTTAAATCCTTAAGGGTGATAATTAGTGCTCACCTTGACTCTCCCATGCATGCCCATGATATGACAATGACATAGAACAGAATGCTGAATTTGGAATACAGTGCTAAAATCTGTTTCAAGTCAGCTGCACTCCATCTTTTGGCAAAATAGATAATGTTTGCTGTCCTTTGTTATGGAAACGTGTCTTTTGCTTATGATACTGAAATCTTAAGTTCTAAACGCAATATTGGCCTCAGAATAATATGCATTACATCATCATCATGTACGCTTCCAGTCTTTTGTTATGTGAATTACTCATGTGACAAGCATCATTTCAGAATGCCACTGCATATCTTCACTTGGTTGTTTCATGTAAAGCAGCAACTAATCTGTTGTTCCTTAAAATGGCCAGAACAATTTAAACCTGCCAATTCAACATACCGAGTTTGACTCATTCAGTTAGCAGTGTTTCTCACTCCAACATTTTGTATTCTTACTGGAGTTAAGCCATTTTGCTGTTTTGTATCTACATTAAGGAATTCCTTTTCTATGTTATGAAACTCCCTGTGTATTCAGATTAGCCACTTATTGGTCTATAAATAACAACTGCCTGCTTTTAACTGGCATGAAGCTTTCGTGGTGCATTTATACAGTTTAGTGTTCAAAGAATAATATTAGCAAAAATGTTTTTGCAAGAAACAATGAATATATTCTTGTAATAGATTAAGGGTTGCTAATGAAAAGTTTGGATGTTTTTGGCATTTCCTACCATTTACCATTGTCCATATCCTGGCAATCCTCCTCAGTCTCTTTGGTAAGGTGGGAGGGGAACAGGAACATCCCTGTCTAATGCCATTCTGACAGTTGTGGAGAGGCATCTTCTCCTTTGGCCTTTTTAATTTTACTCTCACCTCCCCCGGGCAGCATGTAAGGTTGTTAGTGTATTTTTTCTTTTTTTTTTTGGCTAGGACCTTTTTCACATAGTGCACTAGTACTGCCTACATGCTGTAGTTTCATACTAAAACACCACATTTTCAATACTGCACAAAATACTTCATTTATAACAAATTAATGCAAATAATTGTAGCTGTAAACATGGTTTAGTAAAGGGATGAAAATATGCATTCTGGGACAGAAAAGCAATTGTGAAAATATCAGTGACAACTATGACTATATTAGTTGTCACAGATAACTGGTTATTGATAACATGCTGATAACATATTGCTCCCTATAGGAAAGTGTTAGTCCATTGTTTATAAATGCTAATGTACACACGTAATTTAGTCATGTCCCATTTCAAAAAGGAAGATGATTTGTTTCTGCAGCGCTGCCTTTATATTTTATCCCACAAACACACACACACAGTCTGGGGTTATAGCTTTTTTGTTAAGTGCCTGAATGCAACTGTAACAGCTCTTTTGGGGTAAGTCACTTTATTTGTTCAGCCCTAGTCAGTTTTGTTTCTTCAGGGGAGCAAAATCGTGGAAGGTTTTGAGGCTGTATTTCTATGTTTGCATTTTTTAAGTCATGCAATAAGTGTATTAGAGTTTAACTCCTCTTAACAGGCAATGTTTATGGAGGCTCTTTTTGTTGTTGCTTAAGAAGTGGGTTTTTTTTCCTCCTGACTAAACAAAGCATAGGCAGATGGTTGCTATTTTACTTCAACTGATTACTATTCAGCCTACTGTGACAGAAACAGCTATTCTCTGCATTCCTTTTCTCAGGACAGCCAGAATCACAATGATCACAACAGATCAGACAGGATAGTGTGCATTTGTCAAGATCAGAGAAGAGAATTTTTGCAGCAGATACTTTGCAATATTTGGCAAACACTAGGCAGGATTTTTGCCAGGTCGAAAATTTAACATTTCACAGATAGCAGCATTTGCTGCATCTCTGATGGTTGTTGATGCTAGGAGCATTAATAATAAAGTTTTTATTGGAAAATTTGCTATATATATATTATAATTCCTGGAGTGTATAGACCACCAAAGTGAAGTGCAAATGACTTTGAGGATTTCATATATTTCTTGCAATAAACACAGGCGGGAAGAATAATATTAGCTGGGGACTTAAATTTACCAGAAATGGACAGGAATACTTTTGATTCAACAATGATATTAAGGAAATTATTCACAGCATATATTCAGGAACAACAATTGCTTCAGATTGTAAAAAATCCACCAAGGGGACGGAACATACTAGACATATTGTTTATATTCCCAAAGAAATTACTGTAATGTCAAGTCAAGTTTTACCACCATTGATGTGCAGTGATCATGAGGTTATAAAGGTTTACTTGTTGCTAGATAATTCTGACAAACTGAAATCTAACCCAGTGCACAGATGGTTAATTACAGTTTATACGGAAGCTAAACAGTCACTATGTAAAACAAACTGTAGTGAGGTGTTTAGTGGAAAAACTGTAGATGGAATGTGGAAAGTTGTGAAAGAAAAATTGAGTGCAAAAAATCAAAAAAATGTTTAACATCAGGATCTAGGCATACAACATCAGGGGGATATATTTCATTAAGAACAAAATATCTGATTAAAGTGAGAAGCAAAAAATATAAGAAATGGAAGAGTGGTTGAACTACAACTTTGAAAACTGAAATAAACAAGTTGAACAAACAGATTAAGCATAATGTGAGACAAGATCAAGAAAAATTTGAAGAAAATTTATATACAGATATTGAGCATAATAGGAAACCTTTTTACAGCTACATAAGATGTGGAAGGAGTAAAGACACACAAACTGATAAACTGTATGCAGATTGTAACATTTATTCTCAGACACAACAGGTTATATATGTATTTACATAATCTTATGCAAAACAGTTTGGCTCCACAAAGGGGTGATAAGTTGTCCTAGTGAAATCCAGGTAACCCCATATAATGGAATCAAATTATATTATATTGAAAAAGAACTGTGCAAACTGGATCTAAACAAAGGACAGGGAGGAGACAGAATTAGTAACAATGACCTGAGAACACTTCAGCAAAAATGTACAGTACCATTATATCTATTATTCACTATGTCATAAAAATATGGATTCCTCAAGATTGGAGATATGCACTTATTAAACCTGTCTTTAAGGGAAAGGGGAGTAGGACAAACCGAGAGTCATACAGACCCTTGAGTTTACTTTCATGTTGTGGATAAATAATGGAGAAGGTACTCCTGGATAAGTTATTGTCAAAACTGGATAGAGTGGGACTTGAAACCATATATCAGAATCCATATGTTGAAAACAGATCTATTACTACCTGTAACCTGGTGTTCTATAACAATGTAATAACAGCTATGAATGAAAAATTGTTCTGTGATGCAATTTCTGTAGATTTAACTTCAGCACTTGACAGGGTCATACACAAAACACTGATCAACAAATTAGTACAGCTAGGTATTGATGTGCTCTTGATAAGGTGGATAGCCAAATGGCTTACAAATAGGACATGGCAAGTATCATACAGTAACTGGACAGGTGAAATCTTTGATTACAGTCAGGGTGTCCCACAGGGCTCTGTCCTATGCCCTTACTTGTTTAGATTGTATCTTTCAGACATAACTTTTCATTTGAGGTGTTCTACAGTCTTTATGCAGACAACCTGAAATTGGGTAAACTGATTACATATGTTACAGATAAAACCTGTCTGCAAAATAACTTGACTAAATTGACCATTTGGGTACAGGAGACTAATATGCGTATATATACATCAAAAACTAAGCATATGAGATTTGGGAGACATAAATTGAAAGGTGAATACTTAATACAGCATACAGTGATTGAAACTGTAGACTTATTTAAAGACCTCAGTATATGGATGAATTCAGCTGTGAGTTTTTCTAATCATATCTGCCAATTGGTTAATGATAGTTATAGAACTATAGGTTGTATAAAAAGATTTATGAAGTCTAGGAAATCAAAAATAATGAAGGGTTTACCTCTGAAAGGTTGAAAATCAACCTGCTGAACGGCCCTTTGTGCGAACCGGAATGACGAAAACTGTCATTCCGAACTGCACCGATGTTCAAAAATCAGCAAATCAAAAGCCCCTGCACCCCCACACCCCCTACTTTACTATTCTAACTCCGAGGTCGCACTACAGTGGGAAAGGGTCCACTTCCCGATCCCCACTATAGTGCACTTCGCACCCAGAATGCCGAATCTGCAATGAGCGAATGTCAATTTGAATTTGCACATTGCACATTCGCTGCATTTCTATTCGGGTATCTGAAAACTTGAAAACATACTTCCGCACAATGTGCGTTTCAAGTTTTCAAAGGTAAACCTAATGAAGTCATTGTTTGTTACATTAGACCCAAACTTGAGTATGGAATAACAATATGGAAACCCTATAAGAAAACAAGCATGAGTAAACTGGAAAGAGTACAGCAGAAATATACCAAGGGCATCCATAAAATGTTATGAAAGACTAAAATATCTGAATTTGTACAATGTCTTTTCTAGAGACAACTACCTCAGGGAATGTTTGGGGTTATCAAAAAGTACTAGACAGTCATCAGACAACCTATGTCGAAGATTCTGTAGGAATGAGAAATGCACTAACTGGTTCTCTGACAGAATAGCTGATGCATGGAACAAACTACTAAATTACATTAGGGAAAGTTTTAGTTTAGGTATTTTTAAGAACAGCCTGGACACATTATGGGAACAAGTGTTTTGGTACATTGGCAAACTAGAAGAGCATTAATGCCCATGCTTGAAATATTTGTATGTATCTATGTATGTATGTATGATTCAAATTCTTAAGCTGCATATAAAGAAAACTTGCCATCCTGGAAGGGTTTGATGGATTTGTCTTCAGAACCCTTAAATGTAATGCATATGTCATTTATTTCTTTGATCCGAGGAGCACATTTGTTGCTGGATAGCATTAGCCAGGACAGTGTTTTTTTTTTTCCCTTTTTCTACTTCTCATATTTGTAAGGTGGTCAAATTTGAAATGAGTAGAGGAGCCCACATAATACCCTGGACAATGCAGGGCCAGCATTTAGGCCCATATCAGTCTGAAAGAACTATTAATAGAAAAGTCCCCCATTGGGTTCTGAGATGTCTAAAACGTACAATTATGTGAGATGTTTTGGTCAGTATCAGTGCTATTTGATTCTTATATCAGTGGGGTGGAGATATTGTTATAATTTGTCACAGATTACTATGGCATTGTTGGAGCTGTCATTAGCTCTCATGTGATAATCATCCAAATATCAAGAGTTGAAAGCAAATTGCCATATCCATCTGAAGAAGCACATATTGTATAAAAACATTTATTTTGCTAGAATAAACTTGACTTTTTTCTTTTTAGCCAAGTTTGTCTGTTTTACTTCAGTTTTTATTACTTTAACTCAGATCCTAGTCACTTTAGATGCCTAAATTATCTGTAAATATTATTGGAGTGATACAATGCAGAATTTTGATCAGAATTCCAAACCATTCTCCAGTAATACTGAACAATGTAGCATAAAACCTACTGCCATTAAATGTCAGTTAGAATTTAGAATTGGGCTTTTATGTACCACATTTCATCAGAGAGCTTAGCACAAACTTTAGCAATATGTAATCACCTTTCATGAAAGTCCTTACAGTCTTATTTGAACAAATTATGAAGGTGTGCCACATACAATGTAGGAAGAGCATTTGGAATGAGAATATGCTAAAAGGACATATATTTATCATTATTTCTACTTTTAGCCAGAATATTCATCATTGCCATTTCTTTCGGGTATCAAGACATGATTGAGGGATGTTACAATAATCAGTCCCACTTACTGTCTTCCAAAATTTCAAGTCATCAGTACAGAGAGAAAGAAAAAGATACTCCATGAATATATATATATATATATATATATATATATATATATATATATATATATATATATATATATATATATAGATATATATATATATATATATATATATATATATATATATATATATATATATATATTATTTATGTTTGTTGACCGAGAAAATCCAACTGGACACAGGTCCTTTTTCAACGGAGGCCTGGGGAGAAAAGCTCCACAATAAAAACAACAATTAATTACAAGTTACAAGAAATATAGCTAGTTTTTTCTTAACAATAGTAGTGAACAGTTATAGCTCAAATTGACATTAAGTATTTAGTTAAATGGTACAACACCTATATCACTGGTGCCATAAAGACTAGCAAGTATTTTAATAGCTGAGCTAGCAGCTATTACCCTTGAATAACAGTGGCTAAGAATACAGCTGAGATATAGGTTTACAAGCATTGTATTTGGCTGCAATCCGAGGTAGTTAGAGGTGTGGAAGAAAGGGATTAGAGAGGCAGGGGTAGAGGTGTTAGAGAGGTTTGTTACAGAGGCATGCCCAGTGCTCTTTTAGATGAGATTTTAGAGCAGCTTTAAAGTTAGTGCATGATAACACAGAAGTTATAGTGTGAGGAAGTGTATTCCATAGATTTACTATGGAGTAGAAGAGAGCTTCTCCAGCAGAGTTCCCAGTTCTAGTTACCTGTAATTGATTTTTGTTGCGGGACCATAGTGTTTTGGTGGTATGAAAGGGTTGGAGTAGATTTTGGAGGGAGGGAACTTTTAGAGGATGATTTAGTAGTTTGTGGTCGAGTGAGATTTGGTACCATTGAAGGAGGTGAGGGAGTTCTAGCCAGCCTAGTTCAGTAAGTGAGGTGCAGTGGTGGCTACAGTAGTTTGTGCCAGTGGAAAACCTTGCTATTTTGTTGTAGCAAGCTTCGAGTTTACCTAACTCACATTGCCTTAGGTTGGTAAATATTAAGGCGTAGAGTAGGGTGGAGATAATGTGGCTATTAGCAACTGAAATCCTGGCTATTTTGGTGAGGAATTGCTTATTTCTGTATAAAGCTCCTAGTTTTTTGTGTACTTTTTTATGGTTAATGAGATGTGGATGTCAAACTTAAGGTTATTGTCAATTTCAACTCCAAGTAGTTTGGTGTGGTCTATTGGGGTATAATGGTGTTGTCACTGGCTTTAATATTAAATTGGTGGGTGTTTAGATTGTGTTTGGTGGGTTGGAAGATGAGAATTTTGTTTTGTTTGGGTTAAGTATTAATTGTGCATCTGAAAGCCAAGTTTCAACTGAGGAAAAGGCTTCCTGTGTGGTCTTTTGAAGTTCAGGTAGGGAGTGGGCTGAGCAGATGATGGTGGAATCATCTGCGTACTGTATGAGAGTGGCCAGTTTGGTAGCAGAGGCTAGATTATTAGTGAATATGGAGAAGAGTAAGGGTCCAAGGATGGATCCTTGGGGAACACCTATTGAGACAGGGAGTCGGGGGGATATATCATTATGCCAAACAACGGATTGATGACGGTCAGTCAGGTAGCTCTGGAACCAGTTTGTGACAGATTGAGAGAAGGATAGAGTATTGAGGATAGTGATGAGTTGTTTATGAGAGACCATGTTGAATGTTTTAGCTAGGCCTAGGGAAGTTGCAAAGGTGAAATAACCATTGTTTTTATGTTAAAAGATTGTATTAGTGAAAGCAAGTAAGGCAGTGGCTGTGCTGTGGTATGGTCGGAAACCATGTTGTGTGTTAGATAGGAGGTTGTTAGTAAGGAGGTAGTTTAGAACTTGAGAGTGAATGCATCTCTCAAGTATTTCTGATAGAGGAGACAGAATTGCTATGGGCCGGTAGGTGGTGAATTCTGTGGAGGTTCCACCTTTGTGAAGGGTGATAATGTGGGATATTTTCCATTGTGAAGGGAAGTAGCTTTGAGATAAAGATTGGTTAATCAGGATTGCAACTGGGTAGGCCAGGACTTGGGCTGCAGTTTTAAGGTACTCAGCTGGAAGGGTGTCAGCTGCTAGTTTTGTGGGCTTTAGTTTCGATAAGAGTTTTTTATGTTGGAGGTAGGGATAGGAGAGAAAGCGAATGCAGTGGGCAGGTTACTAGGTGTAGTTGAAGGAGGTAGGGGAGAGGGGTTGTGTTGTTTTGCTAGTGATAGAATGGTTTGTGTGACGTGAGAGTTGAAAAAGGTGGCAATGTTTTCAGAAGAGTTTGTTTTGTATGGTGGAGGGGTTCCTACTTTTCCTGGGTGGAAGATGGAGTTGATGGTTGACCAGAATTGTTTAGGGTTGCTTTGGGTGGAGTTCAGGGCAGACTGGTACTATAGCATTTTGTCCTGTTTTATTAATTTTTTGACTTTGTTACATAATTCACAGAATTTCTGTCTATCAGGGTTTTTTTTTTGTCTTGCGCCAGTGATTCCAGGCTCTATCACAGTTTTTCATTTCTGATCTAGAGGCTTTTTTAGCCATGGGGAGGACTGGGCTTTAACTCTAGTAAATCTTGTGGGCACATGGGTGTTTAAGACTTTAAGGAAGGTGGTATTAAAAAATTGGACAGCCTCATCAAGGTTGAGGTATTTTAGTGGAGTCCAGTTGCAGTTATTTAGGGCTGAGATGAAGTTGTCAGGGTTAAAGTTTACTTTATTACGTATTTGCTGATAGGTAATGGGTTTAGCCTGATGTGTTTTTTGAGTAGGAAAGTTGGGGTTTGATCACTGAGACTATCCGGTCGGCATTGGGGGCTCTTGCTGACTAGTATCCAGTCAAGAGTAGAATACTTGTTGGAATTCTTATTTATTCTGGTGGGTGTCTGGATAAGTTGGAAAAAAACATGACGAATTAGATGGTGGGCTGGATGGTGGTTGAAACAGGATAGCCAGTCTATATTAAAATCACCTGATATTATGGTTTCTGGTGGAAGGTGATGATTTACCCAGCTGAGAAGGTTTTCTAGTGGAGGGATATTGTTGCCAGGTTGGAAGTAGCATCCTATTATGTTAATGGTCTTGTCTTGGTTTACTTTTAGGTTGGTATAGATTATTTCTTCTTTGTCAATTTGGGGGGGGGGGGCGATAAGTTTAGGATTTGAATATTAAGATTCTGTTTATACATTACAGCTACGCCACCCCCTTTTTTGTGCAACCAATCTTGTCTTAGGATATTGTAGCCTGAAGGGAGAATTTTCTCACTGATAATGTGAGGTTTGAGCCAGGTTTCTGTTAGAATGATAATATCAGGGAAGTATAAGTCTATGGTAGCATGGAATTCATGGATTTTATTGGTTATACTTCGGATATTTAGGCTTAAGATAAGGATGTCAGTTGGTTTCCTATTGGATGTAATTTGAGGGTGGGTGAGGTTGTTAGGCTGA
>NC_056735.1:1549331091-1549376091 GCF_019279795.1 Protopterus annectens
GATTTTCTGTACATGGGAATCTTTAATACTGCTTTCTTTTTTTAGTTACTGGAAGGTTAAATTCATGGCTACATTAAGCAGTTGGGGTTAATGTCCAATTCAGGATATGCATTCTTTTATTTAAAGAGGTAGAAACATGAGACATTTTTCTTTGTAGTGGTAGTTTAGTCTTTGTAAAGGTATGGAGAAAAGAAATACACATGTGTGTTCTATGAGTGTGTGTTTATATGCTTGAACATGTGTGTGTGTGTATATACTTCCAGGGATGTACATGTGTGCCTGTGTGTGTATTTATGCACTTGTGCGTGTGTGTGTGTGTGTGTGTGTGTGTGTGTGTGTGTGTGTGTGTGTGTGTGTGTGTGTGTGTGTGTTCTGTGTGTGTGTGTCAATGTGTGCATGTGTGTGTGTGTCTTTGTATGCGTTTGTGTGTGTATACATGCATTTGTGTGTGTGCACTTGCAAATTTGTATATGTGCATTTATGTTAAGGTGTGGGTGTGTTTACTTTTGCACATATGTTTGTATGCACTTGCACAACTTACAATTTTCTTCATTTTCTTTCTAGATAAAATCTTACAACTATTTGAACTGATGTGCTTATCCCACATACAATTAGCAGAAAAGAAGATACAGGAAGTTGTCCATCACAGAATATATGCAATGTAAATTTAGTAAGCCTGGACTACCCATATGAATTCTGATGCACATCAAAAACAAAGGAAACTTGTTGTAGAACTGTAGTCTTTGAGCAACAGTTAAGACGTCACTCTATGAGAATACAAAAGAATATAGTTTTGACAAAGCTGTTCGAAAATTATCAGACTCTAAGCTCCAAGAAAATATTGATGAATGCAACATTTAGTAAAATTAGCATGTATTTGTGAATACTATGAGAGTAAACTGTTAATTACCATTTCATTTCAGTTCTATGTGCTTCCTCAACATTATTGTTCCTGTTGTTTAAAAAAAGCACAGGTGAATGAATGTAAGGCTAGTTCATTGTATAAGTCAGAAAAGGAAAGTTTATGGGTGTCAGCTGATTCTCAAAATCAGTAAGCATAACAGTAATCGAGTTTTTTGGAGAGTTGAGTTCTAAACACTTTTAAGGAGCATTTATATATGTATTTATAAAGGGAATGCAAGGAAAATATACATCTTGGAGGGAAAAGGAGGGCGATGCAAATTTGTAATGGAATACTAAAAATAAAGCAGTTAATCCAATGAAACTACTGGATTATTTTAAGAAGACACTAGACAATTTTATTCAGGGAAAATATGAATTCAGTTAAGCTACTTGGCAGACACACTGGATACTGAATCACTGCCAGAAACATGCATGTGAGTTTGCATACATGCAAAACCAGAATATTGCTAATCCACACTTCATAACACTTACTTTTATTAAACATTTTTTAATTAATAAATGTAAGAAGTAATGGCTAACTTTCCACATAGATACAACTGAAATCATACAGAATCATCTGGCAAAATGTGGCTGCCATTTAGCAACTGTGAAAACAATTTGGCAGTTTGTTGAGAGTTTTTATTGATTTTTTATCTGTGAATCTTAAAAGGAATGTTGGACACTTTCATGTCAAGAACATGACTAGCAGACTAACATATAATAATCACAGATTTATGAAGGATTCTGCATTAGACTGGGCACTGGTATGGCAAGATAAACCCCACTGTATGAAATGAAATCAGTATCCTGCGATAGTATACCTAGAAAGCAAAAACATTATCTGACATTCAGGTTTAATCATCTTGATTTAAGTTTTAATTTCTGAAACATTTATTAACCTTACAAACTATCATTCTGAAACAAACTTTATTGCTCTATTATTCCCAAGAAACGTTTTTTTGTTTTTTTTATTCATGAATTCCAAATACGCATTTTATCTTCTTCCAGACCCCAGGGGAACTGGAGTCTATCCTGACAGGCAGAGATTCATTCCCAGCCAGGAAATGAGTGAGATGTATACCAACTTTCATCATGTACATAACTACAGGCGTTGTGGCTAATTATTAGTAAGACCTGAAAAATAGCATTCCAAATTTAGCTTAAATTATTTGGAGGCATCTCTATATAGCTGGAGTGCTTGACTGGCTTCCTTGCTCTACTCTGCCTGAATATTGCTGATCTCTGTCTGCATTTTATTTTTCCCACTCACTCAGGCAGAGGTTACTGTATTCTTAAATGTGGTGGCTTTTGAGTTGCTTGTCCCCACTATAAATCTGATTTTGGACATCCCTCCCACTCCTGTCCCATCAGCTAATGAGTATGGAGAGATCAGTTGGGAAGGCCCACCTACTCTTTCCTTCCTTCCCACCTAAAACAATTGCACTTTATTCAGCTGCTTTTACTGTCTTTGTGTTTCTTCCTACTTTATTACTTTATTTTGCTTTTGTTGCTTGCTCTTAAAAGTGTTCATAGGTTCATAGGTTCATAGCTAGGTACTAGGCTATCGGCCCTAGGGTCTATACAAGCCCAGCCAAAAAGGTATCCTGGCTTTTGCCACCCAAGAAAATCATTTTCCTGTGCCACTGTCGAGCAGAGCCACAGAAGTGATCTTCCTAATGTAAAAATAACTGATTTGGAACCCAAGTGCTTAAACCAGAACAAAGGCACTTAGAACAACAGCCACAATAAGCCTTCACCAGCAATTGCATTTATTCTGCTGCATTTATTACTGCTTGTTAGTAGCTTGGCTTGATTAAATTGTAACAGTTATTCTAAACCTCTTAGTTTTGATTTAAGCACTTCACCTTCAGGCAAGTGTTTTTACATTAAGAAGTTTTGTGGTCTACACTCTTATGGGGGGAGAGGGTAGCCTCTTCCCTTCTGAGCTGGAAACATGTTATGAAAACTTCAACTGTAAAAATAGGTGGGAAAGTGATAAATGTTAAGGGGAAATACAATTGCTATACATATGGCGTAGTTTATGCTAGCATCTGTAGTCAATGTAGTGCATTTTATATAGGTAAAACACAGAGAAAATTAAGTCAAAAAATATATGAACATATATATGAGATAAAATAAAAGGAAGAAAAAAAATACATTATATAAACATGTTAAAGAACACCCAAACCACAGTTTTAAATTTGTGGTATTACAACAGGTAAAGAGTGAAACAAGGGGTGGTCCTTGGAAACTTTTTTTAGAGGACAGAGGTGGTGGCAATTATATTTAAATGCTCATTTACCACCAGGGGTAAATGACACTATATCTATAACAAGTAGGTTGAAGTTAAAAACCTTTGATAGATAGAGTCTATGAATTAATTAGTTTTTAAAGTTTTTATATATATTTTTTAATATTTTATATTTTCAAACACAAGGTAATAATCAACAGGGTTGTTGTATAGGTGTTATTTAGGTCGTTTGACTATTTACAATATTGTCCAAGGTGTAAAATTCATAGAATTTTAGAAACAAAAGTTATTGAAATATATATAAATTTCACATTTCAATACTTATTTATATATGTATTTATAAATTTGTATATATTTATGAGTTCATATATCTATGTATATATTTATACATTTTTTATATATATATTTATAATTATGGCAGTAATACTTTAGTAATTTCTTAAAATGTTTTTATTTTTTTATGTTCAAAGTTAGATGATGAAATACAACGAAGTAAAAATGGAAAGCATCGCTTTAAAAGTTTTATCTGTGATGTAATGAAATACTTAACTGAGTTTGCTACCGTATTGGTTGATGTATTAATTGGGAAGAGTATTTAAAGAAGGGTTGTGATTCTTTACATTGTCTGATGAAGTCTGGTGAGTTATACCAGATGAAAGTGCTAACCGTATATCAAATAAAGATTGTTTGCTGACGTATTAGTCCTGGTTCCAGCTCTGTGTGCTGATTTTTGAATTTACAAGTCTGGTTTCCGTCTTCTTGGTTACTAGACCTGGTCATTACCAACATGGGTGACTGGTGTTCCACACCAGAGGTAATTTCCTTGTTGGTTAGACCTGACCACAAGCTAATCACCCTAGACATCAACTTCCTGACCTCCACCCTCATTAGGGAAACCACTGTAAAAAATTTCTCCAAAGACAACTTCACACTTCTTAAGACAGAAGTGGCAAACTTCACGACACCCATGCAGATGGACAGTAGAGGTACAACTGCTGAATCCTACACAAATGCACTTTATAAACACTTACACAAATGCATGGATCATGCTATCCTTAACAGAACCAATATGCTACCCTTCAAAAAAGGAAGACAATCTGATGGTCCCCTGTCATAAACAAACTCTACAACAGAAGAAAGAAACTGTTGCAAAAAAAGAGTAAAATCCCACGATTGGAGGAACTCCCTGGTCAGCCGCAGTAAGAAGCTGAGATCCCTCATAAAATCCTCCAAAGCTAGTTACAAAAAGAAAATCACCACTGATTCTAAAGACAGCCACAAAGCATTGTATAGCTATGTCAAGAATCTCAAAGGCAACACTCAGATCTGCTCTTAGTTACAGCACAATGGCACTAAATATACAGAACCAACTGATATTGCCAACATCCTGGCAGATAAGTTCAGTGCTAACTTTACACCCCTCTCACCCCCTAATGGGCCCATCTCTATACCAGAATAATGCAAAGTTCCTGTAATCATGGCTGTACAGGTAAAAAACACACTCTCCAAAGCCAAGAACACAGCATCCATCCTGACAACATCCCAGGCTGGGTTCTACACAAACTAGAGAATGAACTGGCACCCCACCTAAGCACCATATTCAGTCACAACCTCACCTCAGGCTCTGTGCCCACTGAATGGTGCACAGCAATGGTTATCCCACTCCACAAAGAGGGGCCACCATGGACCCTGGGAACTACCACCCCATTAGCCTAACCAGCCTGGTCTGCAAGGCCATCAAGCGTGTCATCATGGAACTTATAAACAAAGACATTGGTAATCTCCAAACTCTGGTTCCCACCCAGTTTGAGTTTGTAAAATGCAGATCATGTCTCAAAACAGTCACCAAAGCAGTAGACCAGGATAAGGTGGTTCACAAAGCCTATCTGGATCTCAGCAATGCTTTTGACACCATCCCCCACTCTGGAATTATAGAAAAACTCACTAAACTAGGTATAAATCCCTATGTCACAAGATGATTTGCCATCTAGCTCACTAACAGAACCCACACTGTGGAAGTAATAGACTCCAAATCTGACTTCAGACCAGTGACAAGTGGAGTGCCACAGAGTTCAGTTCTGGGTCCTCTCCTGTTTGGTATCTACTTTTCTGAAGTACATGTTAACACAGAAGGTCTTTGGCAAATTAATTTTGCAGATGACTGCAAACTAGGAGCCATAATTGAAACTCCTAACGATGTGGACATCCTACAAAAGGGCCTCACTGAGACAGATGCCTGGTGTCAAAGCCATGGCCTCAAGCTCAATGTTAAAAGGTGCATTGTCATACCCTTTGGTAAAAATTCTGTACCCATGAGCTACCACATAGGTGGTAGTTTACATAACACTGAAAGTGTGATAAGAGACCTTGGGACACAGGTGGACAGTAGTCTCTCTTTTGATAATCACATCACCACAGTAGTCAGGAAATCCTTTTACATGGCATACCTCATCACAAAAGGTTTATCATCCAGGAAAAAAGAGGTCATTGTTCCCTTCTGCTCATCACTCATTAGACCCATTATAGAGTACAATGCCCCTTTTGGTATGTACATCACAAGACGTCTACAACAAATGGAAAGGCTGCAGAAATACCTCACAAAGAGGATTACCAGCCTCAGATGCCCTATGCAGACAGTCTCAAAAAACTCCAGTTTTACTCCGTCGCATATCACCTACTCAGAGGCGATTTCTGCCTAACATACAAAGCTATGTCAAACCCAGAGCTGTTGGACATGCTCCACTTAAAGAAATGCCAATCCCTCTGAGCTACATGCTCCAGGGACCTAAACCTTGTCACCACAATAAACAGAACATGCTGGAGGGATAGATTCCTGTTCCAGAGACTTCCCATACTCTGGAACAAACTACCTATCTATAGCAAACAAAGCTCGATGATTAGATGGGAAATAGGAAATTCACCCCGGGGATCACCTCTGTGGCTCTGCTCAACAGGGGCACAGGAAATTAATTTTCTTGGGTGGCGAAAGCCAGGGTACTTTTTTGGCTAGGCTTATATAGGCACTAGGGCCAATAGCCTAGTACCTACCTATGAACCTATGAACCTAAAAAGGTGAAGTCCCAAGACTTGAAAAATTCCCTTATTAGCCTCAACAAAAAGTTGAGATCCCTCATCAAAACCTCCAAAGCTAGCTATGAAGGCAGAATTGTGGCAGATACTAAAAACAACCACAAAGCCTTCTTTAGTTATACCAAGAATCTCCATGGCAATACCCATATTTGCTCTGAGTTACTGCACAATGGTAACTCTTATACTGAGCCAAAAGATATTGCCAACATACTGGCCGACAGATTCAGTACCAAGTTTACCCCTCTCTTCCTCCCTAAAGGACCAATCTCAATACTGGAAGAATGCCAGGCACCCTGCATTACTGCAGCACAGGTTAAAGCTGCATTGTCTAAGGCCAAGAATACAGCTTCCGTGGGACCCAGCAATATCCCTGGCTGTGTTCTACATGAGTTACAAAGTGAACTGGCACCACATCTGTGTGCTCTGTTCACTCATAGCCTCATCTCAGGCATTGTCCCTACCAAATGGCGTACTACAGTCATCCCTCTCCATAAAGGAGGAGTGACTACAGACCCTGGAAATTATCGCCCCATTAGCCTGACAAGTCTGATGTGTAAGGCTATGGAGCACATCATCATAGACCTAATTAACAAGGATATAGGGAATCTCCAAACTCTAGATCCCAGGCAGTTTGGTTTTGTGAAAGGTAAATTATGCCTGCTCAACCTGGTTGACTTCTATGAGTCAGTCACCAGAGCAGTGGATGAAGGCAAGGCAGTTCATACTGCCTAACTCGATCTGGCAAAGGCCTTTGATGCCATTCCTCACTCAGGAATTCTTGATAAACTCACAAAACTAGGCATCAACCCCTTTATCATTTGGTGGGTTGCAAATTGGCTCACAGATAGAATACACAGTGTGAAAGTAGCGGACTCTAAATCAGAATGCTGACCAGTCACGAGTGGAGTCCCACAGAGATCAGTCCTAGGTCCTCTCCTGTTTGGCATCTACTTCTCAGAAGTCCAGGCCAACATGGAGGGACTCTGGCTGACCAAATTTGCAGATGACTGCAAGCTGGGAGCCATTATTAACTCCCAAAGTGATGCAGACATCTTACAGAAAGACTTCAGTGAGACTGATGACTTGTGTCGAAACCATGGCCTTACGCTTAATGCCAAAAAATGCGTCATCATCCCCTTTGGGAAAAACTCAGTTCCCACTAAATACCACATCGATGGGACCCCACTGAACACTGAAGGCGTTATAAGAGATCTGGGGACACAGGTTGACAGCAACCTTTCCTTTGACCACCACATTGTCACTGTGGTCAGAAAGCCCTTCTATGCGGCACATCTCATTACCAAGGGTTTTGCATCCAGGAAGAAAGGGGTCATTATTTCTCTCTACTCTTCCCTCATTAGACCAATCATAGAGTATAATGCCCCATTTGGCATGTACCTCACTAGACACCTGCAACAGCTGGAAAGGCCACAAATGTACCTCATGAAGAGGATTCTAGGCCTTAAACACATGCCCTGCACAGACAAACTAAAAAAACTCCAGCTATTCTCTGTCTCATATCATCTAATAAGAGGCAGTCTTTGCTTGACTTACAAAGCCATGTCTGACCCAGCCCTGTTACAAATGTTACATCTAAAGAAATCCCAATCCCTCCACACCACACACTCCAGAGACCTCAACCTCATTACCACAATCAACAGAACATGCTGGAGGGACAGGTTCATAACAGAGAGACAGCCCATGCTCTGGAATAGACTTCCTAGATTTGTTAAGCAGAGCACCTCACTAGCCCTCTTCAAGAGAAATCTTGATGAGTGAATGGGAAATAGAAAGTTCACCCCAGGAATCACTCTATTGGCTCTACTTGATAGAGGCGCTGGGATCTAATGAAAGGGAGTACATTAACAGGGACGTCTATTGGCTAGGCTTGTAAAGGCCCCAGGGCCATTAGCCTAGTACACACCTTTGAACTTATGAACCTATATGGCCTGCCTAGAGTTGGCCAAGGCCTTTGACAGAATCCTCTAGATAGGAATTATTGAAAATTCACCCAGCTGGGGTTGAACCCATATACTGTCAGGTAGGTTGCAAACTGGCTCACCAACAGAACACATACAGTCAAAATAGGGGACTCCACTTCCACCAGCAGACCCATTACCAGTGATGTTCCGCAGGGATCAGTGCTGGGGCCCTTATTCTTTTTAATCTAATTCTCAGAAGTACAGGGAAAACAAAATGTCTATGGGTGACAAAGTTTGCTGATGATGTCAACATTCTACAAGAAGGACTTACACAAACCAATTATTGGTGCCAAAGTCATGTTTTTTTAACTCAATGCAAAAAAAATGCATTATCATCCCCTTTGGCAAAGGTGATGTCCCTGCAGATTACCATATTAATAACAACACCCTAAACTCTAAATTAGTGGTGACAGATTTGGGCACACAGGTTCACAGCAATCTTACTTTTGATCACCATGTCTCCACAGTGGTAAAGAGGACCTTCTATGTTTCTCTCCTCATAAGCAAGGACATAGCTTCCAGAACAAAATAGGTTATAAACCCCCTGTACTGTTCCCTCATCAGGCCAATAATAGAGTACATTGCTCCCTTTGGTATGTACCTAAACAGGCACCTGCAGCAAATGGAGAGACCTCAATGGTTCCTCAAAAATAAAATTCAGGGTCTTTAGCACATGTCTTATGTATACAGTCTGAAATTACTGTCACTATACTTTGTATCATATAGACTACTGAGAGGCGACTTGTGCCTTGCATACAGAGCGACCTCTAATTCTGCCTTAACAGAAATGTTGCATATTCGTAAGTCAAATAGTACAAGAGTCATTCACTCTAGGGATCTTATCCTGGCATGTGACATCAACAGGACCTGCTGAAGAAATAGATATGTCTCCCAGAGTTTGCCTCTCCTCTCCAGTAAACATCCAGTACAGGTTAAAAAGAGCCCCGTGTTAATCCTTTTTAAGTTTAATTTGGTTGACTGAATGGGAAATGGCAAATTCACCCCAGGTTTCACCTGTGTCCCTCTTGAATAGGGGCAGTCGATGCTGGTTTAGATCTGCTTATAACATAGATCATATATCTAGACCTTTAAGGAAACAAGGGTTGAACTTGGTTGTACTTGTAAGGGCCCTAGGACCATTAGCCTAGTAACATCCTATGAGCCGATGACTCATGACTGTGGTGAATTTGAAACCGCATGCAGAGACTAATGAGCCCCATGTACAGACTATGTTTTCCTTGATTATTTAATATACATGATCACATTTTACTGCAGAATCAAGCTTACCAATGACTTGTTATTGTTGATAAATCTTAAATATATCTGTCTCAAACAGAAATCCAGTCTGTTGTTTTCTAATTTATGTTTACTTCAGTTAACATAGCCGCAAAGAGTTTCTTTGTCTGTAGAGGAGGAAAAAAGCCAAAATATATAGCAATTTGGGAGAATACACTAAATGACGATAGGCCCTAGTTTATTTATAGGTAACATTTAAAAATGCTCAGTATTGACATTTATAACAGCTAAAAAATATGTAAAATATAATTTATACATGGCATTTCCAAGTTCAGAACCCATGAAACCAAACCCATTTTTTTTGCCTCTTTTCCCCTGTACCTAAAGGAAACTAATTAATACATTTGTCTCTTTGACCCTAATTTTTACAGTTATACCTTGTACCTTTATGGCTTTCTAACTTTCAGACAAAGGTTAAGTTTTACTTATTTGTCTGACATTTGAACAAGTAACTCTGATAAAAACCTCAAAATTGTATACTGTTGATCTGTCTTTCCTGCTAAAAGTAAGTAAAAGTAAAGTGCTGAGTGCAGGTTTTAAGCCCTTACATTCAACTTACTTGTGGTGTGGTTTTGCCCGCTTCACTCCCCCTCGCTTTGTTTGGGCTCACTTCACTCCCTTCCCACCACCAAATTCCACCCACCTCAAGTATCCTCAAATTTATACTTTCACCTCATTATCTGGTCATTCCCACAGCCGCCTCCAAACACCATAACTTGTGCTCTCTCCCTTTCACTCCTCCCACCTTGTCTCCAATCTTTCTCTTTTCTCCACCCACCTTGGGCTGCCTGCGCTGTGGCTTGCCTCTCTCACACTTAACTCTCACTATCTAGCACACCTACTATCTCCTAACATACTCACTATTTCCACCCCTCAATACTGTTCCTTCCCTCACCCTGCTTATCTGTAGCCACCACCCTTCCCTAATATATTTCTTTATATTTTTCCCTATAACTCTTCCCCTCATTTTTCATCACACAATACTATCCTTACTGCTGTTTCTCCCACTTCTAATCTCACTAGCCCTAAGCACTTCCTACCGCACTGAGCTCCATATCTTCCCCTCTTCCCCCACCTTTCCCTTTTCCAGAGCTCTTCCAACATATGACCAAGCTCCACTGACTATTGCCCCCCTCTCTTTTCTGTCTCTCCCACTTTCAGTGTCTTAAATTTAAACTCATGGCCTACCCTACTCTTACTCCTAAGCCCAAACTCAAGTACCCCATTCCTCTTACTGAATACCCTCACCTTTTCCATCTTGTCTTTGCTCTTCTGGTTTTTGGTGACATCCATCCTAATCCTGGTCCCTTCCCTCTCTCTACTGCCCCTCCACCTTCAACTGTTGTCCCCCCCAAAACATCCTCAAATATATGCACCCTCAAACATCTCTCTGTCTCTGCAATGAACATCCAGAGCCTAAACAACAAAACGTCTGAACTTCACACATGGTTGGCCCAACACAAACCTCACATCCTGGCCTTATAGGAAACCTGGCTAAAACCGCATATCATTTACTCTGAATTTCTGCAACCTCAATACAATATCTATAGGTCTGATAGGACACTCAAAAAAGGTGGTGGGTGGCTATCTTGTACTCTGTCTCACTGACGCTAACACCTATAAACATTACCCTGCCTAGTTTCTCCCCTGCTGAAGTACTGCTCCTAGACTGTCACATCAATAACTATAAGAAGTTTGCTATTGCCTCTATCTATATCCCCCCCCCCCCCCCAGGTAACAACATCCCTATCCTTGAACATATACTGCAATGGATAAACACCTCCATCCCCTATGAAACCATTATTCTTGGAGATGTTAATATAGATTGGAACTCCCTTATTGGTCACTCACCCCAATATTTCATTAACCTGTAGGGAATCGCACAACTGATCACTAACCCTACCCACTACAGTAACAACTCTACTGGTTCCACAATTAACTGAATCTTGACCAACTCTCCTAACAACAACTGCAACCCTTCTAACTTCCCTGACTCTATTAGTGACCATTCTCCCATCTCTGTCTTAAGGCACTCTTCTCATCTCTCTAAGCCCCATCTCTACAGAGATTGTAGGAAACTGACTAACTTTTCCCCTGAAACCTTTAACTATAGACTCTCTGCCATCAACTGGTCTTTTTAAAAACTCTCCTGCTCAATGATGCTGTTACTAAATTCAACCACATTTCCTTGATGTCCTAAACTCTCTTTCCCCAACTTGCAAAATCAGAAGCAAATCTAATTTTGCACCCTGGGTCTCCAAAGCTACTAATGCTTTGATGCATGAAAGAGATGCTCTGTAGAAAAAATGGCAAACCACTAAAACCCCCACCTTTCTCCAAGGTTATAAGCAACTTAGAAATTGTGTAAAAAAATTATTATTTTGGATAAACGCCAATATTTCACTAAATTTCAAAGCTGTCACCCAAATGACCAAAAAAATTCTGGATTACTATCAATTCCCTGCTCCACACTGGTTCTCCTACCATCCATAACCCTTTCTCTATCACTCTCCCTATGAAACTGCAAACTTACTTAACAAACACTTCACATACAGCATCTCTGAACTCCTACCCTCTGGTAATTCTGCTCATCCCAAATCTTCTGTGTCACCTTCACCTCCCCTAAATCTCTATGCTCCTCTGTCTCTCAGCCTTTTTCCTTGCAACCTGTTTCTACTAAATACATCAAATCCCTGCTTCTTAAACTAAAACCATGCTCTCCCTCCACTGAAAAACTCCCCCCTCAATTTCTGAAAATTGCTCCTGACTCTATTGCATATCCTGTATCTATCTTATTCAACCCCTCCATTCATGAATCTACTGTACCAGAGATATGGAAATCCTTCTATACCACTCCTCTGCACAAAGGTGGCAACTCTGTTGAACCCCCTAACTATAGACCAATAGTTTTTCTCTCACTGCTCTCTAAGAGCCTTGAAAAATGTACACATACTCAACTACTGTCCTATCTCATTCACGAAAATCTCTTCATCCCCTCGCAACATGGTTTCCACCCTAAACACAGTACCTTGACTGCCTTACTATCCTTTACTCAAAAGGTTGCAGAATCTAGGGAAAACAACCTCCTCATCTCCTGTCTATACGTTGATCTCCCTAAAGCCTTCAACACTTTGTTTCATCCCATCCTTCTTAACAAACTCTCAGACCTAAACCTCTCTCCTTCTACTCTTGGCTGGTTCCAATCCTACCTTACTGGCAGAAAACAAGCTGTTAGATGGCAGCAGGCTTTCTCATCCTTCCTTGCTGTTCAAACAGGAGTACCCCAAGGCTCCATACTTGGACCGCTCCGTTTCAACATTTTTACCAAAAACCTACATTCATCCAGTAGTCCCTCATCTGTAATCCAATATGCAGATGACACTACTCTCTTATCTATCTCCAATACTATCTCTGAACTACACTCACTAGCACAGACTTCCCTTTTCTCTGTTGAAAAATGGCTCAGAAACAATCAACTACTCCTTAACCCTAAAAAAACTCAACTCCTTCTCCTCCTACCACTGACACTCTCTGACCTTGAATCCAACTTTTCTCTTTCCTCCCTAGATGGCACCACTATCTCCCCTGCCTCACACACCAAACTCCTTGGGGTAATAATTGATGAGCAACTAAAAATTGACTTGTACATACAACAGGCCATCAAAAAAAAAAAACACCAAAAACATGAACTACTTTATAGGAACAAAACATTCCACATTTATTCTAAACCAACTACTCTCTTCACATCACTGCCTCTCACTAAACAAACTTTAGTGGCTGGAATTTCCACACCTTCTCCTACAATCGCAACTCCACACTACCTTTTCCATATTTAACAACCCCTCTGCCTGCCCTGCTCTCACCTCCCATGATACTCCCTACACCCCCCACTTCCGGCCTCTCTTGAGTTCTGATCAGCATCTTCTCTCAGTTTATAAACCCAAAAGGAATATTGGCAAACTACTTTACAAACACTCTTGTCTCATTAAATTGGAACAAACTCCCTCTCCATATTAGATCCAACCTTTCCTTTTCCTGTTTTAAAAAGGGACTTAAATCCCACCTACTAAACTTGAAATTATGCCGTTGCATTGATCACACGCAGTCTTAGTTTCTCCCACTGTATAACCTGTTGCATCTCCTAACTTTCTTTCTTTGTTAGTAACCTCTGCTTAAACTAATCTCCTAAACCCTCAGCTCTACAAATATAGCCTCCTCCCATTCTCCACACTATCCCCCCCACCTCCTATGAATGTCTATACATTGTCCTTCTTTTGAACAATGATTATCTTTTTGTTTTTACTCTCATATATAGTAAATTTTAGTCCACTACTATCAGTGCAACCCTTACTGTTCATATTTTTTTTCTTTTGTTTTTCTCTTTATAATTAATATAGTCTTTGCAGTGTTGTTTTAATAGTTTTTGTCCTGTATGTTTATATTTGCTTATGTTTGCTGGGGCTCTTTCCCCTTGAGTCTCCACTGAAAATGAGTTGCTTACTATCTTTGCAATGCAAATAGTTAATAGCCTTTTCTTTTTTACAATTATTTTGCACTGTGATTGTTATTTAATATTTGTATATTGTCACTTAAATTTACTTTGTTTTTGTTTGCTGGGGCATTTCCCCTGAAAATGGGTTTGTTTGCAAACTCAGTTGGATTAACCCGGTTAACAAATGCAAAATAAATAATATATATATATATATATATATATATATATATATATCTGTACCCATACATACATACATATGTGTATATATGGGTCTACCTCATAACACCGACACGCTAAAACACTGACAACGAAATCACCGACACCACAAAACCGAAAGTTCAAAAACACGAAACTTCACATAACCGACAAACCACAATCCCGACAATCAACAAACAAAACAAATCCCTGTCCAAAAAGCACACACACAACACAAGCACACCAAAAATCTTACAAACCTACACTAAACCTTACATACACAACTATCTATGCACTAACCTTAACCCAAACCCTAACCCTAAGGTCCGCCACTATCGCATACTCAACTAACCCACACCCTAACCCTAACTCACTTAACAAGCCCCTAGCCCTACAGTCTGTCACTATTGCACACTCACCTGACCCGCGCCCTAACTCACTTAATCTGCCCCTAACCCTACAGTCCATTACTATCGCACACTTACCTTAACATGTCGGTGTTCTCAGCGTCGGGTATTTCAACTGTCAATTATCTTCGTTGTCGATCTTCCAGTGTCAGTGTTCTCATCATCGGTATTGTGGACTTTTGGCGTTATCAGGTAGACCTGTATATACACACACACATATATATATATATATATATATATATATATATATATATATATATAGTTACATCTTGAACTACTGAAATATTGAACTTCAGTAGCTCAACACCGAAGTGTCGAAACTGCACATGCGCAAAAGTGCAGAATGCCGAATGTGGAAGTATCAAATCTGCAGTTGTGGAGGTGCGTATGTGAAGTGGGATTCCCTGTGTTTATAATGTGCAGCCTGGTATGTGGATGTAGATGGAGATTCAGGTAAGTGATGTTTTAGTAGGGGATTTAGGTAGGGATTTGAGTGTGTGTGAGTGTGTTTGGAGTTTTGAGGTGTGGGTTAGGGTAGGTAGGTGAGATTGTGAGTGTGTAAGTGTTGAGAGTGGTGGTATTTGTACATATGTGATGTGCGTTTGTGCAGGGGAAGTGTAGAATGTGTAGTGGTGTTTTTTTGTGTGTTTGTGTTTTTAGTGCTTCCTCGGAGTTGGTATATATAAGTAGGGGGTGTGTGGGGGGTGCAGGGGGGGCTTGCCCCCCTGCTTATATGTGAGGTTTGCGCGTGTGTTTGTTTTGTTGTGTTGGTTTGTAGTGTAGGGGAGAAGATGTATGTGTGATTGTTTGTATGTGGCATGTGTATGTGGGCAGTCATGATTTTAAATTTCATGCTTTAGTGGTTTCGGGTTTTGAAGTTTTCAGCATTACAGTCTTGAGATACTGAATTTCGATAATTATATATATAGGTATATGTATATATATATATATATATATATATATATATATATATATATATATATATCTATGGGATCCGGAAACATGCTCGACTAGCATATGTCCAAATCACAAAACATCGAACACACATACACGAAAGCACTTAACATTGACAAGCGCTTACATGTATGTGTGCCTGTTTCATAGATCGGACTACAGTGCGGGTAAGGGAAAATTCCCTTTTCCCCACTGTAGTGCGATCTCGGAGTGAGAATAATAAAGTAAGGGGTGGGGGGGCACAGCCCCCTACGTGGGGGGTGCAGAGGGGTGAACCCCCCCTGCAGAAACATAGATTTTTTTTTGAACTACACATACACGGAGGCGCTTTTTGATGTTAAGCGCTTTCGTGTATGTGTGTTCGATGTTTTGTGATTCAGACATATGCTAGTCGAGCATGTGTCCTAGACCCATATATATATATATATAACCTGGACACTTGCGCGAATTTAACTTTCACCGAAAGTCAAATTCACGTTCACACATACCCGAAATTTCTGTTCATCGAAGGGACAATTTTGGGTATGTGTGAGTGGTGTGCCGGTCATACTGCGGTGCAAGTAAGGGAATATTCCTTTACTCCACTGTAGTGTGACCTTGGAGTGAGAATATTTAAGTAGGGGGTGGGGGGTACAGCCCCCCACATTGGGGGGGTACAAGGGGGCAAAGCCCCCCTGCAAAAACATTTACTTAATGCTTTTTTTTTTTTCACAGTTTAATGAAAGCACTTTTTCGATTAAAGCACTTTCGTTAAACTGTGATTGGTATATATGGATTCGGACACTTGCTTTTCCGAGCAAGTGTCCTAGATCCATATATATATATATATATGGTTCTACCTGACTTCGTCGACAGCGCAGAAGACCGACATCGAACCGAGGAGCAGAGATCGAAAAGAAGAAGAGACGACGCCGACCGCGCGTGGCAGAACACATCACAATGCCGAAGACCGACACGACGGATGACAACACCAACGCCGAGAGGATGCCGCCGGGGGAAAGGCGTGTGAGTATGCGGTAGTGACGGACGCGGGGTGCGGTGCAGGTAAGTGTGTGGTGGGGATCTGGGGTGTGTTAGGTGGTTAGGGTGAGTTAGGGGTTAGGAGCCGATAGGGGTGGGAGTTAGGGTTAGGGCGATAGTGGTGGGTTAAGTAGGGGTTGGTTAGGGGCAGGAGGGTTAGTGGGTTGGGTTAGGGTTAGAGGAGGGTTAGGGGTTAAGGGTATAGTTAGCTAGGAGCCGGGAGGAGCGGGGGAGTAGTGACGGGACCTTAGGGTTAGGTAAGGGGTGTGGGTTTAGTGTGGTAAGGATTTTGGTGTGCTTGTGTTGTGTGTGTGTGTGATGGTGGTGTGGGGAATGTTTTTTGTTTTGTATTGTGTTGTGGTTGTGGTTTTGGTTGGGGTTTCGTGTTTTCGTGTGTGTCGTTATTGTGGTGTCGGTTATGTGTGACTGTGTATTAGTGTTGTCGGTCGTGTGGTGGTGGTGTTGTTGTTGACTGTGTTTGTTATATATATATATATATATATATATATATATATATATATATATATAAATATATGAGTGACTAATGAAACATCTGTTTGGGTTTTGTTGAGACTCCAATTATCAAGAATAAGTCAAGTATCATGCTCAGCTAATAATGTGATGGAGAATGGGTAGATATACAATCACTGTCATTCAATGAATACAAGTTTGTATTATTTTTACACAAATGCAGTCCAACCAGGAATGCATTTAGTAGTCATTTTTGATATTTACTAAATTTACTAACAGCCAGCAGCTTAGACTGCATAAATAAATGAAATATTTCTTAAGAAAAAGTTTCATGTAAGAGGCCAGGCATTATTAGTCCCAGAAACTTCTGTACAGAGAGATCTATGCTCTACTTCTTTGAGGGCAATTTCTCTCAATTTCTTAGCTCAAGAATTCTGAACAAAGCCAAAACTAATTGGGTACAAAGTCCCCAAATCAGGGACAGATTTAAAAACATTTTTCTTATAAACTTAGAAAGTTTATGGAATAGCTCGTGTTGCACTAGCATGCATTTTCTGGATGATATGAAGTCTAAAACTCAAATCTTTGCCATTATATAATGACTTCACTCCTCAATGATTTGCTGGAAAACCATGCATTTATGAAAAACAAAACAGACTTATGAGGAAAAAATCTAGACATTGTGCAAAAATATGGACAGTTGAGAGGTTTCTTCTATACAATTATACATCATAGAAATTTTTTTCAGTGCAATTTTACTTATCACCAAAATTAAATTGCAGTCACCTATAGTTTTCTAAAATATTTTTCGAGATATCCTTGTTAATTCAGTTGTCAAGATAGCAGTAGTCAACATTCTCCATCTTATGCAAAGCTAGACTATAGATCAGTTTTCTTTTCTTGTGTAGAATCCAGGATGTGGTAGAGAAGAAAATTAAGCATGCAGCTAACTATGTCTTTTCTAAATGATAAAAGTCTTGATGGATATTTCAGTCATGTAGAAGTAGATGTAGGGAAATGACCATGTTGCTTTGTGTTTATCATACATCACACTCTGTATACGCTTCTTATACTTTCTATGAGAGTTTTGGGTTTTTCCTATGTTGGAAGGAGTACCCCATTCCTAAGTCAGGGTATAATTAATGTCCATGAAATAACAACTGCTTAGTTCCTCAAAGCTTGGTAAGAGTGCTTTTTGCACCAAACACAATGTATACGTTACTGCCTCCTTCTGTAATTCATATTAAGCTGTATTAGTAATATTAAAAGTTTATATGGAAATTCTTTTCAGTTAGGCCTGCTTGATTTGGTAATGTGAATATAGTATGAGCTTCATTCATGCTGTATTTGCGTTCTTCTGACTCTGAATAATTTATTTAATCAGATCAAGGCTACCAGATCACTACTGGAATGAGTCAATTTTCATAATATGTTTTGCCTGGTTGTTAAATGGATAAGTTAAACATATAATTAACTAAAGTAAAAAAAAACTGCCTTGCAGTTATCTCTCTTAAATACAAATTTGGTACTTTAATTTACAAGTGCAAAAAAAAAAAATATATATATATATATATATATATATATACATATATATATATATATATATATATATATATATATATATATGTATATATATATATATATATATATATATATATATATATATATATATATATATATATTTTTTTTTTTTTTTGTATTTCTTGCATTTCCAGTGCAATATATTTTTGTCAGTGCCCTGCCTCTGAAAATGTAGACATCTTTGCATATGTACAGTTCTGATCATATGCTGAAATGAATTCCAGTGTTATTTGTCCCATCACTGGCTAAATTGAGAAATGCTTTGTATCACAAAATACTCACAATGAATACACCGTTGCAGTCTATTAAAATGCTAAGTTGTTACTATGCATTACTCATCCCATATGAAATATTTCACAACTGAAGAAAGATATCAAGTGGTTTAGTACTCATTTAATATTGTTCTCAATGAAATTGTGACACACACATTTGTATTACAACTATGTCTTTTTACTGCAGCTTATAGACTTGCATTTTGTAGACAGAAGGGACTGAATTATATTTTTATACATTCATAGCACTCAGAATAAAATATGTTTTATGCCTGCCTACTGGGACAGCTCCACAAACATTTTCTTCAGCTATTCATTTAATAATGAAGGTCATTCATTACATGACAAATATCGCATTCTACAAGTGTGTTCTTGTGGAACAATGTATAGGACATTACATTTATACTGCCTACACCAAAATTCAACCCAAGGAATCTTGAAATGGATTAAGGTTATCTGTGCTTCACTTTAATTATGAAATGCTCAATCATTGAAGTCAGTAAAATGTTGATGAGTCTTTTCATAAGCTGAAACATTTTCTATAACATTTATCTTTGTTTTCATAGCTAAAGAATATTTTTTCATGCCTGAACTGAGCTTGACAGTGATGGCCTTCAAATGTACATGAGCCCCATCATCCAAAATTTGACAAAAGAATATCAGTAGGTTTTCATGGAAACTGCTACAAGTGAGAGCAGTCATGATGCATGTAGAACAGAGTATAAATAAATATAAATAAATAAATAAATACATAAAATGATGAGAACTTCCTGACTTTCAAATTTCGAAGTAAAGCAGAAAGTGGATGTGAATAAGGTGTTCTACATCTAAGTTATATTTGAATGTGAAAAGCAGGCGCTAAATATATGAATATGTGTTTTAATGGCATCACACATGTATGAATGTTTAGAATGTAACACAGTCTGGACATGGTATGTTTATTAAGAACTGACTTTATAGTATTCCAGTAAAATGCACTCTGTTTTCCTTATTTCTAATGCATTACGGGAGGTCAACAGTCTTCATAGTTTGTATACTGATCTTGGTCAAAATCTGTCTATAATTTTTATTGCTAGTCTACTTGAACTAAAATAGAGTACCTCTAAACAGTATTTGTCGGGTTACAACTGAATATCTTCCTTTCTTATATTGGCATTGTCTATATTGTTGATATTTTGTATTGCTTTATGAAAAATACATAATTCTTATTTACTTAAAATTATTAATAACATAGAAACATACAAAGGCATATGTTTAACCTTTCCCTCTGCCCTGCAAAACAATGTTTTTTATAGCTGCATCTTTATAAGTGCAGGTATGTATTTTTTTTTTCTTGTAAATAAAGGAAATGGTTTGGCTTGTCAGCTTCCTGTGATGATTTTAAATCCACATACATGATGGATATTATTATTGACATAACCAGCACTCTTAAGGTATGGCTTTTGTTAAATTGTTATTTTAAATGTTTCCTTCCTTCAAGTTCATTACAAAGGTCAAATGCTACATGTCTGGAAGTGAAATATGTTTTCCTCAGTGTAGCTTTGGGTGAGAGTTTTCTCTACCAAATGTTAAAGACATTGTTATGTTGTCTTACTCAAAAGAGATTGGAAGCTGTATAATTGCTTCAATCATTAACAATCTCAGTAGAGCCACTATTATCATAATTTTACATAGACAAGAAGGATTTCCCTGAAAGAGTTGCTAAACAGAAAGAAAGATGTTTCTCCATAACCAGAGTTTGGGCATTTTCTGTTTTGTTTAAATAAATACCAAATTATGAAAGAAAAAAAAAGAAGTTATAATACAATATTTTACTATTAAATGTGTTAAAGGATAAAGAGAACTATTTCTTCTTTCTGATTTGTAAACCATAGCTATTGCTGTAGTCATATTTTCAAAAGTATTTTTTTTTAAATTTCCCAGGATTATTTGTTCATAGTAATACTATTATGATTAAATAAAATTTCTGCAGCCATTATTCATGATATTCATATGACCAAATAACGTTTTCACATCCATTACTGTGTGATCTCAATCTATTTTGTCGAGTTATTCTGTGACACCCAGGTTACTGGCATTAATGAAATCAAATCTTCTGTTCATGTTCAGACTTGTTATTATTTGATGTTACACAATTAATGCACTGTCTTCTGTTAACTTTTAATAAACAAATATTACATAGTTAGATCTTATCTAAATAAATTGTATTATTTAGCTAACATTTCTCACAACTACTTTTAGTGAAATCTTAATTAATTTAAGAATATTTTTAATTGTTTAACCAGGAAAGTCCATCTGGCACAGAACCTATGTTCGGCAGAGGCCTGGGAAGAAATGCTCCAGATGGTTGTCTTTGGAATTTAAGAAGAAACTGGAGCAGTCAGAGGATACCAATGCAAATGCAGAGAGGACATGCAGACTCTGCACAGAAGGCACCCCCACTGATGATTGAACTGGAGAGCCTCTTGCTGTGAAGTGACAATGCTATCCACTGCACCACTGTGTCATAAATAAAGCATGCTATAAGATATAAACATTGTGTGGTATATCTGAAACTCTGTGTTTCAATCCTACATTTAATGTACAAAGGTGCTAGAGTCAGAAAAATTCCTCTGTGATTAGTGTTAAGAGATTCCATACCCTGCTTAATAAGAACAAGCAGGGATTCACAAACAACAACATGCAAGATAATTAACGGCAGCGACTCAGTGGTAAGAATACTGCCTCAGAGCTCTAGAGTTCATTCCCTCTCTCAAGTGACTGTTTGGATTTTGCATGTTTGTCCACATCTGCATGGGTTTTTCTTGGTACTGCATGTGGCTTAACTGTCTACTATTTCATCTGCTGTGGAAATCTTCTACCCTTGCATGTAATTTCTTATTAGTTGTTGTAAAATGCTTTTATGTGTGCATTTTTGTGGATCCTTTCTCCCCAACTCATTGTAAAATATTTAATCTGTTTGTGGGCATTTTTCCCTTTGTATATGATTATTCATCACTACTGTTGAAATGTTTTTGAATCTGTTGTGGAGTCCCTCCCCCCCACACCCCTCTAACTAAATATATCAACTCCGAGATCGCACTCGGTGTTGAGGTGTTCAATATTATGGCGTTTTGAGACCGTAATACAAACCCATATATATGTACACACACACACACACACACACACACACACACACACACACACACACACACACACACACACACACACACACACACACACACACACACACACACACACACACACACACACACTCACACACATACACACACACACACACACACACACACACACACACACACACACACACACACACACACTGGTATCCATTGAATTAGTCAACATTAATTTGACAGCTTTCTTTTCTGTTGAATTTGGTCAACAGGAAAGCTAATTAACTTTTTACAGAGACTGACATGATATTGGTATTGTGAATATGCACTCTTCCCAGTATAGGTTGCACTTTTACATTTAATCTTACTTTTACTCATTATTTATGCTGCCTCCCAGTTGTGCTCCACTTAATACCTCTAACAAGTACTTTTCCTCACCAACCCTTCCCTTCTTCTCCTCCTCCTTATTGTGCCTGGATGTTTCACTCTGACATTTGATTTATGCGTGAATAATAAAGTCTCATGCTGATAACATAACCCTTCTCAATGCTACTTACAACATGCCAACACTTCTCAATACTACATGATATTGCATTTATCTTGTTTTAATGATGGAATATGTGCATTATTCAACATGTCATATGTGTATTAATATATGCATTTACAGTATATTGTAATATGATCTCAGTTTTCACCTATGTATAAATACTTTTTGTTCTTTTATTTGTGGAACTTTTCTACCTGGCCTCCTCTGAAAATGGCTAGAATTATCAAATTGGACTTTCCCGGTAAATAAACGTCAATAAATACATAAATAAATATTAGAGTAAGAATATATAAATTGCAGAGGGTTAAGGAGGGAATGGGTGGTGCATGGGGCTCATCTACCTGCAAAAAACATTTACATGCACATTCTAGTATTGATCCTTTTTTAATTTGTTTTATTTATTCAGCATTTTCTGTTGTTATCTAATGAAGTTTAGATTAATGAGATTATATAGATCCACACATGCAGAAACACACACACACACACACACACACACACACACACACACACACACACACACACACACACACACACACACACACACTCTCTGTGTATGTATAATTATAAATTATAAGATATAGATCTACATTCAAAGAAAGGCAGAAAAAAAAGCTACAGTGTTACTCTTTTTGTGTATGGTGATGCATGTTAAAATTAATTAAAAAATGTAGAAAATTAGAAAATATGCTGTTCCCTTCAATGTGACACATTTGGTAGCATGGGTCATGTGATGGAAAATAGTCAGAGGTTGGTCAAGTAATATAAAATTATCAAAAACCAGCAGAGACTAAAAGAAGCCACAAAATCAAGCATACAGTGTTAAAAATCTAACTCTTTAATGCAAAGACTTCATCAAAAATAAAAAATGAATAACTTTTTCACATTTAAAAACATTTTTGTCTAAGTCATGTCTACATTTTCCACCATTCAGAGCAATCTTGGGATAGCACTAATGAATAATGTGTAACCTGACATCGCTTTCATCTAGGAAACATTTAATGTTAACTCCATTACTAAAGCCAGGAGAAAAACTTAGGGCCGGATTCACGAAGGCTTACACGGAGTCTTAGAGTAGTGCAAGACTCCATGTAGCCTTCGCGATCCAGGAACAGCCCAAAGTCCGTGTAAGAGTCAGTCTAACACGGCTCTTACACGGAGTGGCTAAGCTAATCAGCCCACTTGCAGCCGAATAGCATGCAAATGAGGCTGATTAGCAATCCAGGAAGCCAAGAACAGCCCGTGTAAGAGCCGTGTTAGCTGCAGAAATGTACTCAGTTGACAACTGAGCACGCTTTCTGCAACACGGCAATGGAGCCATGTCAGCTCCAAATAAAGGGTGCATATGTTATAGGCAGCATGCCAATGGCCAAATATGTGGCCATTGGCAATGCAACCCCATGCAAAAATATGAAATATATAATTTTTTTTCGGCAATTGCCGATGTAAACCCAGCGCAGCCCACGCAAACGGGCTGCTGCTTAAAACATGAAAACGAAGGTTTTAAACCTGCAAATGTAGGTTTTATGCAATACATGGAATGGCAATGGAGGGACCAGCATAGAAAACCAACATGGCCACCGTGTAGTGGTTGCCAAGGGGGGAAGCCAAGTCTAAGAGATGTAACTAAGCATTAGTAGGCAATCTGATGCAAATTAGGGTAAGGATACTGAATTCCATTGTCACATAGCAAATGAGCACAGTCTGAGTAGTGTAAGAGTTACAGAAGGGGGAGGAACAGAGTAGGAGATAGGTGACATCACAGGGGGGAATGGCAGAAAGGGATGGAAGTCATTGGAAGGTAGAGTGAAATGACAGATGTCAGAGAGGTATCAAGGAAGGAGGTGTGCCTCCAAGTAAACATGAGAAAGCCAAGAAATGGAAGGTGTACACTGTTGCCTACACCAAAGTTTCTTGCTGGACGTGTATGCACACGTGTGTGCGCCATGAAGCGCGAGTAAGGCGGTGTGCGCGTGTAAGGCAGTGTGCGCGCGTGTAAGGCAGACGAAGCATGTGGGAGCGTGTTGGGAGATGTTTAACACTGTATGCGTGGGCGTGCACGCGTTTAAACCCGAATAAGCAGATTCTGAACTGTGTAAGTATGTGTGCGCGCGTGTAAGCCACTGTGAGCGTGTTTCTGCTGGTTTGAACACGGCTCCACCCTGAGGAAACAGAGGAAAAAGGAAGCAACAGATGTACTAGGAAGTTAGCAGGGAATACTGCTGGAGCTAGCAGGTGAAAATAATTAGATGCAGGCAATTACACAGGCAGAATACTAGGCCAGCCAAGCACTTAAAACTCTGCAAACAGCAGTGCAGAATGTTTCTCTCAAGAGACACTGCAAGACAGGAGTTAAGTTATCAGAAGTGAAAACTGAAAAAGCTGAACTCAGAGCAGAAATGTTAGGGGCTGCCATAGCTGTCATAATGAGACATAGGCGACTTGCTGAGGGTGGTGACAATGCAGATGGTGCCAGACAACCCACAGTGAGGAGATGGAGAAGAGTGTACAGGCCCAGGGTCACCTACCACGGGTTACATGAGCTGGAGATAGTAGAGCGCTATAGAGTGGACAGAGACCTCCTGCAGCAAATAGTGGAGCTGTGCAGGCCACGCCTCACACACAGAACCAACAGAGGGGAACCCATCCCAGTGGAAACCAAGGTATGTGTTGGCCTAAGAATACTAGCAACAGGTACCTTCCAGAGACCAACTGGCGATATGATGGGGATATCACAGGCGTCAGCTTCCAGGGTACTGCACCAGTTCCTGGATGCCATGTCAGCACATGTCGGTGATCATGTATACTTCCCCAATGCCCGTGAGGTATTGGCCAGCAACATGCGTATCTTCCAGCAAATAGCGGAATACCCTGAGGTACTGGGTGCCATAGACTGCACGCACATACGCATCAAAGCACCAGCAGGAGAGCGGGGTAGGGCCTACATAAACTGCAAGGGCTTCCCCTCCATCAACTGCCAGGTCATGTGTGATGCCCAGGGCATAATAATGAATGTGTGTGCCGGCTGTCCTGGGAGCTACCATGATTCCCACATCTGGCATTTGACGCAGCTGTACCAGACATTTGCCAATGGGGACATCCCACACGGACACCTAGTGGGGTATGCAGGATATGCACTGGAGCCGTGGCTGATGACACCCATCAGAAACGCACACACACCTGAACAGGAACGCCATAATGAGGCACACGCACAAACACGTAATGTAATAGAGCGTGTGTTTGGGCTGCTCAAGTCACGGTTCCGTGTCTGGACACATCTGGTGGAGCCTTGCAGTACACACCAACTACATGTACCCAAATTGTCATGGTATGTGCTATGCTACATAATATGATCATGCGAAAACAGCTGCAGCAGGACCAGCATAGGGCTGGGCCAAACAGCCCCCCACCATCGCCAAGGCCACCACAGGCACAGCGTGACTCGGAGGAGGAACAAACTGAGCCTGCCCCAGTAGGCAGAAGGAGGCGTGCCCAGTATGCCCTGGCCTTGGCAAAGAGGCAACGATAGCACATACATTGGCTCAGTAGGAACCTTGGGAATGATACCCCTCCGACTCACCATATAGTAACAGGGATGCCTAATGTGACACAACCTGCTCACAAACATGTACAGGGAAGTGTAATATGTGCATCCGACAGAGGCAGCCCTGCAGCACCACCTGAGGCATGAATGCTATGTGTCAAGTAATGTAACACCAAGTACCATATGCACACCTGAGGACCCCGTCTAACGTCCTACCCTCAACAAGCAGCATGCCACAACAGGACAACGAGATGATGAAGTGCAACAATTTCCGAAGTAATGCAGTTAGGCAAAGGGGACCCACTGTGTGCCAGTCTGGGATGACATGCTGAGCATAACATGATGCACCACCTGCCAGGACTGGCGTGCACCTATCAGTGCAGGCCGTATGGATACTGGCAAAGGCTGTTGTCATGCACAGTGTGCCCTGAATAGGAAGGCACAAAACACAAACCTATCTCCATAGGTACCAGAAGGGATAAGAATCAGATAAGGGATAAGGTCAAACAGCAAGATGCATGCAGACTAAGCCCACCTAGTATGGAGAATGTTGATAACTGTGCTGTAACAGAATACTGAGGCAAGGCTCACAACAGCACCCTAACACTACCAGGTTACACCTCATACTGTGCTGTGCATCCTCAACACTTGGAACAAGCTACAAAAGGAGGGTGACCAGCAAGAATTGTCAAGGATAACCACACACCCATGTTGGTACCACCATAAAAAGCAGCATGGACTAGCCATGCTCAAGTAACAGTGGCTAAAACTGCCCCCCAGTGTATAGCCTGCTACAGAGTACTGGCCCAACACCAGGAACTGCATCGGGCCCATGCTGGAATACATGAATATATCAAGTCCTCCAAACCACATTATATTGGGCGACTGCAAATACCCAGACACATAGACTGGGAGCATTATACCAGCTGCAACAGTGTAGGACAAAAGGTCATTGAATCCACAAACCAAAAGGCCCAGGAACAACGTAGCACATCCACAAAGGGGCAAGCATACTGGATGTGATAATCAGCAACATGGGTACGGGATGTCAAGATGAGAAGTGTATTGCTCACTGGTAACACCAGACCATATAGTAATCACACTGGATATACAAATCCTGACCACAGTCCCTGTCCGGGAAATCACAGTGGAAAACATGTGCTAAGCATTATTTGCACACCTCCAAACTGATGTGGAATCCATGAAAGGTCCAGTGCAGGAGCAAAATATGGGCCACGCCTCAGAACCTGTAAGACAGCCATTCCATGAACACTGCCAGGAATGCTTGGATTATGCAGTCCCAAATTAAAACAAGACACAGTGCCTAAATCTGGCATGGTGGACACCAGCCATAACCAAAACATGCAAGAGAATGAGGAAGCTACTACATGATAGAGCAAGCATGAACAATGACGTAATTACTGATCAGTAGTATGGCAATATAATCTGTCCACACATGCAATCCAGTAAGGCCAGGCACAACAAGTGGAATCTGTGAATCCTGAGGCAATGTTACACCTGCCCCAAGTACACAGACAACCACCAACTCCACCCAAGAAATACAAATATATGTGAGAGATGCAACCATCCATCCAAACCGGAGGCAGAGCTCCCCAACTCAGTACACCCAAAACAAGTCAGTAGGAGAAGGTAACCACACACACCACAAACACATACCCACATAGACCTATCACAACTGCAAACCAAACACATAAACACAGAAATACATTCCCGGAGGCAGAAATCACACACACAGCACACCAACAGAGGACACTAAAGCAGACACCCAATGAAACAGCCTCCAAACATAGCACATGCAACACATAGCACACAAAGCTGGTGTGCCAAACAGTCACAGGCCAGAAGGAGAAACAACATGCCCGATACAGTTGTAATAGGTGACTCCATAGTCAGACACACTGCTGTCCCGCACAGCAGACTGAACAAAGGAAAGGGTACAGTAAGCTGCCTGTAGGCCGCCACAATATGCCACATAACAGAAATATGAAGGTCACTCCAAAACAAATAGATATATGATGCAGTCATAGTCCATGCTGGTGTGAATGACCCGAGATGTACTGCCCTAGACTACATGTAAAGAGACACAGATGAGCTATCCGATTATGTAGTCCAGGCTGGTATGACACTCACCGTTTGCAGCAACCTACCCTTACCAAGAATAATGCCACAGTAGAAACATGGAATGATCAGTCATAGCAAGTAGCACACTTACTGGTGTCATTCCAAGGGGATCCAATGTCTGTCTGCTTGGGATGTCATGCTTGACAAGCCATGCAGCTGCCCTTGGGATGGCCTGCACCTGTTACCCCTGGGCGTCTGAATAGTGGATAAGGCCTTGGCCACCTCCACACAGCCTTTGTAGGCAAGGCTGAAAAGACTGACCCACCACCCGAGAAAACATAAGTGGGAAGAAACATAAGGGAAATGCTGACCAATGCCAGATGTGTACACCCCAATATGCATGATCCCGAGGCCATCCCCAGAATAGAGAACATCGATGTCTGTGCAGTGACAGAAACCTGCTGCAAGGCTCCTGACAGCACACCAGCACTACCAGGTTATACCATGTACCATGTGTCATGGCCCCAAAACCTGGAACACTACATAAAAGGAGGTGAGTAACCATAGGCAGCACAGACACCCATACGTCCAGGTAACTGACAATGCACAAGGCAGTGGAGTTCACCCACGTGCAACTAACTGTAGGCAAGACTGCTGTGCAGTCTGTAGCATGCTACAGACCGCACTCTCACACACAATAACCCCCCCCATCGTCCTGAAGACAGTGGACAGTATGAATGTCCCACCAAATACCAAACAAGGTACCACGAAATACCACATAGGTGGTAAACCATTATGTATGGAAGGAGTAACCAGGGACCAAGGGACACAAGTGAACAGTAACCTGTTATGTGACACCCACATTGCCAATGTGGCTAGGAAGACTGTCTACATGTGACACTGTATCAGGAAAGGAGTCACATCTATGGCAACAGAGGTCACTGTGCCCCTATACTTTATCCCAATCACACCCATAATCCAGTACAATGCCTCATATGGGATCTACCTTACCTGACACCTGCAGCAGTTAGAAAGACCGCAAAGGTACCTCACCAAGAGGATAAAGTGTCACACATATATGTCATATGCTGCCTGGCTGTAGACACCCCAGCTGACTCCAGTCACAGACTGCCCACACAGAGGCATTGCATGCCTGTTGTAGGAGGCCATGCCCAACACAGGAGTAATGGACATGCTCCACCCCAGACAACACATATCCATTGGAGCTGCGAGTGAGAGATGTCAATCTCAACAAATAATGAAATAGGATGTGCCGGTGGGACAGATACATAATCCAGAGGCTCCACACACCCTGGACCAGAATCCCACCCCATGTTAGGCAGAGCCCCTCACTGACACTGTTCAACAGGAATCTTGCCAAGTGGATGGATGATTGTAGAGTTACAGTGGGGTCTTCACTGTGTCATGTCCAGACAAAGGCACAGCTAAGCAAATAATACATGGCCATAATATCCACATAGCAAGGGGTCTCAAAAGCCACACACACTCTGGCTAGCCTAACAAATGCCCAGGGTGGATAGCCTAGTATGAACCTATGAACCTATGTAGATACAAATTGTACAGGACACGAAGGATAATCCCAAGGCTTACACAACTGATGGTAGGAGCCATGTTGTGAATTCACAGATATGCCCTGAATCACACAAATACCACAAACACACACACATATTGCCAACATACATCCCGACAGGTGCAGTGCAAACCCCCCCACCCCCACGAATGCAGAATATCTATCCCAGCAGACTGCTGGCCCCCTGACATAGCAGATGCTGAGGTAACAGACAACATCTCCAAAGCAAAACACACAGCAGCAATAGTATGAGATGGTGACCTGGGCTTAGTGCAACATGGAGTCTAAGATGAATGGAATGCCAAACCACACTACTGCTCAATGTCAGCCATACCACAGAATATGTACCCAAAGAGCAGTGTACAACAACAGTGGTCCTTCTCAACAAAGGTGTCGCCTGAATGGATACTGAACAGTACTACCCCAGAATCCTGAGAAGCCCAGATTGCACAGCTATGGAAAGGAGCAGCATGTACCACAGACATATGGATGTTGGGGACCTACTGACACCGGACCCAACCTAGTGTGGCCTCCTCAAGTGCAGATCCTGCCCCTAACCATGTTGGACTCAATTGAAACAGTCATTAAGGTCATTGATGAGGGCAATGTGCTCCACACAGTGTATCTGAACCTTGCAAAGGCTTCTATACAATACCCTACATGTTCAGTATAGATAGGCTCACCAGCGTAAATATAAACCCACATGTCAGTAGAGGGGTTGCAAACCAGACCAAGGACAGAACAGACATGGTCAGACATGCTTCAGCCATGTCAGACTACAAACCAGATATAACTGGCATCCCACAAGGCTTGGACCTGGTATCTCCCTCGTCTGGTATTTATGTCCCATAGGTACAGGCAAACATGGAAGGACTGTGTCCTAACATGTTTGCAGAGGACTACAAACCGCTCACCACATATGATCCATCAGCTGACACATGCATCCCACAAAGGGGCCACATAGAAACAGACAACTGGTGCCATAGCTATGTCAGCAAGCTAAGTGCAGAAACGTGTATAGTCAACCCCCATGGATATACAGTAAGTGCCCACCAATCACCACATAGGTGTTAACCCATTATGTAGTTAACATGTAATGAGAGACCTGGGGACACAGGGTGATAGATATCCTGCATTGGACAAACATGTGCTGTAGTGTTTACAGAAACATACCATATACCCACCTAATCATGAAGGCTGTCAGATCTACATAAGGGAAGGTCATTGTGGCTCTGCAGTCCTCCTGCATCAGTGGTACAATCGACTACAATAGCCCCTGTGGGATGTACCTCAGCAGACACCTCCATCAACTGTAAAGTCCCCAACAGTACCTCATCAGGAGTATCAATCAGCCTACACAGATGCCATGTGTTGCCTGTGTTGCTGGCATCAATAAAAATGCTGCACATAGTACAATCTGAATGGCAGTGAGCTATGCACATGACAGACCTGAACCCCAGCACTGACTTACATAGGACAAGCTGTACTGTGTGATCCATAACACAGAAGCCACTCCCACCCATGAGTGAACCCTCAGCACAGGCTACCCATAGAGTCACTTATCAATCTTCCTCAATAGGAATCCTGATGGGTGGACGGGAGATGGTAGGTTTATCCTGGGTATCACTGTCATGTCACAGGTAGACAGAGGCACAGTATACTAACCATGACATATGTTATGGCAAACTCCCCTTACAATGTGTGTTGAAGGACAAACACACTCTCCAACTTGCATTAGACATGGACTAGGGCACATCGCTAGTGTTTGCAATTGTACACCTATGTTGTGGAATACACTAACAATGTTGGACAAGCCTGGTGTAAGTAGGTCATATCTGAACAGAATGCAACATGGTCAGATGTACACAACTGGCCCCAACCAGGCTGTTGTGCCCACTATCGAAATGTAAAGCAGTGATAGCAGTAAAGCCCAGGTTACTGTCCACCACAGTCAAAGTACTGCCAGTACACTATACAGTACTACAGTGTTAGGTCAGTGTGAAAGGATGTTGACAACTGTATGCAAAGTATCCCATGCAAACACTGCAGGCACAGTATAATCCTGTTGTGTTCACACACAAAGCAGTTGTACAGTAACTACACAGCATGACACACAACCCACAACCATGAACGGGTGATAGTTTGTGAAGTTCACACACATCCAAAAATGTGGTGGGCTGCAGAGTCCAACATATGGAATGCTCACACTGGGCATGCTCACACACTTTGACAACATGCCATGGGAAGGCTGAACTGGGCATGCTCACACACTTAGTTTGTGAAGATCACACACATCCACAAATGTGGTGGTCTGCAGAGTCCAACATATGGAATAATCACACTGGGCATGCTCACACACTTTGACAACATGCCATGGGAAGGCTGAACTGGGCATGCTCACACACATAGTCCAAATCTTGGTTTAGCAGTGGGACACACATATCTGGTATTGTTATGTGTTATGCCAGGAACCAACCACATTACAGCAGTCTGCCCAGTCCACACAGTTAAATGACTACAGAGACATACGTGATATAGTGGATCCCTCCCATATGCAAACAGTTTCCACAGATGCAGAGGTTGTTCATACCAACAGGGAATGCTATGGCAATAAAGATATGCAAACAGTCTATCAGCAACAAATAATGTGCATTTGACAATTAAACATAATGGTGTAGAGGTCAACACTAGGCTGTTTGCCCTAGGGAATGACAGCTTAGCCATAGTGTGCTTGGTGTTTGCCTCTCCACAGGATGCATATTCCCCTTTCCAAACACAGATGATGTCAGCACCCTATAAGTACAACAGGAGAAATGAAACTTCCCAATAATCCGAATAGCGCGCTCTGCTAATGCATCCGTCCCAAGTGTCATTACATAGTTAGGTAGGGGTTCAAATCCTGCAAGTGCTCAGTGTGAGTTGTGTGTGTGTAAGTCTGTTTGAGGGAAATGTCCCTTTTGGCAAATAGGAAAAGACACTACAGGATGCACATTCCCTTTCTAAACACCGATGATGTCAGCACCCTATAAGTACAGCAGGAGAAAGGAAACCTCCCAATAATGCGAGTAGCGCACTCTGCTAATGCGTCCGTCTCAAGTGTCATAACATAGTTAGGTAGGGGTTTGAATCCTGTGAATGGCAAGTGTGTGTGTTTGTCTGAGAGGGGTTAGTGTGTGAAGAAAATGTCCCTTTTGGCAACTAGGTGAACAGACTACAGGATGCCCATCCCCTTTTCTAAACACCGATGATGTCAGCACCCTATAAGTACAGCAGGAGAAAAGAAACCTTCCAGTAATGCGAATAGCGCGCTCCGCTAATGCGTCCGTCTCAAGTGTCATAACATAGTTAGGTAGGGGTTTGAATTCTGTGAATGGCAAGTGTGTGTGTTTGTCTGAGAGGGGTTAGTGTGTGAGGGAAATGTCCCTTTTGGCAACTAGGTGAACAGACTACAGGATGCCCATCCCCTTTTCTAAACACCGATGATGTCAGCACCCTATAAGTACAGCAGGAGAAAGGAAACCTCCCAGTAATGCGAATAGCACGCTCTGCTAATGCGTCCGTCTCAAGTGTCATAACATAGTTAGGTAGGGGTTTGAATCCTGTGAATGGCAAGTCTGTGTGTTTGTCTGAGAGGGGTTAGTGTGTGAGAAAAATGTCCCTTTTGGCAACTAGGTGAACAGACTACAGGATGCCCATCCCCTTTTCTAAACACCGATGATGTCAGCACCCTATAAGTACAGCAGGAGAAAGGAAACCTCCCAGTAATCCGAATAGCGTGCTCTGCTAATGCGTCTGTCTCAAGTGTCATAGCATAGCTAGGTAGGGGTTTGATTCCTGTGAATGGCAAGTGTGTGTGTTTGTGTGAGGGAAATGTCCCTTTTGGAAACTAGGTGAACAGACTACAGGATGCCCATCCCCTTTTCTAAACACCGATGATGTCAGCACCCTATAAGTACAGCAGGAGAAAGGAAACCTCCCAGTAATCTGAATAGCGTGCTCTGCTAATGCGTCCGTCTTAAGTGTCATAACTTAGCGAGGTAGGGGTTTGATTCCTGTGAATGGCAAGTGTGTGTGTGTTTGTCTGAGGGGGGTTAGTGTGTGAGGGAAATGTCCCTTTTGGAAACTAGGTGAACAGACTACAGGATGCCCATCCTCTTTTCTAAACACCGATGATGTCAGCACCCTATAAGTACAGCAGGAGAAAGGAAACCTCCCAGTAATCTGAATAGCACGCTCCGCTAATGCGTCTGTCTTAAGTGTCATAACATAGCTAGGTAGGGGTTTGATTCCTGTAAATGGTAAGTGTGTGTCCCTCTCTGAGAGGGGTTAGTGTGTGAGAGAAGTGTCCCTTTTGGCAAATAGGATAAGACACTACAGGATGCCCATTCCCTTTTCTAAACACTGATGATGTCAGCACTCTATAAGTATAGCAGGGGAAGAGGAAACCCCCAGTAATGCAAATAGCATGCTCTGCTAATGCGCCCGTCTCACGTGTCATAACAGTCAGAAAGGGGTTTGAATCCTGCAATTGGCAAGTGTGTGTTTTTGGCTGAGGGGGGTTAGTGTGTGTGAGGACAATGTCCCTTTTGGCAACTAGGTGAACAGACTACAGGATGCACATTCCCCTTCTACACACTGTTCAGCAGACGGCCATGGCTCTGGCACAAGTTGTCTGTTGCTATGATGCCCCTTTGGAAGATGCTTGTGTCAGCTGGGGAGTCGATTATGGTGTCCAGTTTGCAGTCATCTGCATATTTGGACAGCCACAGTTCATCCGTGTTGGCCTGTACCTCCAATAAATATGTACCAAACAAGAGGGTCCCAGGACTGAGCCTTCTGGGACACAACCTGTAACTGTTATGGGGTCTGGCATGGCTCCAGCAATGCTAACCATGTGGGTTCTGTTCTTGAGCCACTGTGCAATCCATCTAGTGACATAGGGGCTTATATTTAAGCTGGTGAGCTTCCCTAGAATGCCCAAGTGGGGTATTGTTGCGAAGGCGTTTGCAAGGTCCAGGTAGGCTGTGTGAACCACCTTCACCTCGGCAATGGCCTTGGTGACTGTAGCAAAGAAATCAACCGGGTTACACCCGGTAGTGCTGGTGTGCTCTCAGTAGCCCTGAACCAGGCATCTGTTACTGCACAGATATTGATGTTTCCCATGCCAAGGAGTGTTTTGGGTGCATGCATCTGGAGGTTTAGACATCTGGCGTTGGGTAGCATTGCTCTTAGTGTCTTATCCCTTGTGATACCTATGAAGGTGGGTTTGTCATGTGAGCCCTGCCTAACATAGGCACTATGGGGGTAGCAAGAGGCTTTGCCAATATCTGATAGGCCAGGGGTGACAGGTGCAGGCTGTCCCTAGCAAAGCAGGTAGTTCAACAGGAAATGGATGTGTGAAGGTGTAGTGCCTGTGACTACTTAGCAGTGGCATATATGACTGCTCACGTGGACACATGCCAGGCAGGTCATATGCACTGTGTCACAGGCAATGTACATGTGAACAGGTCAAACAGTGGCAACCTGTCAAGTGGGAAATGGCCATACATATAGTAGGCTATGCAGATGGCACTATGAGTCCACAGAAGCTCTATAACTATGCATTGCAGGTGTGATCGGTATTCCAGGGTAATTGCAAGCAAACATGCATGCAAACAAAGGTACAGTGAACAGGGCTCCATGTAGTCCATTGTACAACAAACAAGCTGTACCAGTTCCATAAGGTAACACTGCAAATATGCAGGCGCTATGCACATGTACATGGAAATACACTGGTCAGGTGGCTAGGGTCCAGTCTCAGTGCACACAAGTGTACGGAACATGCATGTACTGTCAGGATGTACAATAACTGGATAGAAACCCATGTGCCCATACCTGCAGTAATACACATGTCAAATAACAGACACCGAGCCTTCTCTCAGTGGTGCCATACTTAGTAGGATGTATGCTCCCTGGCCTGCCACCACAGTATCCCTGACATATATGGGGACTCTCCCTCCTGTGACAGTTCATTATGTGTGTTGGTGCTGTCTAGCATGGTATGAGATGTGTGCATGCAGTGCTAGTGTGCTCCTGTGTGTCCTGTACCAGTTGTGTAGTTCTGCACACATATCAACATCCTCACACATCTGCATTGCAGAGTCTAGTGTGGGCAACATGCCACTTGCAATTTACATGTCCATCATTGTGTATTACTACATTCATTACCCATCCCCTGTGCTACCTATGTATGTAGCCTGCTGTTGACATCATTAACACCAGTATGCCAACATGTGCAGATGATACACTATGGTACTTACCATGGGTGTAGACAACAGGACATGACAATCACACAAATACTGCATCAGGCATGCTGTGATATACCCACAATTAATTCAGCACACAGTACTGTTAACAACATGATACTATTACTACACATCTATGTGGTCACCCTGTGCATCAGCAACATGTTAACCTGTACCTGCACAGTTGTTACAGAATGCAGGAGGTGGCACAGTTTCATCATATGCACAGGGTGTGAACTTGGTATGCCTGGGTCAGCCACCCATACCACCAATTGACATGTATGTGTATGTGTGTTGGTGAGGGACAGCAGTAGAAGGTGGGGCAGTGTTGATGCAGTGTGTGCGGGAATGCCGTAGCCCTAGGTGTTGTTATTTTGCATGTGTGTATGGATGCACACAGTTCCACCTCATGGCTGCCATATACTGGTGTTTGTGGACAGCCACAGACTGTACCTGCCAGGTCATACAGATCAGTGTCTCTGGCCACGGACACGGTACCTGTGCCTTGCAGGGGTGCTACGGACCGTATCCGGTACCAACCCAGACTGGGTACTGTCATCAGAAGCAGGTGTTCGTTGACTGGACACAGAGCCCTGTCGGGCCTGGCCAGAGCCACGTGCACGTGGTCTCCTGGGGCGGTCTGATGACAGCACAGACCCAGCATTGCTGGGGCTGCTGCTGGCACTACGGGGGCGGCCGCAGCCCTGTTGTCGTCCACGCCGACTGCCAGCTGCTGCTGTTGCTGGCATACGGCCATGTCGATGACGCAACCGCCCATCATCACCCTGGCTCATGGACATGTAGTTGTGGAGCCGGTGTAATATGTCCCCACAACATCTGTCTACGACGTCTGTGAACTCACGGATGGCGGCCGCAATGTCACGCATACCGTCGGTCATGGCTGTGCGACATGCTGCCAGCTCCCTCAGACCCTGTCTGGTGTACCGTTCCATACGTGACTGTGCCTGCATGACAGTCCGAAACATAGCTGAGGTTGTAAGACCTCTGTGGGCATGTCTGCCAGGGGCAGTACGCCCATGGATGCTCCCACGAGAACCCCTGGACATCTGTCTGTGTGGTACCATCTCTGGACCATGCCCATGGCTGCTGTGTGGGGAAGCATGTGCCGCAGATAACACATTACCCTGGTCAATGCCCACTGTATGCTGTCCATCACCTAGGGACAGTGGTGACAAGGGGTGTATTGGCAGGATAACTGTGCGCATGGATGGGGTCGACAGCTGTGTACTGTCAATTGGCTGACCAATGGCGGACCCTGGCATACCGTCCTGTGCCATTACACCAATGTCATCAGTAGCAGTACCCACGGCACCTGACTCAGGTTCCCTGCTAGATAACACCAGAGCAGCAACAGAACCTGTGGGAAGGAAACAGGAAACACAGTTTACAATGTCTACACACTACCAGCGATGCACACATGCACAGGTGCACACATGCACACATGCACACATGCACACATACACACATGCACACATGCACAGGTGCACACATGCACACATGCACAGGTGCACACATGCACAGGTGCACACATGCACACATGCACAGGTGCACACATGCACACATGCACACATACACACATGCACACATGCACAGGTGCACACATGCACACATGCACACATGCACACATGCACAGGTGCACACATGCACACATGCACAGGTGCACAGGTGCACACATGCACACATGCACGCATGCACACATGCACACATGCACAGGTGCACACATGCACACATGCACACGTGCACACGTGCACACATGCACACATGCACACATGCACGCATGCACACATGCACACAGTTTCACACAATTGAACAGTACTCAGTATGCGTGATATTGACACACAGACACAGACACACCTACATGCATACAAGGGGCACCACTAAGTCTGCCAAAAGGTACTATTACTATCAACAACTTTACAGGTAATGTAAATAGACACTCACCAGCATGGATAGGCTGCAATGCAGTGATACCGGAGGGTCCTGCAGACATGAGGAAACTAATGTTAGTGGGCACAACTGTGCCAATGTTACTGAGTATGATACAGGTCAGGAGTACGACAGTCGCCTTTCAAAGGTCTGCAGCTAATATTGCGGATATCACGCTTGCACATTATATACTATGGTGGCAGCTACGAACAAAGGACACACCACACACATGCATTAACTACCAGTGTACACAACAGTCAACTACACATATGACATATTACCTGCACGTTCACTGTCCTGCTGCTGTGCGGCTCCAGCCTCCATCATGACGCATGTCTGCTGCTGTTGTTGTTGCAGGTGGACTGGAGCCACTACACTCAGGAGCAGTCCCTCCAGTCTGGTGAGTGGGGATGTGTAGCCACCCCACCACCTGTGGCGACCTGTTGCCTGTGGATATCTGACGCACGCTGACGGACATGTCTAATCAAATCACTGCAGTGACGTCGTACCTGCTCATATGTCCTATTATGCATGCCTATATCATTTACCCGACGGACAAGGTCCTGCCACAGTGCAGCCCTCACCTGCTGATTCTGGCTGGTGCGGGAAAAGAGTGTTGCATAGTCCCGCACCAGGCTCTGGTGTATCTCCTCATCCTCAGCCATGGAGTAGGTTGGATGTCTTGGGTGGGCCATGTACCTGGGAAAAAAGATAACATGGTATCAGCAATCTATGTTGGCAGACCTTGGCACACATACTACACATGCTACTTGACTGTCATGATACCACATATCCCACATATGTAGCATCTGTCTGTCTATTGGTGGATACACATGTAGATGGCCAGGTATCAGTGCTCGGCCAGCAACTGTTGTACAGTACCTGCCAGGCTACGTACGACATACTACTGAACACCAGCAGTCAGAACACCAATTCAGGTGAGGTGCACCTCCTCACTCTGGGGGTTTGTGTCTAGGTACTGTATGGCGTACATCGACTACTGTGGGCTGACCACACCCTGCTTGCCCTGGATATACATATCCCACCTCCACCACCAGCACAGATGGCTACAGTGCACAACATTACAGATACAGACGTTACACTTTGTAACAGTGATATGGTATCCTTACAGCCCACTGGGCCAGTGGCAGAGACAACCCACAATGCTGACCCCTACACAATTGCTTTCTACAGGCATCTCCAAGACCGCATGGCTCATGCATTCCCATATATGGCCAGGACACTGTCCACAAAGGGACAGCATCCTGTCCGGTGAACCCCAGCCATATACTGATTGTATTACAGTTGATGTAAGCTACTGCAAGACAGAGCATCAGTCTCTGAAGGGAGGGTATGTCTGAGCAGCACTGGTAAGGATGTATTTCCCATCACACTGACTACATGGGCAATGTTGAGTGGGACGTCAAGCGTGATACTGCAGATGACCAGGAGGCCTACCTGACCTATGTTAGCGACCTGGTCAGGGGCCATCCTCTATGCCCATGGGTAGTACACTACACATATTTCACCGACACCACAGCTAGACGACATTGTGGCGGACAGGGTCAGTGCAGGTGTCACCCGCCTCCCCTGTATTAAGGCATGGTTATCCCTGCTGACCCTAACCTCAAGGTCATCACAGATGTCCAAGTGAGAGACACCCGCAGGTCAGCAGAATACACGACATGGACGGGACCTGCTGGTGTCCCCAGTTGCATGCTACATAACCTCTGACAGGCGCTAAACACACATATAGAGGTGCTATGTTACACTACCTTGACTACAGGGTATGTACCTGTACACTGGCGCACAGCACCAGTGGTTCCACTCCATGCAGGAGGCACCTCACCATACCAATACAATACAACACAATACATGCCATTGTAATACAATACTATACAATATGCTAATGCCCCCGTGTCTACAGCAGCGTACTGTTCTGCTAACCTGACCATTGTGACACATGTGGTGTGATGGTACCTGCTGCCGTCACACAGTTACACAGGGTGACACATATGGCATATTACCTATCTGAGTAACATGCAGCAGGGGTATGTGTGACATGTACACATGGGGAGTCTCGCATCTTAACACTGTGTGGTTTGTTGCAGGGTGTGTCCTGTCTGTGAGTTTGAACCCGTACCTACACATGTGCACACTATTGCAGTGGCACAGATGACACACAGCAGACAGGTAGGTTGTGGATGGTGGGCGGTGGTACAATGCCTGTTGGACATCTGTCATGGGTGTGACCTCCATATGTGCATCTGGGGGTGGTAACCTGTACGTGGGCAGCATATGTGTACTCTGTGGTGTTGACAGTCACTGTGCAATGGTACTGTGTTTGGCTGCATTGTCACCGTGTTGTACATGTCACTGTGTCCTTCTCCATATCTGTTGCTGTCGTGTGAGGTCCATACCATGGCATCCATTACGTGCTGTGGGGGGTACACCAACCTACATGTCCATGCCTGACTGACCATGTGTGCGGACACATACCATGTGCAGCTATTCCAGGGATAGTGTGCCACTGTGACTATCATTGGGGCCACTATTGTACACATGTCTGACCCTGAACACCCCTGACACATGCAGTGGTGGGCGGACACTCATTTATATGGTGGTTACCTGTGTAGGTGATCTGGACTGTGGTATGATACTCCGGATGTGACACTGGTGTTCACTCCGTGCCTTTGTCACCAGGCACCTGTTGCAATACATCTGTACACATGTGCCTCACTCCAGCTCTGTATACATCTCTCTCTCTCTCTCTCTATACATATATATATGTATTAAGATATGTCTATATGTCTATTTATATATATATGTACATATGTCTGTATACATTTGCACATATATATATATTGATGTACATATTCTGCTGTAGATGTGGAGGGGGGGGCGCAGAGGGGTGTGGGTGACAGGGGGCAGGCTGTGTTGCAGGTCATCATATACAATCATACCTGTAGGTGGTCAGATCAGTCTGTCTATGTATATGTATCTACATATATCTATCTCTGCATGTGTGCATTACATAGATATGTCGCTACAATATTCTATCAGCATCTGTCTATGTAGTCCTACATCTCTCTCTCTCTATGTATGTATACATATATGCATATCATATGTATATATATACATATAAGATATATACACATACATATGTTGACATAACTACATAGCCATATGTTGGACAGGTATGTCAGCATATATGTCTATCTTACTGTATACATACACTAACATACTGCTAAACATACATAGCTGTGTAATCTAATTAGTACATGGCAGTACAACCTATGATCAAACGACATATATATGTGCACATAGATGCTCACACATACAACTGTATGTACAGCCTTCACTGATAGGTGCTGTATATCTCCTGCCCATTACACATCTTCATATACATATGGATACAGCCCAATAACACATATGGAGGGTGATAGTATTACTTTACAGTACCTGTGTTTGTCACAGCTGCATCTGCTACTGTCTGGCTCTCTGTCCTGCTGCTCCACTTCACAGTTGCAGCTTCCAGGTAGCTGTTGCTGGGGATTCCTGTCTGTCTGCTTAGTTGCAGTCTAGTTCTGGGTGTGGTTCTCCCTCTCTCTCTCTCACTCTCTCTGTCTCTCTGTCTCTGTCTCTCTTTCTCTCTCCGGGTGCAATGTAATTATTGCATGCGTGGACATGGAATACAGCATACTTTTGTAGGTATCTGCATATGCCCATGTGATGGCCTCTGCACCAATTGTTAGCCAGCATTTGCTAATTGCATGCAGCCTGTTGTGTACTGATTGCAGTTCTCACTATGATTTCAGAACTGTGCTATAAAAGGGTGTGTGAAATAGGCGTAGCCCTTTCAGATGTTAATGGCAGGGACCATGCTGTTATGCTGTGGACAACATTCTGTGAGTGTAAAGGTTGGTATCTCTAATTTTACTCGGTGGGTTGTGGGTTAACATTCCTCCATTCATTTCTCCACTTTCCTGTACTGACTGTGTATGTACACTAACAACTACTACTATTGTTGATGTGTGTGTGTGTGTGTGCTTTCCTTTCACCTTTGCTTGCACTCTGTTGCTACATCTTCAATAGTTGCCCTTTACTGTCAGTACTGGTGTGCCTGCTAGGTGTCTTGACTGTAGTGTGCTGCTGTAGCTTTCCTATTTCCCATGTACATTCACACCCTGGAATGCTTGCTATATCTGCTAGGGTGTTACAGCATGCAGTGTGGTCTGGCCATGGTGTGGGCCTTGACATCTATTAGCATATGTGGGTATGCTGCTGAGCAGGCCCCAGAGGCTTTCAGGTTCACCAGTTATGTGCCTCATGGAATGGTACATATCAGTGGGGTGCACCCATTAATATGTCTGGTATGCTGCAGTTGTGACTGTGGGTTAGCATGAGCATAGGTATTACTACACTTTTTCTGCCATCCCAGTGGTGAATACTTTCCGGACTCCATAGTTACCATTGCATGTGTTACACCTTTCTGCCTACTGTTTGTACATTTCACATGGGGTCTGTGGGGCATCCCTGTAAGACATTCACTGTTGCTATGTCTAGGTTCTTAACTATTCAAATATGGTGGTGTTGGACCCGTCATGTGTACAGATATTTGCAGGCTGTCCACATTTCTGCCTCATAATTTGGTCATTATGTCATGCACACCTTTATCTGGCAAGTCAGTCTGGGCTCAAGTCAGAATATGGTGACAAACATTCAAGTTCCAGACTGCATACCCTTCCAAATATCCCACAAGGTGTAGACCCTGTTACTTTCTGAACTGTCTGCATTTGTTGTAACTTTATTTGTAATGTGTCCCTGGTTTTGGGCCTTTGCTCCACATATTTTATTTCTTGGTCCGGATGTTTTCCTGTAAGAGGTTGTGGGGTATGGGCAGTGCTTATCCTGCTGTGAGTATGTGTGTGTCTTGCAAGGTGCTATGGTGACATTACTACCTACCAGCTTCCAACTAGCATGGCTGTTTCTGTTCACACACTACTATTATGGAAATCCACCAGTTTTGTTTGTGATTCTAAATGTCATGCTTTGTGTACTACACATCAATATTCCCTTTACATTCATTCCTACTGTTAAATGATATATTTACTTTAGCACAGCATTTCTATATAAGAGTCATGGCTTAGTGGTAAGTCATGCAGACTATAGTTGCCAAGGTCCTGGGTTCGGGACTCACAGTGGGATTTTATTTTTCTTTTGAACTGAGTATGGGACCTGTCAATCAAAGTGACTAAGGCATTTTTAAGCAGTTGTAACCGGGTTAGCGCTGGTTTGCGCGGAGCTCACGCATGCGCACTGGCGGTTAGCTCCGCGCACACAAGCGCACACCCGCTTACAACTGCTTAAACGTGCTTACTCTTGCGCACACCCGTGCTATTTTCTTTGAAAGAAAACAAAAATGGGGAGACAGGAAAGTGGTGAAAAAGGGGTCACAAAGAGGGTAAGACAGTAGGGAAACAAGCTTGGGATGTGCAGGAGGGATGTAGGTAAGGCCCATAGCTGCCCATTTCTTCTGCAGCAACAGCTGTGCATATGTATGTAATTTGGTGTGACATTTGAAACCTTCCACCCCTGAGAGAGGTGTCAGGACAACAATAATACCTGTTGTACAGCCAATTGGAATTGATGGGTTCCATGTCCAGTAGACATGTGTGCGGAATGGGCAGCTATGTATGGGGCATAATTTTTTTGTGGGTACAGAGTGCCCTTTTTTTTTTTTTTTTTCAGGTGAGAGTGGTATGTCAGGTGAAGGTAGTCGGTACAGCTGGGGAGGTAGGTTGGGTAGGTTAACAGACAAGACAAACAAGACGCATACAGGGGCGGTGTATGACACGTGTGGGGGGGTTACACAATTGACGGGGACGGAGGTTGGGATGTCCAGAGCCCATGAGCCCACAGATGGCAACAGTGGAACTGATATCCCCACCCATAGGCAGTTGCCACTGTTCCTTCACTGCCCAGGACGGGGCTGTGCTGGGGGCTGTGTAGGCGGGGCAACGGGCAAGCCCAATAGTTGCGCCACCCGTGCCTCAAGCTGGCGTAGGGGCTCAAGGACAGAGTTCCGAATCTCCCTATGCACCACAGTCCGGACGCTACGGAGGGTGAGTGGTGGATCTCCTCCGGCCACACTTGCAGAGGAGGGGTGAGCCCCGTCCCCTGCAGCGCTTCCACCCGCAGGTGGCACAGGGCCACCGGAGGAGGGTCCAGACTGGGCACTAGTGCCAGGTGCACTCGCCAGCTGAGGTGGGAGAGGTGGGTCCGCCGGAACCCGCCTTCCCTGTCGTTCTATGTTTTGCATTATGTCATGACAGTTTGGGTTAGTGACATATAAATACCATTCACATTTAGTTGTAACAGCATGCATTAGTATTCCCATTAACCACACACCCAGTTATTCACACCATTGAACAGCGTGCATAGCACATGCATAATTTGAACAGTAATACACAGTCCAACAACATGCAGGGTTGATTGATGGCAACAGGCCATCAGGTGTGGATGTATGAACGGGGCGGATGCATCAACAGACATGCAAATATATATGACCCAACAGGACAGATGTCCAGGGGTGGTAATTGTGATTGCACATACCATTTTCCCGTGGAATGGATTATAGATGGTTAGAGGGTGGGGTAAATCAGACATATTATTAACACCTTCGAATACAACCACATATGCTGTACATTTCTAATAGCTACAGTTATATACACAAAACTGTTCTGACTACAGTGTCCTATATGTTAACTACTTAACCTTGCAGATGGGACTGTTACTGCAACATAAATCTACATTTTATTGCTGTTCATACACGATTCATATCGAAGTTTGTGCAGATACATCTCCTGTTAACTGTGCTTTCTATAACTGTAGACAGGTGTGGATGTTTGGTATATCAGACAGTCATCCTATCTGCATATTTCAGACTGGGAGCAGCATATCCAGATTTTGGTGTACACA
>NC_056735.1:1549381091-1549528591 GCF_019279795.1 Protopterus annectens
CACACACACACACACACACACACACACACACACACACACACACATCCACTCATATGTATATAATTTCCTCTTTCCTGAGAAAATATCTGTTGCATATTACTGCACTCTCTGTGGCATCTACAGTTCCTAACTAGCACAGTAAACTCTGCATGTAAGTTATAAATTGAATGTCAATAAGAAAAATGTACTGTCTGCAGAGCTTTACTTCCCAGGACCCTGCTGAAATGGGGATGTTAATCTTTTCAGATTGTTCCAGTCAATGAATGGAAATGAATATATAAATAAATAAATAAATGACTGTCATTATCCTGTTTTGTGTGAATTGTTATCCATCACATCCACACGTGACTAAAATGAGAGACATCTAGTTCAGTTAATATGTTATTCAAAGCAATATTTCAGATATATAATTCTAGATATACTTTTCAGACATGGTGCTATTTTGAGGTCAAGGGATCAACAAATTTTCATAGGAATTAAAATTCAGACATGCTTTCAACCAAGACAAGAAATTCCTAGTCTAGTAGTGAAGAGGAAACAGTTATCCAGACTGTTAAAAATGTCTCAAGAATATGTGTTTTGAGAATAAATCCCAGGCTGTTACCTAGCTTTTTTTGAGTACAGAAACAACAGAACCTTAGTTGGGATGGGGCTGCCCTGAGCTCAAGAGGTTGGGGATGATGTGGAAGTGGAGAATGTATTACTGGCATTCAATGAGAACAGGAATTCAGATTTAATTTATTTGAGCAGTCACAGCTATATGGTTTTCTAAATAAAAGAATCATCTCTTATTTAATTAGATGAACAAGAGCAGATCAAAGCATTTTTTTTGCTATTCGGCTTCAGAGAGAGAGAAAGAGAGAGAGAGATTTCATTTTCAGTTGCTACAACCTGTAACCTTCACATGTATTGATGGGAAGAACATTCAAGATGAAATTACCTGTGTATTTATTGCTGCTTCAGAGTCTATACCAAGTGTGGCAAAAATGCTTAGCAGAAACAAAAGGTTTACTATGACAAAGCTAAAATAGTTTTATCTTCATTTCAACCAGCGGTAGTATGAGTGTAAAATCCAAATGATAAGAATCCACAGTATTAAGAAGTTGTAGTTTTGTGATCAGCTGCAACTCCTAGATATAGAACCACTGAAACTAAAGAGTCTCATCTGCCAGAGACATAATAGAAGGCATAAATGTAAAGTTGGACTGGCTTCATTCCAAAATAATGAGACAGCAAACTAGACTACTGAGTGTGACAGAGATATTCCAGGAGATGTCAGAAGAACCAGAAAAGAAGCTTTTCTGGATCAATAAGATTATTCTGAATGTGACACTGTATAAAACTGTACTTAACCCTATCCTGATGATGACATCATAATTTCTTCTAAAATTGATTCAAACAGATGTGGCTATAATTGTAAGACAACCTTAAAAGCAAGAAGATATGGGAAAAATAATGAAACTTTAGAAAGACTGTATGACTTTTAAACATACTTTACTAAGAATGACTAATGTTACATTTGGAGTATTCTGATACTAAAGATATGTAAAATATATTTTTTCAAAAAGTATATCTGACATGACAGCCATAATATGACTGACCAAAAGTTGTTACTGTTATTTTAATTGCATATGTTAACATGTTTTATTTTTTTGGTTTTACTTGGGTTAATTTTCAGTGTCGAAATTTGCTTAATTTCCATTAAAGAAATGCAAAGATATGTGAGTACATCTGTGCTAAGTATATTTAAACCTTTCATTGTGGCTGATCTGAATACAGATATTTAAGTTTTGAGAGTACTTACATATTTATTTGGTGATACTGTGTGGGCCAAACCTAATAGCCTTCCCCTTGGTCAAACCACCATTTGTGTTAATATTAATATGACACAGTAAGATTGGGCACCCTTTGTTAAGGGCCTTAAAGCAGCTGATAAGGAGTCGACTGGTGGCAGTGGTAACTACCTTATAGCCTGGGCAAAAGGGAGCATAGCTAGTAAACCTGTGCCAACCTTTCCCAGGTGAGTGTGTGTATGTGTGTGTGTGTGTGTGTGTGTGTGTGTGTGTGTGTGTGTGTGTGTGTGTGTGTGTGTGTGTGAGCTACTTGGACAGGGACATGAAGCACTGGTTGGACAGAGAGGGTGCTGCAAGTCTTAGCTTGGTCACTCAGCTGAGATCTTAACTCTATAGCTGTGCCAGTGGGGAGTCTTACTGGGGATCTAGAGAAAGGTAGAGGAAGCAGCCCCGGACAGACTGTGGTCTCTGTGTGCTCTTAAGGGAAATTGCACTTGATGCAGAGAGCTGCATCTGGAAATACTGTGTGTGTAACTGCTATCCTCCCAGTGTACGTCCCCCACTGTTGTCAGAGGTGAGGATTGTGACTCCTTGATTACTGGTCTAATGCTGGGGCATCACATATTGGTGGCAGTGGTGGGATCACTACATCACACTCTGGGATTCAGTGGTGTGGATATTGAACTCCTGTAGCCTGTAAACAGTGGTCACTAAAGAAGGTGTTTGTACTCTCAAGCAGCCACACGGTGGACATTCAGAGTTTCATATCACAATAGTTTTATTTTTTGTTACCTTAGTTAGTCAAAGAAACCATGTGAGGATGTCAGCAGAGGATTATGGCAAGCTGACAAGGAGCCATTTGGCTATGTGCCAAATTAAAGGACTGGCACATGCCAACCTGACTAAAGAAGAAATTATTGCAGACTTAACTACAGCTGCATCTCAGATCAGCAACCAGGAGGACAACCAGACTGTCCTCAGAGATGTACAACTCTCAAAAAATGAACAGGTCAACTTTGCCTCAGAGGACTTAAAAATCCATCTGGAGTTAAAGAGACATGAACTGGAGGCCAAATGTTTGGAACTAAAATCAGCAGAGAGACTGTGGCAGGAGAAACAAATGGAATTATAAGCAGCAGAGAGACAGAGATGTCTGGAAGCTGAAAAAAATGAGAGGCAGAGGAAACATGAAAAGGAGATGCTGACTCTTTGCCAGGGTCATGGAGGTAATGGGGATGGGAATAACTGAACCTCAGTAGCAATAAAGGGAGATACATTTTTTCCACAATTTACAGAGGGTGATAATGTTGATAGTTTTATTCATATGTTTGAAAGGGTATGGAAAGAGTATAATGTTGAGCAAGGGCTCTGGGTACAGCTCCTGACCTCCTTACTCCATGGTAAAGCTGTAACTGTTGTTTCTAAATTGTCTGACATGGATTGCTTAAATTATAATACTGTTAAAAATAGTTTTAGAGTGTTTTAAGTTAACACTTTAAAGTTATAGAAATAAGTTTTATGGGCATAGACCTAAGGCAGATGAATGTGTGTGTGAATATATTGCTGAGGTAAGCACTTATTTTCATAGATGGGTGAGTGGGTGTCAGGTCACAATGTCTGAAGGGCTGGCAGACCTTTTGATGTGGAAATAAGCCAATAGCACTTTTCTTGAGGACATGAGAATCTGGTTGGCAGATAGAGAATGTAACACAGTAGATGAGTTGGGAAAGAAAGAAGACCTATACCTAGCAAGTAGGGCATCACTGCACAGGAAAAGGGACACCCAGTGCTGCACATGGGTCTAAGGGGACCCATGGTGGGCAGACTAAACTGCCCCAACAGAATCCACCAGTAACAGGGAAAGCCACTAGTTCAGGTACATGGCCAGGATCAAAGGTTAAATGTTTTATATCTAACCAGTGGGGCCATGTAGCATATAGATGTCCACAGAAGCAAGTTGGGGAACTAAAGGTGGGGAACCCAATAAGTGGGAATGACAGCATGCAAGCAGTAAGTTGTCTGGAGACAATAAGGGTAACAAACTACCACAAGAGGTTATATCCTATCTTAGTAGATGGGAAACAGGCTACTCCTAAGAGAGACACAGCCTCTGACATAAACATTTGGAAGCCTGCAATTGTTAAAGAGGAGAACTACTTGTTTAGGCAGTCTACTCCAGTCAGAGCATTAGGAGGGACCCCATTCCAAATACCTTTGGCTAGGGTTCATCTTGGCTGAGAAGGTGGAAAAGGAAGTAAGCAAGTAGGTGTGTTTGAGGATATGCCTGCAGATGTCCTGATAGGGAATGATTCTGATAATGCAGTACCTTGTGTGCATGTAGTTAAATGCAGTCAGGCTTGGACAAGCATAAGCATGAGGGTCTGGTAGCCTGGGTGGGGGGTTGACAGACCGCAGAATTGAAGCCAGGACTAGTGAGGTGGTTACTTTTGAGAGAGAAAGCTACCCAGTAGCAGTGAGATTGAAGGTGAGCCACAGCTGCTGGTGGGTAATCGTGTTTCCTAGGACAGAGTGACTGCAATGGCAGGGGTGAGTAGTAGTGCATAGGGCTGTCAGTGAGACACCGCTGTCAGAGGATACCAGACTTCCTGTTGAAGGGAATTAGGAAGGGATACAAAGAGAGAGTTGAGACAGGCTCAGCTCTCAGATCCTATATTACACAGCATGGGGGAGGTAGCCAGGGAGGTGTTTACTTATCAAGAAAAAGGGGAATCTGTATACTGGACAAAGGGTTACTATATACAGAATGGACCCCTGAGGGAGGGTTAGAGGGTGATGTAATACAGCAGTTTGTAGTGTCCAGAGTCTACCATCTGGCATTTCTAGCCATAGCCCATGACATTCCCTTTACAGGTCATATGGGCATAAAGCATAACAAGAGACATATTATGCAAACCTTTTTTTGGCCTGGGATTTCCAGGGATGTAACAGGGTACTGCAGGATCTGTGAGCAGTGCCAAAAAGTAGACAAGGCAGGAGACAAGATCAAAGCTCCTTTGATGCCTTTGCCTGTGATTTAGGAGCTATTTCAGTGGGTAGCTATGGATATTGTGGGGCCTCTGACTACCCCAAGTTCCACAGGGAAGAAGTATATCTTAGTGTTAGTTGATTATGCTATCAGATACCCTGAGACAGTGTCTCTGTCGTCCATCAATGCAAAAAAGATGGCAAATGGTTTGTTAGAGATTTTCAGCAGGGTAGGTTACCAAAAGAAATACTGACTGACAGAGGTGCCAATTCCATGTCATACCTGCTGGCTTGTCTGTGAGAGTGTTGTGGGGTGAAGCACCTAAACACCACCCCCTACCATCCCCAGACTGATGGTCTGGTGGAGAGGTTAATCTCAATACTAAAGACCATGCTACAGGCATTTGCAGACCAGTTCAAGAGGGAGTAGAACAAATATTTGCTCCATCTGTTGTTTGCTTACAGGGAGGTGCCCTAGGAATCCACAGGTTTTTCATCCTTTGAGTTGCTGAATGGGCATAGGGTGAGGGGACCTCTAGATTTGATTTGTGATGAGTTTGAGGGTGAGTGTGAATCTCATAAGGAGTCTGTTGTGGCATATGTCCTAAACCTCAGGACAAGTCTCAGGGAAGTCATGGGCTTGACCCCCGGAGAACTTGGCAGAAGCCCAACAGCAGAAAAATATCTGGAATGACAGGAATGCCTGAGCTAGACAGTATGTTCTGGGGCAACAGGTTATGAATCTCATCCCTGTCAGACACAATAAGTTGCAGGCAGCTTGGGAGGGACCCTTCAAAGTAGTAAAGAAAGTCAGTGATGTTAACTACATGGTAAAACTGCTAGACAGGAGGCAGAGGCACAAACTGTACCGTGTAAACATGATGAAAGCTTACCTTGATAGAGAGGACATTGTGCTGACTATTTGCAGTAGGAGGCAGGAGAAATTTGAGGGGGATCTATGGCTACAGGGAGCAAGCCAGCAGCATTGCAAGATACTGTGGTGGAGCCTAGGGTTGTAGGCATATGAGATGACAGTGCAACACTGTAATAGGATCAGCAGTGCAAAGGCAGCTGGAATCTCATGACAGGGAATGGGGTACTGTATTTCCAGATAGGCTCATTCCTCTCAAGCAACATTTCTCAAGGGTTGCTTGAAAAACTAGCATGAGTCTCCAAAGAGGGGAAAGGTGTGATAAAAGGAGATACTGCCAGCACAGCTAGCTGTAATTTTGTAAATAATTATATGTCACTAGTGAATATTGAATTGATTTATACAAGATGCTTGTGTTACAAATGTATTAGAACTGTATATCATGTGTATATCAAACTGCTTGCACAGATGTGTGTGTTGAAAAGGGCATTTGTGGAGTGCTGTTTGAAATGTAGCTAGAGTAGAGGAGAACAGAAATGTACATGCACTTTTATAATTGTTTAAATGTATATATTTTAACAGTGGAAACTGGAATACAGCAGGTGAACTTCAAGAAAATAACTGAAATTAAATTACTTTATGGCTAGGCCATAAAATATGCTATATTTCGGTTTTCAATACAGCAAGAGACCTAATGTCTGTACTAGGAACTCTCTGTATTGTCTTTAGGGTGAAGTAATTACTAGTCCTGAAAGCAAGAAGGAATGCAATTGTTTTATGACTTTCAGCATCTGTCAGAGATCTGAGGAGAAGCCCTTATCTGTATATTTCCACAGGTAGATGCTAAATACTGCCAGCTTCTCAATGGTTGTCTGGCCTGGGAGCTAGCAGTCAGATGACAAGAAATGATGGCATTCTGCAAGTTATCCCAGCAGTAATATTTGAGATATTAATTTGAACAAGCCTTTTAATGAGCCAGAGCATTTGCATTCTGTCTTGGATGTGACACCAACTAGAAGATCCATTCACCACATCTGCCTTGCTCTATTAATAAATTCTTAGCTTATAGTAATTCTCTTATAGATACTGTCAGGAATACAGTGAAGCTCAGTTAAGGTATTTTTCTTTATTTATTTTAGACTTCCCTGCAATGTTGTTTTAAATATTTCCTGTGGTTTTGAACTCTGATGTCACTGTGACTATATATTTGGTACTGTCTTGTTCTTTTATTATTATTATTAAATATATTTAAACCTTTCATTGTAGCTGATCTGTGTAGAGATATTTACGTTTTGAGAGTACCTGCATATTTATTTGGTGACAGTGTGTGAGCCACTCCTAATAGCCTTGCTCTTGGTCAAACTACCATTTGTGTTAATATTAATACTACACAGTAAGATTGGACAGCCTTTGTTAAGGGTCTTAAAGTAGCTGATAAGGACTTGACTGGTGGTAGTGGAAACTACCTTGTAGTTTGCACAGAAGGGGACATAGCTAGTAAACCTGTACCGATTTTTCCCAGGTGTGTGTTTGTGTAAATCAACCCTCAGAGAGTGTGTGTGTCAGCTACTTGGGCAGGGACACCAAGCAGTGGTTGGACAGAGAGGGTGCTGGAGGTCTTGGTTTGGTCACTTGGCTGAGATCTCAACTCTATAGCTGTGCCAGTGAGGAGTCTTACTGGGAATCTGAAGAAAGGTAAAGGAGCCAGCCCTGGACTAACTGTGGTCTCTGTGTGCTATTAAGAGAATTGCACTTGATGCAGAGTGCTGCATCTGGAAATACTGTGTGTGTACTTGATATCCTCTCAATGTACATTTACAACTGTTGCTAGTGGTGAGGACTGAGGCTCCTTGATTACTGGTCCAGTGGTGTGGCATCCAAAATAAGATGAGACAACATCTCAGGTTGCATTTTAAACAAATTAAAAAATTACCTAGCAGACCCACTTGGATCTCTATTAAACCAGAGTCTGAGAACTGGCTATGTTTTGGCAGAATGCAGAACAGCAACAGTAATACCTCTGCACAAAGAGGGACCATCAACTGACCCTAGAAATTTTTGGCCCATAAGCTTGACTAGCCCCATCTGTAAGGCCATGGAGCAAATCATTATGGATGTTATTGACAAGGACATAGGTAATCTCCAAAATCTGGATCCATCCCAGGTCAAATCAGTTAAAGGTTGTTCATACCTGTTAAACATGGTTGAATTCTTCAAGAAAGTCACTAAGGCTCTGTACAATGGATATACTGTGCATACCACCTATCTGGACCTAGCCAAAGCATTTGACTCAATATCCCACTCAAGTATTATACAGAAATTTTCTCATTTGGGCATTAGTCCCTACATTACCAGATGGGTAGCTAACTGGCTCACCAACAAGACACATACTGTCAAAGTGGGAGACTTCACCTTTAGCAAAAGACCAGTCATCAATGGCATACCACAGTGCTCTGTGCTGGGCCCCTTACTGTTTGGAATTTATTTCTCAAAAGTCCAGGCAAACTTGGACAACCTGTGGCTGCCCAAGTTCACTGATGATTTCAAATTGGAAGCAATCATTGAGCCCCCCAATGATGTTAATATAATGCAGGCAGGGTTAACACAAACAAATGATGTGTGCCAGAGCCATGGATTAAATCTAAATACAAAAAATGCATTCTTATTCCCTTTGAGAAGACTGACATCCCTGCTAATCAAATTACAGACAGCACCACTGTAAGTGTGGCCCAGTGGTACATGATCTGGGTACTCAGATTGATAGCAATCTAAAATTTGACCACCACATACCTACAGTAGTAAGGAAATGCTTCTATGTGGCACATTGTATAAGTAAAGCCATCACATCTAGATCTAAGGATGTTATCATTCCATTATACTGGGCTCTCAGCAGACCAATAATTGAGTACTATGATCCCTTTTGCATGTACCTCACTAGACACTTGCAGCAACTGGAAAGACTACAGAGGTTTCTCACCAAGAAATTATATGGTACACAAAACAAGTCTTACACAGAAAGACTGAAAGCTCTGTCATTGTATTCTGTCTCCTACAAGTAGCTAAAGGATGACTTGTGACTGACTTACATGGCAGTCTCCGACCCAGCCCTGATGGAAACACTACACATTTGTAAATCAAACTGCAGGAGGGTCACTCACTCCAGGGATCTTAACCTAGCCTCTGACATGAGCAGGTCAAACTGGAGAGACAGAAGCATCTCCCAGAGACTGCCTCTTCTCTGGAACAAGCTTCCAATTTCCATGAAACCCAGCCCTTCTTTGACGCTATTCAAATGCAACCTAGATCAATGGATGGATGACCAGAAATTCTCTCCTGGGGTGGTGGCCATGTCCCTCCTGAACAGAGGAAGTGGGTATTAACTACCATAGACATTTACCTCTGAAAACTTCACTCACCTTACTACCGACAATTGGGGTAACTTGAGATAAATATGGCTAGGCATGTAAGGGTTCTCTGGCCCTTAGCCTATTAACATCCTATGAAAACACGAACATATTAACTTGGATCAGGTGGCCCTAATAGTGAGGGGGTTGAGGCTTCTGATGACTTTGTGGTTGGAACCAACCATGACAGTTAGTCATGCACCCACAGGAGGAGGCTTTCATTGAGCACCATTGCCTCTCCACTGCCCTCTCTATGACAGCATTATCCAGGACTTGAAAAACAGGGTGCAGGCTTGCCTGATTGACACAATCTGAGATGCCCAAATTAGTGGAGCCACCACTCCCTCCCTGTGATGAGGTCACTGGGTGGGCAAAGGGTGGGTGGTGGTGATCTTTGCTGTACAAGGACAGCTGCATTCAAAGTAACATAGTCACTTCTGGACCTGCAGAAAACAGAACAGAAAATGGAAAGAAAAAAAGTGTGGGAGGGAGAAAGACAGCAAAACAGATGGAGAAAGCAAAATGACCCATACCTCTTAAAAAGAAAATGCCTTTATTTTAATGAGACAAAAATTAGAGAAGTGATATTTTTACTGAGGAATGTCAAACATCACTGACTAAATGCATCCTGCAATTAAATAATGTTGTTAGTAAAATAGCGGCAAGTACTGGTTCAGGTTCAGGTCTGTTTTCACTTCAACACTATTCATTTTAGTAATATTGCAGTTACTTTGCCATGACTAAATAACTATGCCAGTTTCCATAATGAAATTCTATAACTCCTCTCCAGTCAAGTAATGCAGCAGCAACTAGTTACAACTACAGGTTTAGGTTTATTAATACTGCAAAGATATACTATGTTCTGCAATGTGATTTTATAATCCTTCTGCAGATAAGTGTTGTAGTAGTAAATAATGACAAGCATTGGTACAGTTCAGGTCTGGTTACACTTTAAAATTATTAATTGATGTAATAATGCATTTTATTTAACATGACAGAATAAGTATATAAAGTTCTATAAAAAAATGTCTCTAAAGCTCACTGAATATGTATTTCCTGATGCTTACTACAGCTGTTAAGTATGATTACCTTACAGACTGAAATTTGTGGTTAGGTAATTTGATTTCAATTTTATTTTCATTTTTTGGGTTTTATATCCTTGAAGATAAAGCATACTTACACGGTCATCAAACCAGCCACTCCACCCTCCACTGATATTGCTCCAAGTTATAAAGCACCTCATCAGCAGCTATGAAAACATGACAAAATAAGAGGAAAACATTATGGATTACTGGACCTGAATGTATGAGCAATGTGCTTTTAAGGTCTACAGTATTTAATATTTCTGAGATGTTTCCCCAAATAGTTTTGGGTATGTAACCCTCTGCATCCTGTATTTTTAGCATTTACTTTTTTAACTTGTATGTTAACAAACACAACATGCAACTCTGAAAATATAAGTAATGTACTACAACACGTACCATAAGGAAAAAGTTATGTATAAATTCAGACTATAAAATGGAGAAAGTATCCATCCTGCAAAGAAGAAATGTTTATGTCTATGACAAATTGAAGAAATGCTGTGCAATTGAAAATAAATTATTGCAGGTGGCACAGAATTTCTGCACCTGATAAATTCAGAGGCAGCCAATACCTCTGCTGGGGGTGTGTGAATAATGTATTGATCTAGGTATTGGTGAAAAGCATGGTGCTACTGCCGCATACCAGTCTAATTTCAGGAAAGGTAGGGTCATGCAGTTGTTGCTGTGCCTGTTGGCAACTTTCAAGTCTGCAATATGGGCTACAAGGAATTGTTGTCATTAATGTACACCTTTTAGTATGTGTGTTTCTTATAGGTTCATAGGTTACTAATCATCTAATACTGTAGGTGACTCTATATTCAAACAGTGTAGTTAAACTTTCTATTTTCAAATAATGTAGTTAAACATCAGAACCACATGCCAGTACCACATCCTGAAATACATTCAGAATGTAAATTCATTTAAAACAACTAAAACTTCACCTGTCAAATCAATGGATTTGCTCCTGCACAGCTCAAGAATAAATGCAACATTTCCCTTCAGCTTGCAATATCATCAAACCATTTCTCTTCATTCAGAATCTGATGCCCCACAACCAGTCTTCACCAATGCCTAAATAGCTTTACTAGCATCTCCTAGCTATATACTTTTGTGACTGCTCACACCCCAACTCTATAATTCTAATGTAAACCATATGATAGCCATTTATATAACTGCCTCTGAACCTGCTTTACACCCCACCACTTAACTACAATATTATAGCAATAACCCATGCCTGGGTGTGGGTAATGCGGGATTTACCCATGGTTGGCGTGGTTTGGTTCGCCCGAGGGGCCAAACAAAGACAACCGTGGTTAAATCCTGCATTACCGACACCCAGAAGTGGGTTATTGATATTATACAATGACATTATTTAAGAAAAGAAATAATTACTTTTCTTAAATAATGGCATTGTATAATGCCTCTTTGCTGCCCTTCCGCAGCTGTCTGGTATTCCGCGGCAGTTCTGATGTGCCTACGCAGTACATCAGAGCTGTGGGCAAAAGCAACGGAGAACGCAAGATCTCCGTTGCTTTTACTGTTCGCTATGCTAAATGGGTTTAACATAGCGAGACAGCTTTAAAATAAGCAACGGAGATCTCCGTTACTTATTTTAAAGCTGTCTCACTATGTTAAACCCATTTAATATAGCGAGACAGGTTTAAAAAAAAAAGCAATGGAGATCGCAAGATCTCCTTGCTTTTTACACACTGTGTCGCTATGTTAAAGGAGTTTAACATAGCGAGACAGCTTTAAAAAAAGCAACGGAGATCTGCGTTTCTTTTTTTAAACCTGTGTCGCTATGTTAAACTCTTTTAACATAGCGAGACAGTGTTTTATACTAACGGAAAAAGTCCGGGCGACCGGACCTTTTTCCGTTAGTATATTGAGGGATTTACAACGGGCACGCTGGTTGGGCTGGCCAATCAGCGTGCACGTTTTAGAGGAAGAATTGTATAATAACATTTTCTGCTCTTGCCAGTTCCTTCCTTCCTTCACTCACCCTCATTTCTTTGAATTTCTAAGCACTAATCACATTACCTATTATCTGTCTGAAAAGCTCACTAATACACCTCTTCAAACTCTCAATCTTCAGTACTGACTAATGGATAAGTATCGGTTTATACTTCAGTAGTTGCCTGTACTTTCATACGAATGTAATCTAACTAGCAAATGTATGCAAATGCATTTTATTTAATGTCCATCCATATCTATTGCTAAATGTCTGTTTAAATGCATTTGTAGTATATTGTAGCTTTTCTACCCAGCACTACTCTGAAAAGGGATTTTTGACTAAATCCAGGCTGAAAACCCAGAAAACAAAAGCAAAATAAAAATAAAAAAACACGAAAACTATGATGCTGCAATTATGTTTCCATCTTTTTGCAGACCTGAGAAAACAGATTTTATTGATCAAGTCATAAAGCAATGCAATTTGCATTAATGCAAAGCTAATGAACAATATATATTTCATTAACCTCTTCCCTATGAGGTATGCAGTACCTCTAGATCTAGAAATTGTAGAACCTGAGAAACATTTTAGAAATTCCCAATTCGTTGTAAATACCACTTTGCATGTCTTACAGAAAAGTGCTGTAACAGCCCTTGGCAGAGCAACAGGTAAGCAATGCATTTTAAAATATATTTTAACTAAAAATTTCACCAGACAGAGTTATGACCATGGTAATTCAGCACAAGTAACAACATCAATACCATACAATGGCAGCATTAAATGTTTGCTGTTGAAGTGCAGTTAATATCATAGCGCAATCAAAAAAGGTATAATTTGAAACAGAAATGAAAAATAACTTGGTAAGTAGTTCAACAACAGTTATGCCCATGAAGCAGTCTGTTTAACACATTTTTTCTAAGCTCTGAAGAATTAATAAAAGACCATCTATACATATATTTGTGTAACAAATATTATATATATATTTTAGAAATATATGTACATATGGTCTTTTGTCAAAAAACTTTAAAACTTTGGGGTGTTTGAAGATCTGTATAAGAGTTCATCCATCTACTAATGAAGATATTTGGAGAAACAGTCTTTGCTCACCTTTGTCATCTAGAAAAGAGGGTTTACTACTATGAGGTGGTTTGTTGAATTCAGCTAAGAGCCTCTGGCTATCCATTTGGGACTTACATATATATATATATATATATATATATATATATATATATCTCACACATACACACACACACACACACACACACACACACACACACACACACACACACACACACATACACACACACACGCACACACATTTAATATAGAAAAAAAGGAGGAATAACTGCATTACTGGTCTCTTTTTTCTGTACCTTTGAAACCCACTGGGCCAGCTAGTCTGCTATGCATCACTGTAGCTGTGTTGTCTTTGTTCTCTGGAGTGGGGGATATCTATCAGTCAAGTCAGGTGATCCCCAAACCCCAACCAGATGTCATTTTTTTTCTGTGTGTAGGCATCTGCAGCATACACACAATCTTTTTTAGGTACAACGCCAGTAGCAGATAAAGGATAATTTTGTCATCTTTTTCAGACCAGCTTGGGGCAAGACTTTGGGCATTAACTGATTGCATATTGCTAATAGGTTCTAAAGGGAATGAAGATGTAAACATGAAACTGAGAATACTAGTGCAAACCACATCCACTGAGATGGGACATCAGGCTGTCTAGTCCCTTGCACTCTGTATGTATGTATATATATATACCTGCTGAGAGAAATAAAAATCATGTGTATTCACAGACTAGTTCTACAGGGACATACAATGGTCATTTAGCTGTGGCTTGCACAGCACCTAGGCACATGCATGTGTACTTTGTAGCTTTTCCATAGCATGAAGGACTGAGCTACACCAATAAAAGTACTTCCACATATACACACAGTGATGCAATTCTAAGAGCTAAGTATGGCAATGCTTAATTTGCACAAGAAATTCTTAAACTGGACCATACTTTCAGTGATGATGCCATAACTTTCATTCTTGTGACACAACTTCAGGACAGTGAGACACAGTTGTAAAGTGTATCAGTAGGGCCCCCTGTTGCACAGCAGGTGGATAACTCCATAGGCAGTGAAACAAGCTCATACACTCAGCATAACGAGGACATTTTCATTACACAAAAGGGGGTTGGGACACCATGTAGCCCAACACCTGTTTTAAATCCACAGACTGAACCCCTTCTTAAATGCACAGCCCTTTCAGAGATAGCAGTACCCATTGCTATAGCTGTACAAATGAGTGCCAAGTGAAGGCATTTCTCAAAGTTAGGTCCAGACATATGCAAGGCCTAGTCTGCCTGGTAGCTGATGTGCTTGAGACATAGTTCTCAGCAAAGTTACTGGCATTCAGAGTTAGGAAGAGATGGCATCAGTGATGCAGGGTATAAGTGAGAAAATTCCCCAAAACAGAGGCATGATGAAGGCCAAGGACAATATCATGATGACCCTCATGCAAAACATGGCTGCACACATGGCATCCATGTCAGCCTCCATCTGTACACTAGTAAGGACTTACCAGACAACCACTGGGAACACAGATGGACATGCATGAGGGAGTGCCCACATGCATGGTATAATGTAAGCTGTAGACATGTATTCCAGGAAAGTTCTGCAGGCAGTCAAGTGGATTCCTATAGGAAAAAACAGTCAGGTCTTGTGAAACTGCTACAGCATATGTTAGAACCTATCAGTCAAGGTCTAGGTCCTGTAGCACTGTTAGGTCAAATCAACATGTTTCCCTGCATTCAGTAAATCCCATTATTGGAACAACTCACCATTCAAGTCACATGCCTGCACTTGCTCACAGCCTTTGAGACCATCACCAGCACTATTTTGGGTGGACATTATTTATGACTCCTTCCACATTAAGGTTGCATTTTGAACATTAGTAATACAGAAGATACTCACTATGAGGTCACTTTGCAAGCATGGGGAATATGAGTTCACAATATATGTGTCACATGACAAATGGAAAGAGAAAATAATGGGGGGACAGCAGCAGCAACAATGACACATTTTATGAAATATATTTGTTTTATCCATTATGACACATTTCATGATGGAAAACCAAATACATTTACTTTTACAAATAAGTAAACTTTTGTAACAATGCAGTGAATTTGTTTTCTCAATGCCTGTTCCTTTACATTTTTTTCAAAGTCTGCCAGTGCAACTAACATTTGTGCCAATGACCAGTTACTGTACAAATAAAGACGACTGATATCATATGTGTGTATATGTGGAGAAACATGTGATGTGCAATGTAAGATGGCAATGACCAATCAGCATAGGCTACAAATAACTGAATACATCAAGTATTATATTTGTAACCTTGCACAGTTGTGTAGTGATTCTCATGTCCCATAACTCTTAACTGGAAGCTGCCTTTTCACCCCTGCAGCTCTGTACTATGCACAAGCCTGCCATAGAGTTTGCCAGCTGTTACTACAAGATGACCACCATCACTATTATCACCGATGGGACATACAATAGGGAGCTGCAGCACCAATTTCAGTGGCTGGTTGTGGCAGTTGTGCACATGACCAATGCAAATACATATTACGCAGAATGTAGCCAACCATGAACATTGTGCATGCAGTAACAAGCTCATACTGTAGGACTTCTCCTGACTCATTCAGGCAAGAGAAATGAGCTTTGAGCAGGCCAAACACTTGTTCAGTGACTATCCATGTCTGATTATGTGTGGTTTTAAAGCACTGGTCATTAACTACCTGAGGGTTACAGACTGGTGTTATTAACCAAGGTTCAAGTGGGTAGCCTATGTCAAAAAAAAAAAAAAAAAGAAAAAAATGGGGGGGGGGTAACCCATAATAAAACAGGGGGTTATTAGATAATGTTACCTATGCCAGCATACAGATTTAGCAATAACTATGCTTAACAACATTAGAACAATTTGTACTTACCAACTAGCTCACTGTGATAAGTTTGAGAATCATGGATACTGCCAAGATGCTGGGCCAACACATCGGTGATGCACCTTCCTGCACAACACACTACATGGCATTTGACAGAATGACAGTCCTTGCTGCAGAACCACTCTCCTCATGGTACAGATATGACCCTAATATCAATATGGGTGCAATCTATATCAGCAAGTACCTCAGAAATGTGTGCAATTCCATAGAAGGTGTGCATGGTACTGGCTTGTTTCTGTGGTGACATTGGGAAATACAAATGCGCAACTATATGCGTCAAAGGTTTATGAAGGAAAAGCTGCAGATCTTCAAGATGGAATCTTATAAGATACCCAACACATCCCTGGTTTATCTATGAAAGGTTCCACAGTACAGTGAGGGCTATACATAGCTTGATATCCATAGAGATAGACAGGTCATGCATTCCTACTATTTTCTGTTTGTGGGTAACACAAGATTACCAAAGCCCTAATTATAACCTTGTGCACTCTGAAGCTATCCAATAACTTCTACTCAGCAAAGTTAAGGTGAGTTTTTCTTTGCCTATACCTTCTTCTCTTAGGCTGGTATATGATGATTCATGCAACAGTATCAGTTCCACCAAAACCAGCAACTCAAAGTGGGAAACAACTAGGATTACATCAAAACCAACATCTTCACAGATTTCAAACTGGATTAAAAAGGTGAGAATTTGACTTCAAAACATATTTTTTCACGGCAAAGATACACATCAAAAAACATAAAAAGAGACAGTTACTGACATAAAAAGTTGCAGATCTTTCACATTTTTTTCCCATTACAGTTTATTTTCTCATTCACATCTATAGCACTATTTGTGCACTGCATTATATAGTGCTTTGAGCACCAAGTACTTTTTTGTCCCCTACCTACCACCTTCAAAGCACTTTTTTCTCTCCTACCTACCACGCCCAAAGCAGGTCCCTACATTAATATAAAATGAAGCTAATTATGATTACTGTATACATACAAAAGCAGGGTCACTTGCTACTCTGTTCTTGTACAGAGCAATGTTAACAAAAAGATATGTTCCATACAAAAAAATGTTCTTACATGATTAAAAAAAAAACAGTATCAGAAAGCTACCTATCTAGTTGTCCTGCCAAATATGCTCCTTCACCAGTTGGGTTCTGTACTGCAGAAAGTTATCTGGTTGGTCTAGTCACCACACCTCCATTCTGCATTTTAAAATTGCTTCATAGATGATTTTTTTCTCTTTCTTTTTTGTAAACTCCTAAGTAGGCGGCCTGCAACATTTCTTGTCCAGCTTGAAGTATTACTAGTAGTCAGCACAGATGATCCTTCTGTTTACATCTCTGACAACCCATCAGCTGATGGAAGAATATCTGGGAAAGGGGAAGTGTTTGACATTTTTGTATTCTGGCATGTTAGCATGTTATTGTGTCCAGAAATTGGAACTTAGAATTTTCCTTTGGATTTCTTTTGCAGTCCTGGTATGGAATTTAATAGCTGGCTTGTGACAGTGCACAGTAAAATTTGAACATTTACATATTGTACATCTGTTGCAGTAAGTAATTGTTGCCCTTATATGCAGTATTGCTCTGCTCTTAAAATTGGTTTATAAATGCACATATACATTTGACAGTGTTGATATTCATAAAATATTCACTGGATGTGAGATTCAACTTTATGACTAACAATAAATGTAAAAATGCAATGCAGATAATTCTTTTGTATTTATGGTTTTATATGTACAGCAACCTACTGTAAGGGGTGGTGATTTATGTTTACGAACTGAGTTAAGTAAGGTCAGATGGATAGCTGATTAACAAGCAAACCGAGCCCCCAGTTGAATGTAGTATTGCCATTGAAACCGGTTTTAAGGGGACATAGACCAAAACAATTAACTTATTTTACATGCTGTTGACCAATTATATTTAGTTTTCAGACTCAAGTGGGGAGTTGTCATCATCAAGTGTTTTTATTTTCAGCTAGTAGTTTTTTTTAATGGTGTGATGTGTTTTAATTTTATGGATCTGCAGAAGAGCTTTGGCTTGAAAGCACATATCCTTGTTTTGTTTTTATAATTAAAAACCTTTTATGAATGCCATAGTGGATCAAATACATTTCTTTGTTATTTTACTTGTTCTTTACAACTATGATTCATTGGTTCTCCTGTGCCTGGTTTTGTTTGTTTGGATTTTGGTGTTTCTACAACCAGAATAATATATGGCATGAGCAGGCGTTGATGCCTTGGAATTGGACTATCAATCTGAGATGTCAGCTGCTACAACTTTTAAGGATTAGAGCAGACGGTTAATTCACCAAGAGGTAAATCCACTCATGACTGTGGATTTTGTTCGAGTGACTGTTGATATGAATGCTGGTACAAAAAAATGAAAACTTAAAGAGAGCTTTTTATGATTTGGAGAATGACTTATTTAACCTCAAATGCCTTCAGTGGCAACATTTTCACTTGGAGGCATGTATACATTTTAAGATTGCACCCAGAGGTTTAAGGGTGCTCTGTATGCCTAGATATGGCAGTAATTTTCCTGAGCTTTTGTCACAATGGCAGGAAATTAACCCATGAACAAGTGTCAAGTACATGTGGCTTTTAATAAACTATGTTGAATTGCAAGAAAATAACCTTATTGAACAGGTGGAAAAGACGCAATTAGATATTGAGAAGAGTTTTCCCTCTGAATTATGTCTAATGAGGCTTGATAATCTGCTCCATATGTTAGTGGCCTATGAAAATAAGTTGGAGCAGATAAAAATACAGAAGCTACAGAGAGATTACAATGATTTCATTAATGGACATTTTTGTGTGGCCAAAGAGCAGAACTGATGTAGCCAATGATGGGCTGGCCACTGGTTTAAGTCTAACCCCTTCGGATCCTGTTAAGACTGTTGTTTCTGCTGACTCTTGTAGATCGATATTCGAGAGGGAAGGCGTGATTGTTAATAATCAGAACACTCTGGTAAAACTTTTGTTGATGAGAATGAACAGGGGCCTGCCCAAGAAGTAACAGTGACTATAAGTAATGATGAGATTGCAATTAGCAATCAGTTGGGGGCTAGACCAAAAATTAGGTACAATATTGGTTTGGGTTTTCTTGTACTTCCTGTGCCAGTGAAAATGAAGCGCATGAACCAAAGAGACAGACTGAACAACAAGGGGAGGAAACTAAGGAAGGTGGTCACGTAACTGACTCCCTCTTTATAAACCTATTTAGAATGGTTTTAAGTGAAGAACAAACAAAGGTTTTAAATAAAGGGCTGACATATGTACTTGCTCAACCCTTCAAGTTACATGAGATCTCTACTGATTTGAGACTTTTTGGGCATAATGTTGTGTTAAAGAGTTTACTTGGGATAATTGAAGGTTGTACCAGCAATATGTTTATATTAAAGAAGCCCAGTACATTTGTACCAGCTTTCCACCCGGTAGTGGTCACATTCATTAAAACTTGTGAATCTGAGATTTTTTATATTGCATACTTTGGCAAATGACAGGGTTTTTATAATTTAACCAAGGGTGAATCCCAAGCCCTGAAGGAACTCATTTCAAATAAAGATATAGTCATCACACCAGCCAACAAGGGCGGAGCTATAGTAATGATGGATTCCCCAGCTTATGAGTGGAAAATGCTATCTATGCTTCAGGATGTGAGTACTTATTGTGAAATAACCATTCAGGAAGTGAAATGTATTATAACTGATGTTGGCCAGACTTTGAATGAGTTATTTACTACACATAAGATCTCTGAAGAAATTTATAATTTTGTGAAATTTGAGGAACCAGTAATACTGGTGGTCAAAGGGCTCCCAAAAGTGCATAAGGATAGCAATAATCCACCCTTAGACCGATAATATCGGGGAGGGGATGGATTACTGAGTGCATGTCCATATGGGTGAAAAACAAGTTGAGTCCAATGTTATCTTTTGCTCCAGCTGTCTGGAAAGATACAGCAGTTTTTTTTTTTTTTTAACTTCTTTATTGGACTATATAGGCTCTTTACAGAATGCAACAGACCTTATGTGTATTACCTTAGATATGAACAACTTATTTATGGTTATACCCAATGATCAGGGTTTAATGGCCATCAAGGAATTTTTAACAAAGAACTGTCTTTCTGATCAGACAACAATATCTCAGATATGCATTTTTCTCAGATTGATTCTTGAGAATAATATCTTTTTGTTTGGGAAATGTTACTATTGTCAAAAGTGGGGTGTTACCATGGAGACAGCCTGTGCAAACACTTATGCTAATTTAGTATAAGCACATTGGGAAGACCAATATTTGTATAATGAAAGCAATCATTGGAGAGGTTATTTGTGATTTTACAAATGATTTGTGGATGATCTTTTTATTCTTTGGGCAGGCACTGAGAAGCAACTGCAGGAATTTGTTTCCTATCTGGAGCATAGCACTAATTTTCCTGATTTTTATGGTTCATTATTCCTATCAGGAAATCGACTTTTTAGATGTGAAAGTGGTTAAGGATGGGTTTGGTTGCCTACAGACAGTGACATATCATAAACCCTGCTGGAAGAATACTTTCATGATGCGCGATAGTATGCATCCACAACATATTTTTGATAATGTGATGAAGAGCCAGATAATTCACACCTCTAGATTATGTACTGGTGATGATATGTACACTGATGAAATGTATGGCTTATTAACTTGCTTCAATGAACGAGGTTACCCCAGGTGGGAAATTGAGAGAGTGGAGACCATTCATCAATCATTGAGATAGACTAGGGGTAAACCATGGTTTAAGCCTAGGAACCCCAATGAGTCTAGGGACTGTGATGCTTTGGCCCCACAGATGAGCCGACAACCTGTGGCTATTTTGTCAAGGAAGAAATCTGAACATCCAAGGGTTGTCATGAGGTATAACAGTGACATGATCTGTGAGGCAATAAAAAATAGCTGGAAGATCTTATACTCTGATGACAAAATTAGGACTATAGTGGGCCCAACTCCATCTTTTAGATACAAAAATGCATTGAACTTGAGAAGGCTACACTGCAGTGATTTAGTTTTGTATCCTTTTTATCCTGGTATGGTTATGTCTTTAGGGTTGGCACTTTCCATTGCAGAGATTGCAAAAGGTATAGTTTTATTGATAGGTCCAACTTTTTCCAACACCAGGTCAATAAATGAATTTGTAGATTGAATGTGTACGCTGATTGTAGGAGGAAAAAATGCAGATTATTTAGCTAAGTGTTTGCGATGTACCTCCTTTTATAGGGTAAGACCAACCACATGCTGAAAGAATGTACTCTATAACATGTAAGGGACATGAGGTTAGGGGTAATACATAATGTTTTAACACAGCATGTTAAGTCTGAAAGCTGAAAGAACGTATTCGACGACATGTAAGGGACATGAGGTTAGTGACAACACATAATGCTTTAGCACAGCGTGTTAAGTCCTACCAAGATCATTCTTTTGTATTTATGGTTTTATATGTACAGCAACCTACTATAAGGGGTCGAGATTTATGTTTATAAACTGAGTTAAGTGAGGTAAGATGGATAGCTGATTTACAAGCAGACCGAGCCCCTGGTTTGAATGTAATATTGCCATTAAAACAGATTTTAAGGGGGTGTAGACCACAGCGTTAAGTACTATTGACTTATTTGACATGCTGTTGACAAATTATATTTAGTTTTCAGACTCTAGTGGGGAGTTGTTGATATCAAGTGTTTTTATTGGCTGTTAGTAGTTTTTTAATGCTGTGAATTGTTTTGATTTTATGGATCTGAAGAAGAGCTTCGGCTTGAAAGTGCTTATCCTTGTTTTGTTTTTATAATTAAAAACCTTTTACAAACACCGTGGTGAATCAAGAGGGTTTCTTTGCTATTTTGCTATGTTTTGGAAATAAGTTAATGCAGAGGAAATTCCTGTTTTTCTGCAGAAACAACTCTCACATGTGGAGTGTGGATCTTGCCTCACTCTAAAGAAAAGTTACTTTGCAGAACCGTTAACCAAAATTTCAAATGTTTTTATAACCAGAAAGGTGATATCTCATCAGGAAGTTCTCTGTCTTGCTTTCTCTGTACACTTTCCATAGCCAACGTCTTTGTCAGGAATTTTACATTCAACATTGGAAGTTTGTGAATGCCACTGCTTGCCTATAGGATATGTAACAGCAGCAGCATTTAGTATTCCCTTCATAAGAATACACATCAAACCTCTTTGCAATATTCCAAATATTTAAACGTTCTTACATTTTAAAGCAAGAAAGACACCTGTTGTCTAGAAAGACCTGTGTTAATGTTCAAATATATAATATGTACAAATACAAATAAATAAGGACCAACAGAACAGTTTACTACACAGTAAGGACATGTACAGATGATTATAAACTAAATAAATTGGAAACAGAGGCCATCAAGCATTGCTTTACTGGTCAGATTTTCTATTTTGTTAATGTTTTTATCTGCATTGAGAAAAGAGCATTCCTAAATACATGTACCAATGCAAATGTCAGATTTTGCACTGTTTGTGGCAGGTTTCATGTGTGCATGCTTGCCTGCCAGTATATTTGTTTTACTGTATAATGTTCATATAGGCACACAGTGCAGGTGGAGTCTATTTCCTGGCCTATAAGTGGAGATAGTGGGCCGGATTCACGAAACCTCCATGTAAGACTTAATATGTCTTACTCGGAGGCTGCAGTTGAATGGTATGATGTCAGTGTGCCATGAATATTCATGAGGGCACGTTGACTCATCCGTAACTCTTACACGGACTGAGTAGGCAAGCAGGGGGCGTGTCCAACTGTTGAGCAGTCTAAAAGTCCACGCCCCTGCAAGGTTTTAAAAAGCATAATGTCAACAGACAAAAGCGAGTCCGCTCAAATGTACTTGCACCCAACACCACACTCCCTGACACTGTAAACCCCCATTAGAGTTATAAAATGGAAAAAATTATTATTTTTTTTTAAATCCACGATATAGCTGCCCGTATTTGCGCTTGTTTGCGCGGGTGTGCCCATTGCTTAACCACAGTTAGCAATTGTGACATTGAAGAGCATATAAGAACTACTTATGCAAATTAATCCAAATAGCAATAGCGTAATGGTAGAGCATACGCACAAAGAAAAGGCATGCATTGTTCGAGTCCCACCACTCCCCTTCTTATTTATGTTTTAAATCAGTATTTGAAATAATACCAGACATATATGATTAAAATTCCATTAAAAGCAGTGACATGGCCAATGTATCATCGAACAAAAATATATATTTTTAAAAGACCCAGATATATAATAGCCTGTCATTAAGCAACGTTTTACACAGCTAAACACAGGTGCCCATAGTTTAATAGCGCTATACCCATCTAAACAGAGGTGCCCATAGTTTAATAGCGCTTTATGCAGCTAAATAGAGTTGCCCATAGCTTAATAGCGCTTCACCCAGCTAAACAGAGTTGCCCATAGTTTAATAGCGCTTCACCCAGCTAAACAGTTGCCCATAGTGTAATAACGCTTTACCCAGCGCAATAGAGTTGCCCAACATTTAAAAACGCTTTACCCAGCGCAATGTGTTTGCGCGGACGTACGCGCCACGCCAACCAGGGCACAGGAGAGCAACGTAGAGCTAAGTTGCTTAAATGCAGCCACACCCCCTAGCCTGTCTAGACAGTATTAAAATAAAAGAATGACAAGGTTTGAACCCAAGACCCTTTTACATCATAATCAAAGTACAGAACCACTAAGCCATGACAACATAGGAGAAACAGACACTATTAACATACATAAACCTAGGAATGGTAGTCTAACCATTACTAAGCAGGTCTGCAGTCAGCCGAGAATTTTACAAAACGGCCAATCGCAAAAAAGTGTGGGAAATGTGGCATATTTAAGCCCCACAGGCGGGAATACATGCCATAACTGATTGTAGCTCACATCTGTGGTCAGAATGTCTGGTGTTGGAGAGGGAGTGCGCTTCCGAGCGCAGAGATGGGGCACTGAGAAGTCCAAATACATGGTTTGGCTCCTAGTCCACCATCACGAGGCAAGACTCATGCAGGGCCAGTTCCAAGGGACGGAGTACAAGGCAGAAGCTTGGAACTGGTTAGCTCGTGACTTCACCAGTGCCACAGGCATTCCCCGGACTGATGAGCAGGTCCATCACCACCATGCGGACCTGAAGAGATGAAATGGAGGACCACCTGAACCAGTAGATACAGAAGGCCCATGGGATGTGGGATGCCCCACAACTGAGTATGTAGCCATGGAATGTAGTATGTAAGGATTTAAAATGGAGTATGTATAACGGATAGGAATGTCTCAATATCCCTTCATTTACTTTACAGCTGCAGGTGACCGTGTTACGAATAAGCAAGCCTATGAAGATAGGCTGCTAAGGCTGCGCCGCCAGGCAGGTTAGTGATTATTCTGCATGTATTGTTTTATAAAATATGGGAGAGAGCATGAAAGAAAGTGTTGTAGTCCAATAATACAGCCATAAAATGGACTGAATAAGTCCTCTGCATGTACTGTCAGATAAAAACGTTAGAGAGGCAGAAAAAGAGTGTAGTAACCCATTAAGAAAGGTAACAAATGTCTGGAATAATATCTCTGCAGGCACTGTCATATAAAAGAATATGTGAGTGAGCCTGAAAAAAGAGTGTGCTAACCTATTAATAAAGGTATAATATGTCGTGAACGTGTCTGCCATATATACCGTTAAAACAAATAAAGGAGTGAGCCTGTGGAAAAGTGTGTAATGTCATTAATAAATGTCTAAAACCCAGAGTGTGTCTGTTTCACTTAGTATGCAATGTTGTTGTACCCTTGCATTATACAGATAGTAATGTGTTAGAAAGTGCTGGCAACCCAGAGTTCTGCAGTCCCATCTAAAGTGGGTGATGGAAGTGCTAGTAGCTGTGAAGTAAATATACAGTCCTCAACAGTCAGTTACTGGCTGGCATGCATAAGTAAATCTGGCACACGAGTAACATGCTAATATGTTCCCCAGAAATGTAAGTGTGCTTTAATAAATGCAGGGTTCTGTACAATTTAAAGTGAAAATGTCATGTGAAAACATCCAGATATGTAGATAAAGAAATATAAATGCAGCTATGAAATATGTAGCAGCAACATCTGCATCCTGGACAGTTAGTATGCGAGATATAGGTCATGTATAGATTGAACTAGCCAAACCCACTACACAACCTAATGCATGGTGGCAAGTGTAATAATATATGTAGGGAATATACACCTGCAGTCACTAGGAATGTAGTGTAGAGTAAAACTGTTTATAAGATGTTAACAGAGGTTTTTTCTACACCCTACTGTTTGTGCATAAACCATGCAATTTCACACCTCAATGGGTATGGGTAATCTTAAATATTTGTTGGGATATATGTGCAATTATTCTATAAATATTTGCACTCATGTCGATGCATGTGCCCTGTTCAAACACCATGTTCATGGTGGCCTGTTGCTACCAATCATCCCTGCATGCGTTTGGAATAACCACTGTTGTTCAATATATGCATGTGTTATGTTTGCTGTTCAACTGTTGGAACTGTGATGTGTTGGGTTAATGGGAATATTACTGCATGCTGTTACAACTAATCTGGAATGCTGTTGTTTATGTTGTAATGAAACACACCTAATCACAGAACGTATGGGAAGGCTAGTCCCAGCGGACCCATCTGTCCCTCCTCAGTTGGCGAGTGCACCTGGCACCAGTGGCTCTGGTGCCCAGCCCGGACTCCCCTCCTCCATTGATCCTGTGCCACCTTTGGGTGGAAGTGCTGCAGGGGATGGGGCTCGTCCCCCCCGTGCAAGCATTGGCAGAGAAGGGCCACCTGTCACCCTTCGAAGGGTCTGGGTTGTGGTGCGTAGGGAGATCCAGCGTTCAGTCACTGATACCCTATGCCAGCTTGAGGCGAGAGTGGCGCTTCTCACGGGTCAGCCTGCCCATTCTACTCAGCCCCCACCACAGCCACCCCCAGGGCTGTGAAGGTGCAGTGGTGACTGCCCATGAGTGGGGATCTCAATTCCACTGTTACCATCTGTGGGCTCATGGGCTTGCGATTTCCAAACAACCTTCCCTGTCAATTGTGTTCATCCACCCCATGTGTCAGATTCTGCCCCTGTATGCATCTTGTTTGTCTTGTCTGTTTACCTCCCCAACCTACCTCCCCAAATATACCTTCTTCCCCTACCTCACTTACCACTCTCACCTGACAAAAAAAAAAAAAAAATGGGCAATCTGTACCCAAAAAAAAATGATGCCCCATACATAGCTTCCCATTTTGCACACATGTCCATAGGACATATACACTGATAATTCTAATAGGCACTGCAACAACTATGTTGTCCTCGCCCCTCTTTCAGGGGTGGAAGGTCTCAAAACTCACTCCAAATTTTCAACATATGCACAGCTGTTGCTGTTAAAGAAATGGGCAGCTATGGGCCTTCCCTACACCTTTCCTGCACATCCCGAGCTTGTTTTCCTACTGTCTTTCCCTCTCTGTGCCCCATTTTTCACCACTTTCCTAACTCCCTATTTTCTTTTCTTTAAAAGAAATTAGCGTGGGGGTTAGCGAGGGTAAGCACTGTTAAGCAGTAGTAAGCGAGGGTGCGCTTAGCTAAGCATCGCTAAGCATCGTGCAAACCCGCTAACAACTGCTTAAAAGTGCCTTAGTCACTCTGTATGACAGGGCCATTGTATTGCTCAGCAGCAAAATAAAAATACCCTTGTCAGTCTCAAACCCAGGACCTTGGACTCACCAGTCTGCATGAAATACCACTAAACCACAGCAGATATGCAATAACTTAGTGCTGAAAGCAATTTAACATGCATTACCATGAGTGAATGTAAAGGGAAAATAGGAATGGCATAACACAAATCTTGTTCTGTGGGCCTTAACCAACAGATGTTGTTGAATTGCATGACATGACTGTGAAAAGAGAATCAGCCATGCTAGTAGGGAATAAGGTTACAGTAGCAGCTTACAAACCCCACACAGTATCAGAGCAGGATACATACTGGCATATTAGCATAGGTCACAGGCTAGACCTCCCAACAGTGACTGCTCTACAGTGATGACCCTGATTAGTAAACAAACGTTAGCTGTGCCCCTCTGACTCCCTGGAAATGTACTAACAGTAGGCAGAAAGGTGTTGAATCTCACTTCATAACAAATGTCAGTAAGTGAGAGTAGACACCGCTTGCACTTCAGAAAAGGTGTAGTAATAGAAATGCTCTGAATCAACCAAAGTCTGAACTGAAAAATGTCAGAACTATATCACAGGTGTATCCCAGTTATATGTACCTTTCCCTGAGGCTGTTCAAATATATACATGAGAGTATCTGAGGTCTGGAAGAGTCAGAAACACACAGGCATATTAGCTTGTCTGCTGTTACACACTCTGCAAATAGCTGTAGAATGAATTCCATAAGCATGCCCTTATGTAGAAGTACAACACAGAAATAGCAAAAGATGTAGCCATGTACTGCTAGCAACCATCTGTGACAATGCCATTGTTCAGGTGCTGAAAAGACTGCTGTGGTACACAGTCAAAGAATACTAGGCTGACCTCTGTCTACCATCTGGATATGTCCACAGGTGGGAGCTACTCAGACAGACTACAAACCTTCATAGACTTACAGGTACACAGAAACTCTGCATGTTCAGCAAGATAAACATCACACGATAATAAATAATGCACACTGCAGTTCTGCACCCCTACCCAAAGGTACTATATACCCATGTAGTCAGGCACAACCAAGGGTGAAGGTAGGCATACACAGTACAGAAATATGCCCAGTCGTCCTGAGCAGACTGTGCTAATGTCAACACAAACCACAAACTGTTCAGATGTGAGTAACATACTAATGACAGTATAGCTGTTCACAAACAGTGCATGTGCCTGATATTCATAATTGGTAGTACAACATACTTAGATGTCCTCACCACTCTCTCAGGGGTGGAAGGATTCAAATATCACACCTAATGTATTGCATATGCACAGCTGTTGCTGGTAAAGAAATGGGCAGCTATGGACCTTCTCCACACCCATCGTGTACATCCCAAGCTAGTTTTCCTACTGTCTTCCCCTCTTTGAGCACCCTTTATCACCACATTCCTATCTCCCCATTTACATTTCTGTCAAAGACATGAGTGCGGGGGTTAGCTGGAGTGAGTACTTGTAAACAGTAGTAAGCGGGTTTGCACCAGTGTGAGCATGTGTGCACCTAACTTAGCATTGCTAAGATATGATAAGCTCTGCCAAGCTTAGCTTACTATTGCTAACATAAAATGAGCTAAGCTAAGCTTAGCTTAGTATTGCTTAAATACAATAAGCTAAGCTAAGCGTTGCTTAGCATCGCTAAGCGTCGCGCAAACCCGCGCCAACTCGCTTACAACTGCTTAAAAGTGCCTTTGTCACTCTGTATGACAAGGCCCATGTATTGCTCAGCAGCAAAATAAAGTATCTTTGTCAGTCTCAAACCCCACACCTGGATTCATCAGTCTGCATGATGTACCACTAAGCCACAGCATAAATACAATAACTTGATGCTGAAAGAAATATAACATGCATTAAAAGGAGTGCATGTAAAGGGAAAATAGGAAAGCCATAGGAATACATTGCAATAAAGAAATATAACATGCATTACAAGGACTGAATGTAAAGGGAAAATAGGAAAGCCATAGGAATACATTGCAATAACTACTGTTGTATGCCAGTTAATTCCCTAATTCCAAAAAAAAGTACATACTCCCATGTATCCAGTGTTAGCATTAGGAGGTGTGAGTAAACTTACACACTGAGAAGAGTGTACTTGAAGAAGCAACAGTCAGGTTTTAGTACAACATGCATTTCACTGGCTACAACCCAGCTTCAGATATGAGACATATACCAACCTTCTGACTGACACAACAGTGTCCACAGCAAACAAGCATGGTCCCCACCTTGCAAAACTGAAAGGCCTAGGCCTACCTAACCTATCATTTTATAGCAGTGTCCTGAAATCATAGTGAGAACTGCAATTACCACAAAGCAAGCTGCATGCAATTACTAAATAGTGGGCACCAACTGGTGCAGAGGCCATCACATGCACATGTGCAGATACTTAAAAAAGCAGCCTGTACTTGCTGTCCACACATGCAATAATATCATTGCAGCAACTGGAGAGAGAGCGAGCGAGAGAGACAGACAAACAAACAAACAGTTGGAGAGATCAAACCAAAAAAAAAAAAAAAAAAAAACAGAGGTGGTTGGAGACACCGACCAACCAAAACAAAAAACAAAACAACAACCTAAACAAATAAAAATAAAAAACATCAACAGGTACAACAGACTGAGGTGAGAAATACAAAGGTAAGGTATGTAACACAGATGTATTTGCTGGCATCCGAAAGATGTGTCTGAAGGGTACTCTATATTCTGTGAACACTCCTTATGTGGTATCAGTCCGTATCTATATGTATATGCAGATGTGCATAAGGCAAGGGATATACTGCAACTGTTAGTGAAGGCTGGACATATATATGTATTTGAAGGTTGCTATGTGCACATATCTATGTAGGTTGTAGTGTGTGGCATTGAAAACAGCAAGCAGTGCAGGTATATGTCATGTGGTGGTTAAATGCTGTGGGACTGAGTTACAGCCAGTGAGGTCTGCTATGGCTATATGGCCTGAGGACAGCGAAATGAATTCTGCATAACACTGTGCAATATTATTACATAATTGTATGTCTCACAACTATTCCATAATTGATATTCCCACCATGAAAGGTGGCCAGTATATCTGCATATATGTGCATGTATATATACAGCAGTGGCTGTTTACAAATATGTGTGTATACATATATATATATATATATATATATATATATATATATATATATATATATATATATATATATAGATATATATATATATATATATATATATATATATATATATATACACATATGTATGTGTATATACATATATATATATATATATATATATATATATATATATATATATATATATATATATATATATATATATATATATATATATATATATATATATATATATATATATACATATATAAATATATATAGATAGACAGATATGTAGATATATATATATATATATATATATATATATATATATATATATATACATATGTATGTGTATATATATATATATATATATATATATATATATATATATATGTATATATATATATGTATATATGCATATATACATATATATATGTATATATGCATATATATATATATATATATATATATATGTATATATGTATATATATATATATATATATATATGTATGTAGATATATATATGTATATATATATATATATATATATATATATATATATATATATATATAGATGCATATATACGTAAACCACCCAGCATGAACAAACAAGGCTCCTCAGTAGCAGATGTCAGGCATACCCCTGATGATTGTCTGGGGGATAGGTAACACACCCTGGGAATCACCTCTGTGTATCCGGTTGACAGGAGGAAGTGAAATCTAATTACATGTGTGTCACAGGCCAGGGTAGCATATGGCTAAGCTGCTGTAGTCCCCAGGGACAATAGCGTATTACCTACTTATGACACAATGCACACAGACATGTACAGAGTGCAGTACCAGCTAGGTGAGGTGGAATGAGTGTGACAGTGAATGTGTGCAAGGTTTGTGATGGTGTGATAGCTAGGAGTGAGGTTGTTTCTGTCATGGTCGTTTGTGTCCTACATGTGAGGCCAGAGAAAGATGTGTCAGTTATTGGGATGCAGACATAGTAGGATGGTATATGTTGTGATGTAGGTCCTTGTGTATGACTGTGGTGTCCCATCATAGGCTGACGCAATACATGTATGCTCAGTAAGTGGTACTGCTGGTGAATCCATCCGACATTATAACTGTTGTACCACCTGAATCTGTAGGCGTAAACAGCACAGTATGGTGTATGTTCACATTCCCTGGGTACACTGTCTTGTGTGTTTCCTGCAGTCTGCACAGATTACATTCCTCAGGCATAGGTATCTGTAAGTAGGGGCACACAGTACTGTAAGGTACATAGCAAATGCTCATCTGTGTTAGCATACATTTGTGTATGGTATGAATGTCTGATGTGTGTGTAATGATGCCTGTACCATGTCTGCAATCACATGTGTGATGCAGGGTGTGCGTGTGTACCTAGCAACATGTATACTCTGTTACAGCAGTATGCCAGCTATATTAACAACTGTGCACATATGTTAGGTAGGGGTATGGCATCAACAACTAGGGTGGGTTACTGGTTATACTGTAACTATACTTCACATTCATTGCAATGGATGACATATCTCTGCATGCATTAGCTTGATATGTACCCCCCTGGCAAGGCTGTGCATTGGATCCCAAACAGTGAGCTGAGTACTGGTGTATACCGATGTGTCATATGGAGTGTGGCAGGCACTGTCAGCCAGTTGTGGGCTGAGCACTGATATTTGGTATTGAATGTGTGTATCCTCTGACAGACAAACAGATGCTATATATGGCAGTTAACTGATATCTGTACTGTATAATGTTAAGTGTGCCACATGACTTGCTCACACATATCATTTACTTGTCTTTCAGGCTTATGGCTCATCACAGGAACCCCTGCTACACAGCTGCAGAGGAACAGGAAATCCACCACAGCCTGGTACAGCACTATACCCTGCTGTTTTCAAGGGCCAGCCAGCACCAGCAGGAGCATACTGCTCTGTGGCAAGAACTTGTTCGTTGGGTAAATGACATAGGCATGCATAACCGGACATATGAGCAGGTACGCCATCACTGCAGTGATTTAATTAGACATGTCCGGTGGTGTGCATCTGATATCCACAGACAACAGGTGGTGGGGTGGCCATACATCCCCCCCTCACCAGAGTGGAGGAACTGCTGCTAAGTGTGGTGGCTCCTGGCCTACAGCAACAACAGCATCACATATGTGTCATCATGGAGGCCAGATCCATCCAGCATAGTGACATGGAGCGTGCAAGTAACATGCCCTAGCTGTAGACTACTGTTACCTGTATTGTTAGATTATGCATGTGTGAGATGTGTACTGTGTTTAACAGTTGTGCTACCTATTGTGTGCAATACTGATAATTTGAATAGTATCTGTACACCTATGCCTGTTGTTCTACTGTAGTTTAGCACACTCATAGTAGCAATGCCACAGGTGTGGCCACTGGCAAACTGTGTCATATTCTTGCAGGTCCCTGTGGTGTGACAGCAGGGCAGATGTTACATGCTGGTGAGTGTGTTAACACTTTAAACTTGGTATTGAACTGTGCATGTCATAGGTGAGGTGTAGGCCATGTACACATAACACACCTACGCATAATGCATGTTGTGCATGTTTGCTGTGAGACGTGAAGCATCTCAGTAATGTCAGTAGCTGCCTCATTCACATGCAATGCACAGAGCATCAGACACAAATGTGGCAACATTGTACTGCACATTGGATAGGCATAATTGACACACATGTACACAACATAACACATTTGTCATATGCAGTACACCTCAACATGCTACACATAGTGTAACCGGACACCCAGTGCCAGGTCACACTTCAGTATCCCACAGGTCATCCACACACCACACATACCATACCTGAGGGGTAGGGGCCTAGCATGGGGTTGTGCAACACTCCTCAACACATAACACAGTCGTGTTAGGCAATGCTCCCTATTGGACACCTCACACACCCTTGTGCAACGTGGCTGTGTAATTGTGAACTTAGCCATGGCACTGCGGTTCAGGTACAGCTTGCTAGGCATTGGTCTAGCACACTTTAGTGGCCTTGAGTGACCACATGATGCATGATGATGATGGCTAATGGTACTACACCCCATACTGTTACAATGGCCATGTCCAGGATTGGTATCCCATCACGTATACATGCACCACCCATCCCGTGTGTGTACATAGCATGCATGTGCTACACCTGTGTCCACAATTATCTGCTACAGACACAGACACTGCAATCAGACATGGAAATCCATGTGACACACAGATAACACACACAGCCATGGTATGTATACCTGTGTGTGATGGTGCACATGACATTGCAGAGCTTATAACACTTGCACAGAAATGTCGTGTCCTTGTACATATTGTGTTCCAGGGTGTAGGCAATCACTGAACATGTACACACATGCACCACAGCCATGTACACTGTCATCAACTATGGATATCTACACTCACACTGCATGGAATTGAGCAACACTTATTCTGCATGCTGACACGTGTGCGTGACTGTTTGCCTTGTGATACTGTCACCCACCTTCAACCAGTATTGAGTATGATTTGGAAGTCTGTTGTGTGTGTGTATCTGCTGTAGTGAGGAGTGTGCATGTGTTCCTGTATTCCTGTGTGCATGTGTTCCTGTGTGCCTGTGTGCATGTGTGCATGTGTGCATGTGTGCATGTGCAGACCGTAATGTATGTTTCCTATCTTTCTCTCACAGTTGCTGAGGTAGGGCTTGGCGAAAGCAGCAGGTGACCTGAAGCCACTGCCACAGATAGTGGTGATGATGAAACATGTATTTTGGCACAGGGAGATTTGACAGGGTCTGTCATTGATCCACCAGTTGACAGTACACAGCGTTCAACCCCATCTATGCGCACACTCATACTGCCATTACATCCCTCAACACCAATGGCCACAGGGGAAGGACAGCATACAGTTGGCATTGACCAGGAGAGTGTGGTACCCATGGCATGTGCATCCCCTCACAGCAGCCATAGCTGTAGACCCACAATGGTACCACATAGGCGGAGGTCCAGGGGTTCTCGGGGGAGCACCACTGGACATATTGCCCCTGCAGGCGTGCCCTCACAGGTCTTACGATGACCACTATGTTCCGGGCTGTAATGCAGGCTCAGGCACGTATGGAATGGTACACCAGGCAGGGACTTAGGGCGCAGAGGGCACATAACACCGCTATCAATGACAGCATCCGTGACCTTGCCAGTGCTATCCGGACATACACCGAGGTCATTGATAGACATTGGGGGGAGACAATAGATGCCCTCCACATGTCTTCCTCAAGCCAGGACTGTGCAGGATGGTTGTGACTTCGACGCAGATGCATGCCAGCAACAGCAACAGCTGGCAGTGGTTGCGGATGGCCCACAGCTCACAGCCACTCCTGTAGTGGCAGTACCAGCCCCAGCAATGCTGGGGCTGGCCTGTCCATTGTCCATCCCAGTAGAACACGTGCACATGGCTCTGGCCAGTCCCAGCAAGGACATGGGTCCAGTCATCATACCTCTGCCTCTGATGACAGTACTCAGTCAGGGTTGGTACCTGATACCATCCGTAGCACCCCTGCCAGGCACAGGTACTGTGTCTGTGGCCGGAGACAGTGATTTGTACAGCCAAGCCGGTACAGTCTGTGGCTGTCCCACAAACCACCGTATATGGCAGCCACATGGTGGAGCTGTGTGCATGCAGACACACACACATTAAGCAAACAACTAGGGCTCACACATACACAGACATATTACATCAACATTGGCCCATGCTGTACTGTTGTCCCACACACACACACACACACACACACACACACACACACACACACACACACACACACACATACACACACACACACACACACACATACACACACACATACACACACACACACAGACATGTCGATTGGATGGGTCAATGTCAGGCTCTGGCAAACAACAAAACGCCCTGTGCATATGATGATACCTGTGCCACCTCCTGTCATCTGCATTATCGACGGAGGGACAGGCTAACATGGTGCTGATGCACAGGGTAACACTATAGCAGTGTAGCAATAATAGCGAGTTGTCAACAAGGAAGTCTAACTACATCCTTGTAGGTATATCTGAGCAGACATTATGCATCAAAGCTCTGTTTGTCAATGTAGCATTGTTTACACCACTGTTAGGTCTGAGTATGTATTATCCACCCATGCGCCACTTGGCTGATGTGTGATGTGTTGCCAGCATGTGTTAGCGAGTGGACAGTATGTGTGTGATGTCTGCAGTACAGATTAGCAAGTGTACATCTGTGAACATGGTGGGTGCGCACTGTCTGGATGTACGTGCATAGTGGACACATGGGACATGTGGCATACCCTGTCGTACACATTATTACCATCCCATTGCATCTTTCAATGGCCAGTATGCATTCTACTACACACACACACACACACACACACACACACACACACACACACACACACACATACACACACACACACACATACACACACACATACACACACACGCAGACATGTCGATTGGATGGGTCAATGTCAGGCTCTGGCAAACAACAAAATGCCCTGTGCATATGATGATACCTGTGCCACCTCCTGTCATCTGCATTATCGACGGAGGGACAGGCTAACATGGTGCTGATGCACAGGGTAACACTATAGCAGTGTAGCAATAATAGCGAGTTGTCAACAAGGAAGTCTAACTACATCCTTGTAGGTATATCTGAGCAGACATTATGCATCAAAGCTCTGTTTGTCAATGTAGCATTGTTTACACCACTGTTAGGTCTGAGTATGTATTATCCACCCATGTGCCACTTGGCTGATGTGTGATGTGTTGCCAGCATGTGTTAGCGAGTGGACAGTACGTGTGTGATGTCTGCAGTACAGATTAGCAAGTGTACATCTGTGAACATGGTGGGTGTGCACTGTCTGGATGTACGTGCATAGTGGACACATGGGACATGTGGCATACCCTGTCGTACACATTATTACCATCCCATTGCATCTTTCAATGGCCAGTATGCATTCTACTACAGTTATGTACTAACATGGGTAGACGTGTGTATGACATGGGTTGACACTATGCTGCTGGTGATACCATTAATATCAGTCAATGATTTGCAGTCTGGTAGTATACACAACCTCAACAGCATGACTATAAGCAATCACTGGATGATGTCCTGACAAATGACACACAGTAGTAGGGAACCCAGTATCAAGTGGATCCTTCCGGTGCTACACTATAACACTAACCAGTGGTGATGACCTCCACCCATTACTGTGACCACACCTGTGTGTCATATAGCCCCCTTAGGTACATGCAGACACACTAGGGATGTGTCCATCCAAAGCTGGGAATGCATGGAATGGCCTACAATGCATTCCCTGGCTGGGACACATATCCTACACAAGGGTATCATACAGACAGATACCTGTTGTGTGATACATGCTGTATAGCAGTAAGCCGACTATGGCATAGTCATCCTCATGTACTATACATACTATCCCGTCAGTACCACACTGGTGGTAGCCCTCAACATGTATGTCGGTTACCATTGTGTCCATACAGACCCATGTTATGTCATGTGTCCCTTTGTATCCATATATCCATAGGTATTGTGGAGTCCCAAGGTGTATCACAGACATTAGAGGCCTGAATGCATATCCACAAGGCAGTCGTACACCTATAAAGACTGTCCATTCTTGGCAGACTTTGTTGTGTATGACCATGTCTAACATATACCCCAGCCATATACCCTCACTCACACTACTCTTAAGTAACTGTCATGGGTGTGTGTGCCACAGATGACCTTGGTCACAGAACACGACAGTGGATGGCCATGTCACATACATACATATGAGACCTATGATCTGAGTAGCAGCGGCACAACCTGTCAATGGAAACAAATGTATTCATGTAGTATGCAGGCTTCACACCTATGTACTGATTGAGGGGACATGTACACATATATATTTGCCATGCAGATACCTGATGTCTGCAATGCACTTACTGTTGTCATCATGCTATGTCATACCATAGTAAAAGCAAAAATCCACACAGTGTTGACCAACAGTGACACACAGTTAGCATTTGCAGGATTCAAACCCCTATCTAACTATGTTATGATACTGGAAAAACACACATTTACATGGCGCACTATTTGCTTTACTGGTTGGTTTCCCTTCTCCTGCAGTATTTGTAGGATGGTGACATCATCAGACTTTCCGAAGAGGAATGTACCTCCTTTACTGGGTTTTCCCAGTCTCCAAAAAGGAAAACCTCTCAAAGGAAACTTGCCACATACACACACTTTGCAGGGTTCAAACCCCTACCTAACTATGCTATGATACTAGAAAAAGTCGAATTAACACGGCACGCTATTTGCTTTACTGGCTGGTTTCCCTTCTCCTGCAGTATTTGTAGGAGAGTGACATCATCAAACTTTCCAAAGAGGAATGTACCTCCTTTACTGGGTTTTCCCAGTGTCCAAAAAGGAACACCTTTCAAAGGAAACTGGCCACATACACACTTTGCAAGATTCAAACCCCAACCTAACTATGTTAGGATACTAGAAAGAGATGAATTAACACGGTGTGCTGTTTGCTTTAGTGGCTGATTTCCCTTCTCCTGCAGTATTTGTAGGATGGTGACATCATCAAACTTTTCAAAGAGGAATGTACCTCCTTTACTGGGTTTTCCCAGTCTCCAAAAACTAACACTTCTCAAAGGAAACTTGCCACACACACACACACTTTACAGGATTCAAACCACTACCTAACCCTGTTATGATACTGGAAAATGATGCATTAACACAGCGCACTATTTGCTTTATTGGCTAGTTTGCCTTCCTCTGCAGTATTTGTAGGATGGTGACATCATCAGACTTTCCAAAGAGGAATGTACCTCCTTTACTGGGTTTTCCCAGTCTCCAAAAAAGGAACAACTCTCAAAGGAAACTGCACACATACACACCCCACCCCTTGAAAGGGGCGCATTAGCACGGTGCACTATTTGCTTTATTGGTTGGTTTCCCTTCTCCTGCAGTATTTGTAGGATAGTGACAACATCAGACTTTCCAAAGAGGAATGTACCTCCTTTACTGGGTTTTCCCAGTCTCCAAAAAGGAACACCTCTCAAAGGAAATTTGCCACATACCCCACACTTTGCAGGATTCAAACCCCTATCTAACTACGTTATAATACCGGAAAAAGACGCATTAACACAGCACACTATTTGCTTCACTGGTTGGGTTCTCTTCTCCTGCAGTATTTGTAGGATGGTGACATCATCAGACTTTCCGAAGAGGAATGTACTTCTTTAACTGGGTTTTCCCAGTCTCCAAAAAGGAACACCTCTCAAAGGAAACTTGCCACATGCACACACCCCACACTTTGCAGGATCCAAACCCCTATTAAACTATGTTATGATACTGGAAAGAGACGCATTAACATGGCGCGCTATTCGCTTTACTGGTTGGCTTCTCTTCTCCTGCAGTATTTGTAGGATGGTGACATCATCAGACTTTCCAAAGAGGAATGTACCTCCTTTACTGGGTTTTCCCAGTCTCCAAAAATGAGCACCTCTCAAAGGAAACTGCACACATACACACCCCCCCCCCCAAAAGAGACGCATTAACATGGCGCGCTATTTGTTTTACTGACTGGTTTCCCTTCTCCTGCAGTATTTGTAGGATGGTGACATCATCAGACTTTCCAAAGAGGAATGTACCTCCTTTACTGGGTTTTTCTAGTCTCCAAAGGGGAACACCTCTTAAAGGAAACTTATAACATACACACACTTTGCAGGATTCAAATCCCTACCTAACTATGTTATGATACTGGAAAAAAACACATTAACATGGTGCGCTACTTGCTTTACTGGCTGGTTTCCCTTCTCCTGCAGTATTTGTAGGATGGTGACATCATCAGACTTTCCAAAGAGGAATGTACCTCCTTTACTGGGATTTCCCAGTCTCCAAAAAGGAGCACCTCTCAAAGGAAATTTGCCACATACACACACCCCACACTTTGCAGGATTCAAACCCTTACTTAACTATGTTATGGTACTGGAAAGAAATGCATTAACACGGCGTTCTATTTGCTTTACTGGGTAGTTTCCTTTCTCCTGCAGTATTTGTAGGATGGTGACATTATCAGACTTTCCAAAGAGGAATGTACCTCCTTTACTGGGTTTTCCCAGTCTCCAAAAAGGAGCACCTCTCAAAGGAAACTTGCCACATCCACACACCCCACACACAATTTGCAGGGTTCAAACCACTGTCTAACTTTGTTATGATACTGTAAATAGATGCATTAACATGGCACACTATTTGCTTTACTGGATGGCTTCCCTTCTCCTGCAGTATTTGCAGGATGGTGACATCATCAGACTTTCCAAAGAGGAATGTACCTCCTTTACTGGGTTTTCCCCATCTCCAAAAAGGAACACCTCTCAAAGGAAACTGCACACATACACCCCCCCCCACGAAAGAGACGCATTAACATGGCGCACTATTTGCTTTACTGGCTGGTTTCCCTTCTCCTGCAGTATTTGTAGGATGGTGACATCATCAGACTTTCCAAAGAGGAATGTACCTCCTTTACTGGATTTTCCCAGTCTCCAAAAAAGAACACCTCTCAAAGGAAACTTGCCACGTATACTTTGAAGGATTCAAACCTCTTCTTAACTATGTCATGATACTGGAAAGAAACACATTAACACGGCACATGATTTGCTTTACTGGCTGGTTCCATTCTCCGGCAGTATTTGTAGGATGGTGACATCATTAGACTTTCTAAAGAGGAATGTACCTCCTTTACTGGGTTTTCCCAGTCTCCAAAAAAGGAACACCTTTCAAAGGAAATTTGCCACCTACACTTTGCAGGATTCAAACCCCTACCTAATTATGTCATGATACTGAAAAGAGACGCATTAACACAGTGTACTATTTGCTTAACTGGCTGGTTTCCTTTCTCCTGCAGTATTTGTAGGATGGTGACATCATCAGACTTTCCAAAGAGGAATGTACCTCCTTTACTGGGTTTTCCCAATCTCCAAAAAGAAACACCTCTCAAAGGAAACTGCACACATACACACACACACCCCACACACACACACTTTACAGGATTTCAACCTCTACCTAACTATGCTATGATACTGCAAAAGATGCATTAACACGGCATGCTATTTGCTTCCTTGGCTGGTTACCTTTCCCCTGCTGCATTTGTAGGATGGTGACATCATCTGACTTTCCAAAGAGGAATGTACCTCTTTTAGTGTGTTTTCACAGTCTCCAAAAATGACACTCCTTTCAAAGACAATTGCACACATACACACAACCCCCACACACACACACACACACACACACACACACACACACACACACGGCACGCTATTTGCTTTACTGGCTGGTTTCCCTTCTCTTGCTGTATTTATAGGATGGTGACATCATCAGACTTTCCGAAGAGGAATGTACTTCTTTAACTGGGTTTTCCCAGTCTCCAAAAAGGAACACTTCTCAAAGGAAACTTGCCACATGCACACACCCCACACTTTGCAGGATCCAAACCCCTATTAAACTATGTTATAATACTGGAAAGAGACGCATTAACATGGCGCGCTATTCGCTTTACTGGTTGGCTTCTCTTCTCCTGCAGTATTTGTAGGATGGTGACATCATCAGACTTTCCAAAGAGGAATATACCTCCTTTACTGGGTTTTCCCAGTCTCCAAAAATGAGCACCTCTCAAAGGAAACTGCACACATACACACACCCCCCCCAAAAGAGACACATTAACATGGCGCGCTATTTGTTTTACTGACTGGTTTCCCTTCTCCTGCAGTATTTGTAGGATGGTGACATCATCAGACTTTCCAAAGAGGAATGTACCTCCTTTACTGGGTTTTTCTAGTCTCCAAAGGGGAACACCTCTTAAAGGAAACTTATGACATACACACACTTTGCAGGATTCAAACCCCTACCTAACTATGTTATGATACTGGAAAAAAACACATTAACATGGTGCGCTACTTGCTTTACTGGCTGGTTTCCCTTCTCCTGCAGTATTTGTAGGATGGTGACATCATCAGACTTTCCAAAGAGGAATGTACCTCCTTTACTGGGATTTCCCAGTCTCCAAAAAGGAGCACCTCTCAAAGGAAATTTGCCACATACACACACCCCACACTTTGCAGGATTCAAACCCTTACTTAACTATGTTATGGTACTGGAAAGAAATGCATTAACATGGCGTTCTATTTGCTTTACTGGGTAGTTTCCTTTCTCCTGCAGTATTTGTAGGATGGTGACATTATCAGACTTTCCAAAGAGGAATGTACCTCCTTTACTGGGTTTTCCCAGTCTCCAAAAAGGAGCACCTCTCAAAGGAAACTTGCCACATCCACACACCCCACACACAATTTGCAGGGTTCAAACCACTGTCTAACTTTGTTATGATACTGTAAATAGATGCATTAACATGGCACACTATTTGCTTTACTGGATGGCTTCCCTTCTCCTGCAGTATTTGTAGGATGGTGACATCATCAGACTTTCCAAAGAGGAATGTACCTCCTTTACTGGGTTTTCCCCATCTCCAAAAAGGAACACCTCTCAAAGGAAACTGCACACATACACCCCCCCCCCCACGAAAGAGACACATTAACATGGTGCACTATTTGCTTTACTGGCTGGTTTCCCCTTCTCCTGCAGTATTTGTAGGATGGTGACATCATCAGACTTTCCAAAGAGGAATGTACCTCCTTTACTGGATTTTCCCAGTCTCCAAAAAAGAACACCTCTCAAAGGAAACTTGCCACGTATACTTTGAAGGATTCAAACCTCTTCTTAACTATGTCATGATACTGGAAAGAAACACATTAACACGGCACATGATTTGCTTTACTGGCTGGTTCCATTCTCCGGCAGTATTTGTAGGATGGTGACATCATTAGACTTTCTAAAGAGGAATGTACCTCCTTTACTGGGTTTTCCCAGTCTCCAAAAAAGGAACACCTTTCAAAGGAAATTTGCCACCTACACTTTGCAGGATTTAAACCCCTACCTAATTATGTCATGATACTGAAAAGAGACGCATTAACACAGTGTGCTATTTGCTTAACTGGCTGGTTTCCTTTCTCCTGCAGTATTTGTAGGATGGTGACATCATCAGACTTTCCAAAGAGGAATGTACCTCCTTTACTGGGTTTTCCCAATCTCTAAAAAGAAACACCTCTCAAAGGAAACTGCACACATACACACACACACCCCACACACAAACACTTTACAGGATTTCAACCTCTACCTAACTATGCTATGATACTGCAAAAGATGCATTAACACGGCATGCTATTTGCTTCCTTGGCTGGTTACCTTTCCCCTGCTGCATTTGTAGGATGGTGACATCATCTGACTTTCCAAAGAGGAATGTACCTCTTTTAGTGTGTTTTCACAGTCTCCAAAAATGACACTCCTTTCAAAGACAATTGCACACATACACACAACCCCCCCCCCACACACACACACACACACGGCGCGCTATTTGCTTTACTGGCTGGTTTCCCTTCTCTTGCTGTATTTATAGGATGGTGACATCATCAGACTGCCATGGTGATGTGTGTACACTTTGTTTTATGCCATTCCAGGAATGGTCCATGTTGGTCAGCAGGTGTCAACAGCTTGAACATGACCTCAGTATCCTTACCTTGTGTGATCTATCTGTGGATACATTGACATTCCGTCATATGTCAACACATATTTATGCACAGCTCCTTGGTTTTGTGGATACTACATGTGTCTGGGATGTTGATAAAGGGCTATTCAAAGTCTATATGACACATGTGTAGATGTGTTCATTGATGTATATCCTGGGTGGCTGCCTTGCAAACAGTCTAGCATGTTTGGGAACCATGATCTGCACATGAACATACCACAGTTGGTAGGGTTGTGCGTGTGTCAGCTTCCATTAGCTCTGTTTATGACTGCAACCATGATGGACTCCATGACCTTACAGATCAGACCTCATAGGCGTACTGGACTTGACTTCCCATGGTGTGTTGTGCACCAATACTTGTGCGGAGTGCCATATGTAGCTGTGAAACATTCAATGGTTCCACATCCTGTGTAGGGGGTGCGGCTCAGCTAACTGTTCAGGTGCATGATCTGTTTGTTCTGTAGTTTGTGCATGACACATATTGGGAATCAATGTATTCCACCTGCTGCCATGCTTTTGGCAGTGGGGGTAGCTGCTCATCCATTCTACATGTGATATCTCCTGGTATGATGATATGGACTATTGCCAGTGGGGGATGGATATGTCTGTCATGATGTCGGCATTGGCACTCAGGTACAGTTGGTCCTGACTCAGGACATATATGTGTGTACATTGATATTTATGACATAGCTGAAGGAGGTGCCATGATTCAGTCTGGACTCCTTCTCAGCTCCTCTTTACAACACACTAATGAACATGAGCACTAATCCCTGTTATACTCTTTTAAACGCTTAACACCCTACTGATCCTTTGTGATCAGGCTACAGAGTATGTCATGATAATATCCTGGCATGTCCAGGGGTCAGTTTTGTGTGTACTCTTCAGTCCAGCTGGTGGATATTGTGATATTGACACAATGTCACATCTGCCTCATGTACACAGACAACCCTCTCCTCCTCCCGACAAACTCAGATATATGTGTGAGATGCACCTATATAGACATACAGGGAGCTGAAGTCTCTCGACCCATGAGTGGCACAGTGTATCAGGTGGTGAAGGTAACCACACACACCACATATCAGTCTCACATATCCTCTAGCAACAGCACTCAAGCCACATTAGCACACATTGACATACTCGGATGCTGTAAATGTACTCTACCTAAGCAGCAGCGGCCTCCAAAGCAGACACACACACACCTGCTACCCCACTACAATACCCACATATCACTAAGTTCACAATGTCAGTGTGCCACACAGTCACTAGCCTTTGGGCTAAACAACACACGTAATACACTTGTAATAGGCAACACTTATGTTCAGACGCACTGACGTACCACTCACCAGCCCTGACAAGGGAATAGTCACTTTGGGCTGTCTATTGGGTGCCAGGATCTGCCGCATAACACAGGATGTCAGGTCACTCCAAAGCAAGTACAAAACTGGCACCATCATTGTCCATGCTGGTCTGTGTCACCTCAGACGTTACTCCCTTGACCACATGACATGATACATGGAGGTACACTCTGATCATGTAGCCCAGGCCAGTATGACCCTGACCTTGTTTAGCATCTTACACCCACCAATTATGATGTCACAGTATACAGACACACATATCACATTTAACAGTTGGCTAACAAATTTTTGTTTCATTCATAGGGGATACAGTGTCTGTCAGCGTATGGTGACATGCTCAACATGCCACGTAGCTTCACTATGGACAGCTTGCACCTGTCACCCCTGGACTTTGGTATGCTGGCTAAGGCTCTTGCTACCACCAGAGTGCCTTTTTTACGCAGAGCTCAGAAGACAAACCCACCTCCATAGACATTACAGGTTAAATGAAACTAAGGGTAATGCTGCTCAACAACAGTTGTGTTAACCTCATATTGTGGCCACTCAGGACTCTCCTCAGTATGGAGGAGAGCAATATCTGTGCACTGACAGACACCTGGTTCAGGCTCGCTTATGCACACCAGCACTACCAGGTTACGTTTCATACCATGCTGTCTGACAACAAGACTTGGAACAGACAACACAACTAGGGGGAGTATCCATATACATCACAGATACACACACCTCCAGGTTAGTAGCACTGCACAAAGCATCACAGAACATACATAAACAACTACCATTGTGCAATACTGCCTTTCAGTTTGTTGTCTGCTACAGAACACACTCCCAAACTCAGGATCCACACTCGGCTTTTGTGGGAACTATGGAGAATATGCAGGTCTCCACAGACATCATTATATTGTGTGACTTCATATACACACATATTGACTGGTGATACTACTCAAGCCCCGACAACCTCACCCAACAGTCACTATAATTTGTGGACTCATATGCTTTGGCGCAACCAGTCAGCACAGCCACAAGGGGGAATACATATTGGACCTGCTCATCACCAACATGGGGACTCCATGTTCCACACCAGTGATATATCCCTCATTGGTAAGGTCAGAACATACATATATCTCACAGGACATACATATACCCTCCACACACCCATCCTGTGTAATCTTGGTGAACTTCTCATGAGCCAACATCTCACTTCACCGAAGCACGGTGGTATCCTTCAGAGATCCTGAGACAGTGGCATATACAGCTCACACTGCTGCATCCTTTACATTCACATTCTATGGACACCTAGTGTACTGCATGGATTGAGTTATCCCAAATAACAACAAGACCCACTACTACAATGGCAGGGGACCTGTCTGGTTGTTATTTGGGATAGCAAGAGGACGCTACTACATGATAGAGCACAATCCCAGACAGGGAAGGCATCTGTGATCTGTACTAGCAGACAGCTACAATCACTCATGGACTTTTCTAAGGGTCGCTTCTACCAGACAATTGCACCTGACATGTACGTCCATCACACGGCCTTCTTCAGTTATGTCAGGAACCTGGGTGGGCACTCACTGACATGCTGTGAGTTACTGCATACTGACTAAACCTACCCTGAACCCACTGGCATTGCCTACATCCTGGCAAACAGGTTCAGTGCAGATGTCTCCCACCCATCCCCCCTAAGGAGCAACTATCCATCCCAACAGAGTATAACCTCCCTGACATCACACAGTTACAGGTGAGTGCTGCCCTCCCCAAAGCGTACATCACAGTATCAGTGTGACCAGATGGTGTCCCAGCCTGCATCATACAGGAGCATCATGACAAACGCAACCCTCACATTATATCACTGTTCAATATCAGAGTTACCACAGGATATGTACCCAAGGAATGGTGTACTGCGACAGTGGTCCTGCTCCACAGAGTTGGTGCCACAATGGACCACAGATAATATTGCCCTATAAGCCTTTGTGGCCTGTTCTGCAAAGCTATGGAGCATATTGTCATAGGACTCCTACACATAGACATCGGGAACCTACAGACACTGTGTCCTACTCATTTCAGCATTGTTGTGGGCAGATCTTGCCTCTTGAACCTGTAGGTATTCTTTAAATGGCTAACAGGTCCATCGACATAGGGACGGCTATCCACACAGCCTACCTAAACCTTGCAAAACCATTCAACACAATAACCCACTGGGCCATTATGCATAGGCTTACCAGAGTCAATTTGGACACATATCTCACACAATGGATTGATACCTAGATCAGGGATAGCACCCACATGGTCAGGATTGCAGGTGCCATGTCTGACTATACACCAGTTACACATGGCATCACACACAGCTTGGTCCTGGGATCTCTGTTGTTCAGTATATATTTGTCTTACGTACAGGCTATCACAGGGGAAATATGGCTGAACATGTTTGCACTTGACTGCAAACTGGATGCCATTATCAACTCTCCAGCTGCCACATGCATACTCCATCAGGGTCTCCCAGAGATGGATGACTAGTGCCTGAGCCATGGCCTACAGCTAAATGCCATTAGTTGCCTAGTCATCCCCTTTGGGAGTAACGACATGCCCACACATTACCACATAGGTAGTACTCCATTACATACGGTAGGAGTTGTTAGGGATTTGGGGACATCACTTGTTCGTACTGTCGCCTTTAACATTCACATTGCCAAAGTGGTTGGACACACCTGCTATGTGTGCTACCTTATCCCATTTGGTTTCACATCTAGATCGAGTGAGGTCATTGTGCCCCTATACTCATCACATCCATGCTTGGTTACAATGCCACATTTGGGGTGTACCTTACCTGACAACTGCAGCAACTGTACTGGCCATGGACGGTCCTCACCAAGCAGATCTAGGGACTCACACAGATGCCCTGCATAGTTCAGATGCAGTAACTCCAGCTCTACTCAGTCGCTGACTGCCTACTCAGATATGATGTGTGCCTGTTGTTTACAGCTATACCCAAACCAATATTACTGGACATGCTCCACCTCAGGATATCCAACTCCGTTGGAGCTACACACTGCCGGGATGTATACCTCAGCACAGATGTTAATAGGACATTGTGGAGGGACAGATTCTTATCCCAGAGGCTCCACTCACTACAGAATGTAATCCCAGTTTCACATAGGCAGAGCCACCCACTGACCACCTACTGGAGACATCTTGACGACTGTATGGGTGATTGTATATTTACCCCTGGGATATCCTCTGTGCCCCTGCTAGGCAGAGGCACACTAGCATAAACGTACATGGGCTATCTTGTGTGACCTACTATTCACACACACAGTGTAGTAATGTGACAGGGTTGAGAATGCCATACACACTCTGGCTAGGTTTGTACATGCACTAGGGCAGATAGCCTAGTATCGACCTCTGAACCTATGTTTATGTTCATGATGCACAATGTTTATTGCTGATACTGTTTGCAGGTCTTTATCATCTTTGCTTTACCAGTTTCTCTAAAGAACTTCAGTATCTGCAGAACATATTTGATTATGTCAGGGTTCCACTATATTATAGATGTGTCTGTTGTCATATAACTGTGTGCACAGGGCGGATTGCTGTATAGTGACAGGTTCCTGGGTTAACACATGCAACTGCCAGATATGCATGGCCCACTGCTCTACTCAGACATAGCCTAAGTGTGTGAGCATGCCCAGTTCTGACATTACATGTTTTGTTGCCTGACATTTGTCTCATTTATTCAAGTATGTGAGCATGCCCAGTGTGAACCTTCAATATGTTGCTATCTGAGGTCCACTACATTTGCTGATGTGTGCGAACATGACTAATATTAACATTTATACTGTGTGTGTTGGAAATCAGGTTCTGTTCTCACTGCAGGACTCACCTTTGTATCATAACTCAACAAGGGTTATGCTGTGCCTGCAGTGTTTCCATGGAATACTTTGCATAGACTTATCAACATTCCGTCATACAGCTGGACTACAGCAATGCTGTCATGGTTTAGTGGTTCAGTACTTTGGCTATAATGCACAGTATCCTGGGTTTGAGGCCCATCACTGCTTTATATTTTCATACTGAGCAGACCAGACTGCTTAAGGGCCTGTAAAGCAAATATGAGCATGTTGGCTTTTGTTCAGCTATGCCCTACTTAGACCAGGCTTGTCCGACATTGCTCAATATTCACCAACATTCCTGGACATTGCCCAATATTACTGAACATTGACCACAGTTGTTCTAGTTGGTGTGTGCGATTTTGTTTGCATATACTACATGGTGGTAATTGCTGTTTAGCACTGCGTTATATTGCTTAACACATGGCATTCATGCCTTAGGTGGTGCTGCAGGGCTGCCTATGTCTGATGCACATACTACACCCCTGCACATGTTTGGAAGCAGGTAGTGTCAACTTAGTCATCCCTTTTACTTTATGTGTGAGTCGGAGAGGGGTATCATTTCCAGAGTTCCTACTGAGCCAGTGTATCTGCTATGCATTGCCTCTTTGCCAAGGCCCAAGTATACTGGGCACGCCTCTTTCTGCCTACTGGGGCAGGCTCAGGTGGTTCCTCCTCCGAGTCATGCTCTGCCAGTGATGGCCTTGGCAATGGTGGGGGGCTGTTTGGCCCAGGCCTATGCTGGTCCTGCTGCAGCTGTTTTCAAAGGATCTTATTATGTAGCATAGCACATACCATGACAATTTGAGAACTTGTAGTTGGTGAGTACTGCAAGGCTCCACCAGATGTGTCCAGGCACTGGAACCGTGACTTGAGTAGCCCAAACACACGCTCTATTACATTACGTGTTTGTGTATGTGCCTCATTATGGCATTCCTGTTCAGGTGTGTGTGCATTTCTGATGGATGTCATCAGCCACGGCTCCAGTGCATAGCCAGCACTCCCCACTTGGTGACCATGTGGGATGTCCACATTGGCAAATGTCTGGTACAGCTGCATCAGATGCCAGATATGGGAATCATGGTAGCTTCCAGGGCAGCCTGCACACACATTCAGTATTATGCCCTGGGCATCACACATGACCTGGCAGTTGATGGAGGGGAAGCCCTTGCGGTTAAAGTAGACATTACCCCGCTCACTGGCTGGTGCTTTGATGCATATGTGCATGCAGTCTATTGCACCCACTACCTCAGGGTATTCCGCTATTTGCTGGAAGAGACACATATTGCTGGCCAATACCTCACGGGAATTGGGGAAATATACATGATCACTGACATGTGCTGATATGGCATCCAGGAACTGGTGTAGTACCCTGGATGCTGATGCCTGTGATATCCCCATCATATCACCAGTTGGTCTCTGGAAGGTACCTGTTGCTAATATTCTTAGGCCAGCACATATCTTGGTTTCCACTGGGATGGGTTCCCCTCTGTTGGTTCTGTGTGTGAGGCGTGGCCTGCACAGCTCAACAATTTGCTGCAGGAGGTCTCTGTCCACTCTATAGCGCTCCACTATCTTCAGCTCATGTAGCCCCTGGTAGGTTACCCTGGGCCTGTACTCTCTTCTCCGTCTCCTCACTGTGGGTTGTCCAGCAGCATTTCCATTGTCACCAACCTCAGCATGTTGCATATGTCGCCTTATAACAGCAATGGCAGCCCCTAACATTTCTTTGTCTCAGTAAAGCTTTTTCAGTTTTCACTTCTATTAGCTTACTGCAGTGTCTGTTGTGAGAAACATAATGGACATTTGTTGGCAGAGTTTTAAGTGCTAGGCTGGGCTGGTTAGTGTACTGCCTGTGTAATTGCCTAATTCTGATTGTTTTCACCTGCTAGCTTTGCTAGTACTCCCTGGTAGCTTCCTACTATTTATTGTGCTTCCTTCTTCCTTTCTGTTTCCTCAGGGGGGAGCGCCACGCACACAAGCGCAAACATGTGCACAGCAGCTAACATGTGTGCACACATGCTTACACAGACTAAAACTTGCTTATTCGGGTTAACACACACACACACCAGCACAAACGCGCTTACAACTCTTTAAACAGCCTTATACATGCTTACTCCGGCTTAAACGCGCGCACTCATGCTTACACGCGTGCAGTCTGTCTTACTCGGGTTTACAGGTGCGCACACGTGCGCATGCATGTCCAGCAAGAAACTTTGGTGTTATCCACTGTATACACCTTCCATTTCTTGGCTTTCCCTAGCCTACCTGTTGACACACCTCTTTCCATGATGTCTAACTGACAGCGGACACATGCCACTCTGCTCCAATGAGCTTCACTTCTTTCAAACATATCCCCCTCGTGATGTCACCTATCTTCTACTCTGTTACTCCCCATAGCCTACTCCTACACTCCACTGACTGTGCTCATTTGCTATATAAACTAGTGATTCACTATCCTAACACTCGTTTACATAAGATTGCCTACTAATGCTTGGTTACATGTCTTAGACTGAGCTTCTCCCCTTAGCAACCTCTACTCAGTGGCCATGTTGTCTTCAGCCTGCCATTCCCTTGCATTGTACATTAACAATTTCAATAAAATCCACATTTGTGGGTTATAATTTTTAGTATTCTGTGTTTTAGAATGCAGCCCATTTGTGCGGCGCTGTGCTATGCTTAAACATCAGAAATCGGCTTAAAAGAATTATTTTTATTTTAATTTTGCATCAGGGAACATTTCCAATGGCCATATATTTGGCCATTGGCATGCTTCCTGCACTGGATGCAACCTTTATTGGGAGCTGTCACGGCTCCGTTTTGCTATTTGCAGAATGGTACTCAGTTGTCAACTGAGTACATTTCTGCAAATAACACTGCTCTTACTCGGACAGGTTCGGGTTTCCTGGATCGCACATCTACCTCATTTGCATGCCTTTCGCCTGCAGTTGAGGTGATTTGCATGTCCCAGACCTGTCCGTGTAAGAGCCGTTTTAGGAGCTCTCTTTCACGCCCCTACAGGCTGTTCCTGGATCGCTCGTTGGACATGATGGCTGCATGGAGTCGTACTCTACTCTTAGACTCCGTGCAAGCCATCGTGAATCCGGCCCAGTATCATTCCCACAGAGTAAGTCTAGTGGCATTTTGTGTAGTATAAATGTGTGCACACTTGTCTGCTTCCTTGAGAAATGTACAGTAGCAAAATTTGAGGTATGAATAAAAAGGGCTCAGAGTTCAGTTGAGATATGGGAAAGTTAAAATTATCTGTAAAGCAATAAAAATATTCCAACAATTTTGGTCTACTTTGTAGTGTTTAAAAATCATTTCTTTTTTTGTTTTGTTTTCAGCTTGATCAGTCCATATTTGTTTTCAACTATCCAAGTAGTCATCTTGTAATTGTTATCAATGTATTTGCTTGAATCAATTAGACGCTGCCAGTGAGGTCATGAAGGCAAACTAAACAGAGGATAATGATCGGGTTGTCGATCATATTCTGTTTATTATATGTTTGAGACATGAATGACAAGATGTGCACCTCGAGAGTGAAGCTTGACAGGTGAATCTTGGCATCCATGTCAAGAACACATAATTTAAGATTCTGATCAGTGAGACAATCATAATTCTTTGTAGTGCATGGAGCTTTATCTGCTCCATGTACTACTAGTTACAGTGAAAAAAATCGCTAAGTGTTTTTTACACTTTCAAAGCCATAAAACACTTAGCGAGCACTGTCAAAGAGGTAGTGTAATGCAGTTTGCTACACTTACACTTATCTTTCATGCTTCTCAACTGTCTAGATTTTTGCAGGACATCCAGATTATTGCTTCACATTTTTTGTCTGTTCCTCATAAAATATGTGTTTTTTAGACAAACCACTGAGGACTTAATTCACTAAATAATAACACATCAGAGTTTCATAGTTTGTGTCACACATCCTCATATTGCAACAAGTTAACAACTAAGTTTATTTGAAGAAGTTGGAGACACATTACTAATAATGACAACAGGTAGAAGCAAATCCTTTATTTCTGCCGTTATCATTTGCTGGACAGTACTGGCAGATTTTATTGTCTGGCACTAGACTCAGACTTAACACTTCAGCAGGGGATGCTTAATATTTGCTAAGATCGGGTCATGCACCTCTCTGGCACTTAACTGGTTTGTCTTTTTCCTGAATATCAGAGTGCACTCACTATGCTCCATGCACTAGAAGAGGTTTAGAATTAGCACACACTGAGTGACTTGCCTAGGTTTTTGGACTTAATACTAACAATTGTTGAAAGGTCTTCAGTAGTTAGCCTACCTGATGGCCTGACATACTTTGTTGAAAGTTGAGTGGTGTAAGCTTACTGAATTCACCATTTCCTGACTGTTATTGCTTTCACAACTTATGTGTTTGCAATAGTTTTTCTTTTATAGCTTGTTCCAAAATTTCTTCAGGGTTTTAGGTTTGATTTAAGCCCTGCCAAAAAGTACATTATAGAATATTTCTCACTGAATGCTTTCAAAACATTTCTACAAAATTAACACTGTCTTCTCTACCATATATGTTTATTGCACATTGTTTTATACATCTATATTTCTGCAACATTATACCTTCCTACTCCAATGTCTGACTAACGGAAGAAGAGTTTGCCACAAGTCAATGCTTTTGAAGTCAGTTTGATATTTTTTTTCAAAACATGAATGTATAATGTGGCATTGTTCAAAATGGTTGCAGCATCCTGTGTCAGTCCTTGATTGAATAAAAACTTTCTAGTGTGTTGTTTGAAGTGCTTGGGAAAGCACTCATTGAAAATAATTGCTGTCATCAAGCTTTATAATTTGAATGCCACATAAATGGGGTGGGAGTGTGAAGTTGTTTTTTTTTTTTAGTAATGAATGGATATAGATAGTAAATATCATTGCTACACAGAGCAAGTGACAGTCTGTCTTTATTTGACCAAGACATTCAACACCATTCCCCATGCTAGCATAATGAATAAACTAAATGCATTACAAATAGGTCCCTTTGTGATAGGTTGGATATCAAATTGGCTAAAATACAGTACCCACTCTTTGAGGGTTATAAGGACAGTTTCAAAAAACATGAAGGTGACCACTGGTATCTCAAAGGGCTCAGTGTTAGGACTGCATTTGTTTTGTACTTAATTCTCTGACCAACAGACAAACAACCAAGGTGCATGACTAACCAAGTCTATAGATGATTGCATACTGATACTCTTTGTTAAATTCTGTTCTGACACAGAATCCCTCCAGCAGGACCTTCCACGTATAAGTGCCTGACATATTGAACATGGGCTTAAATTAAATGCTAAGAAAATGCAAAATTCTTACATTTGGTAGACAAACGATCCCACCTACTATATAGCATTGACAACACCCTGCCTCAGAATAAAAATGTTAGACCCAAAGCCCTAACCTGATATATTATTGGACTTAAAGAGCATTGACTAGGGAGGTCAACTGGTAGTTACTGTAATGCAATAAAATGTAAACTCAGAGCATTAAAGGCACAAAGGCACAATATATATGTGTGTGTGTCTATATAGATGTGTGTGTGTGTGTGTGTGTGTGTGTGTGTGTGTGTGTGTGTGTGTGTCTATATATATATATATATATATATATATATATATATATATGTATATGTATATATATATATATATATATATATATATATATATATATATATATATATATATATTTATTTATTTATATGGGTCCATATCAATTTGCTGAAGGTTCACTTCTGAAAACCTTTTTTTCATCAACTCAAAACCACTGTACGTTCAGTTCCATGAATGTTCACATTCATCAAAGATTTAAGTAGGGAAAGGAAGCAGGTGGCCAACAGCACAAATTTTCCCTTTTCACCACTGTAATGTGATCTTGGAGTTGGTATGTGTAGTTAGGGGGTGTGGGGGGGGGGTGCAACCTCCACTTAGGTGGGTTTGACATATAGTGGTGCATGTCCCAATGTAAAGCAGGCCAAGTGCTTCCTTTCCCTGGTGAAATATTTTTTCGATGTGAACATTCATGAAACTAAATGCTCGGTGTTTTCAGGTTGATGAAAAAAGGTTTGCAAAAGTGAACCTTCGACAAACTGATATATATATATATATATATGTATATATATATATATATATATATATATATATATATATATATATATATATATCTATATATATAGATACACCTGTATATTAACATTTCTGTACATATTAGTACATACTAGCATTGTGCACTTGAATGGATAGTGACTCAGTATTTCACGTGCCACGTCATCAGACAGGTGATGAATGGCTCACACCAATGGGGTACTTGGTAACACATAAATTGTGAGTTTTTTTTTTGTTTTGGCAGGAAATATTATGAATATGTGCCATATGACAGTAATTGTATTAATAATGTGAAGTATAAGACGATTACATGGTACTTCAAAGTATCAAATGAAAGCTTACATAATGTTCCAAATATTGTCAGTGATGACAGTTGTCTGTGTACTACCATTTTGCAGATATTCAGACTTGTTCAGTAGAAAATATGCATATTAACATGATTATCATATGCCTGTACATATCTATGGCACTTGAATGGATTGCGATTCAGTATTTCACATGCCCAGCCACCAGAGAGGTCATGAATGGCTCCTTGCCCTAATGGAGTACTTGGTAATGCAAAACGTAAAGAGTTGTCTTTTGGAAATATTATGAATGTATGACATACATTCAGAATTACATTAATAACTTCAACCAGAGGGTACTTATGTGGGACTCCAAGGTATCAAATGAAAGTATACACAATGTTTAAAAAGCTTTGCATGGATAGGTGGTGTCTAACCATCAGTACTTAGGAGATATTTAATTTTATTTGTCCATTAAATTGTCAGATATATATACTATTCAAAATTATACAGATATCTCAAAATTGATCACGATCTATAAATCTAGTTTGCAGCCAAATGAAGATCCTGTCTGCCCGAACAAAAGTCAGACCAATAGTTAGGGTCTGTCTACTATGGTTATATAATTATAATATGTAAATGTGTGCATTATCTAATTACTTGTTCAATATAAAATCACTGGTATGCCCAGATGACATATTAATATCACTGTTATGAGATGCAACGTTTTTTGTAACTTTTATTGCTTTTGAGGTATATTTATTTATTTGCAGGGAGGATGAAAAAGTGCATTCCTAGAATTTTAACTCAGGTGAAAGCCATCTAGGCAGGAACTATTCAGGTGTCCGGAGGTGTGAAATTCCACTCAAGCTATGTGTGAAAGAGTTATTCCCTTACTTGCAGATGACTTTTTCAGTCATTTCACTGATTCACGTTGGCAGAACTTGTGTCTCTGAACTGTGCTTGAATTGCACTTGTGCATGACCCACACAGTTAACCAACCACTGCACTTGAATGCAATGACTATGACTACCACCCAAGGCATTAGGCAGCATAACAGGGGTGTCAAATTAAGCAGCATAACAGGGATGTCACAGACTTGAGAGGCAATACATCATAATTCTAGTGCTTCTAAAGGTATTTTTTAGATCATTTTTAAATAATTTAGCTCATAAATGTACCTCAGCTTAGTACGTAGTAGATTCTGAAGTTTACCTACATCTGTTGAATAGCATGCATTACCATATTTGTTTTCTGTTACAGGCACAGAAGTTTGTCTACCTACTGCAGGTCTAAGATATCTGTGGATGGTAAGCCATGTAAGAGTGCTGCATAAGGAGAAGCAGTCTGAAGTTTAGAGAATCCCATTTTGAAAGTTTTAATTGTAGTCAGAGTCGAATGGCTGGTAAATTTGAGACTGAGGATCTCCCTCAGGTGGCATATGGATGGCTGCATAATGTTGCCTGAAGTAAAAACAGCGAATCAGTTCTACGCTTGTTTGAGTTCTGTTGTAAAGCAGGAGCTAGAAAGGACATGTAAGGATGTATGCAGAATATAACAAAAGAGGAAGGAATTATAAAGTAGCACTGGAGTTGTAAGACATTGTCCTGTTCGATTCTCAGCTAAAGCGTCTTCTGTGTGGAGACATGCGTGAATGGGCGTACCTTCGTAGAAGGTTGTGCACCAGGCCTGGCAAGTCGGTACATAAAAATCTACTGCCAATCATTAGCAGATCTGAGTTCCGCTGTGGTGACTCCTAACCGGGAAAAGCCGAAAGATACAACAACTGGAGTTATGTGAAGATGCTGTGAGAAAATGTTTTTCTCAACACAATCAGCAAATTTGGGGTGATATTTTGTAATTCAATTTGAAACATGTTTTTTTTTCAAATTTTACATGCGTATTAATCATGTATCTCCTAATCTGTGTGAATTTTTGTATGACAATAACTGCACAGGATGGCAAGCTATTAAAAAGCTGCTTCCTACAGTCTATGGTTTGATTCCGTTATCCTTAATGTGCCTACTGTATCACACTGAACAAGAACAAAGCAGTGCTGTAATGCAATTAATAAAATTGGGCTAGGTTTCCCAATGGTCGTCTGGAATGCAGGCCTTGTAATTACTTATGACAATATAAGGACAGAGCTGTGTGAAACTCCATAGTCAGTTAGAAGTGGTTGGGAAGTGACTTTCACATGCTGCTCACTGTGTGAAAATTAACTTGCAAACCATTTAACACCATTGGATGTAAGCTGATGGGAAATTGAGGAATTTAAAATTACATACATATCGAAACTGACACTGACAATTTCAGAATGACTGTACTGACATTGGCTCTAGTTAAGTCTGTTGCAGAAATGATGGTGGTAGCTGAGCCACATGAGAACGGAGTGCTATCTTTGTACTGATAACAAGCTCCAGAACTGACCCAAATATGTATGCCTTTAAGACTGAGGAAGGTGTCAAGCTCACACATTTTGCTGTTTAAGTTTCCAACATGAGCAATGCTGCCTTGATATTATCCAAACTGTAGTTTACTAAGTAAGTATGTGTATGTGCTTCATTTGGCCTAAAAGATACATCAGATAAGCAGCAAAGGCTTTAGCCAGTAAGTGAAACCTTCAGGTGAGAGGTGCAACCTGTCCCTAATAATGGAAAGGGTCTGATGGCCACCTCATCCCTGGTAGACACATACTGGATCCTTCTACAGTTACTTAGTCAATTGAACTTGGTGATGCTTGCATACTGTTCAGGACCAGGGACTTTCCTTTCTTGCAGACATGGAATAAGAACTGACTAGTGTCTCCCTGCATCTTCCCCAGGGTGCAACATCTAAGGTCTTTTAGTTCTACATAGTCTGCTAGAATGCTGGAAATATATACAACATGGTGAAGGTCCTTAAGGGCCCTTGTAACATCCCTAATCCTAACACTAGAGAGATGCATCACTGTAGCTATCTCCTTGTACAGTCTTGTAAAAGCAATGTTGGTATCTCTAACTGAGGACTTCATGACTTGTTTTAGACCTGTGTGACCTTAGGAGAACAGACTTGAAGTTTTGGTGATTTACAGTACAGGTATATATGTAGTAGGTGTGGACAGAGAAAGATGTGTAACACACTAGATAGCTAAGGTTTGCAACATGGTGGCCTTCAAAACATTAATTATTTAACCATCTCAGCATATCTTGATTGGGTGTTATGTTGGTGTTTGCTGACATCAGGTGTTTCTGAACAGGCAAGACTCCAGACTACGTATTTACATCTTTCACATATGGAATCAGAGTGGTTCAGGACTAAAGGGTGTTAATAAGTACAGGCAATTGCTGTACTGTCTCAAAACTCCTTGGGTTAATAGACTGGCAAAGGAAGGGATATGAACAGGAGTCCATGATAACAGAAGCAGGGCTTGCTTTATTGGAGGTTTTATTGGACAAATTAAGAAAGGGTTGCCAACAAACAGCAATGATTCATCAACTGGATAGTACCTGACTGCTAGTAGTGCTGCTCTCACCAGAGTTGCACACCAGAAGAAATGAATGTCTTTCTTCTCCTTCTTTCCACTGGAAGAAAACAGTAACTCTAATCCCAAGCTGGTTTTTGAGAAGAGTTTGCTTCCTCACCTGTGGTTACTTATCTCATCCACAATGTTGCAGATTTTAAAAGTTAACTGGAAAAGAAGGCTAACTGTAGGCATTGCTGTGTGCACCTAGTGATTCTGAAGATACAAAAAGGATGGTTGTGAAGTGCTCACTAAAATGAGCAAATGAGGTAAGATTCTGAAGAATTTATTAATTCTAATTGACATATGTGTGAGGCAACTGAAGACCCAAAGGGTTTAAAACCAAAACAGGAACAGGGTGGGTAGGACCGACAACAATACTAGTCACAGAGCAACTTCATCTGGCAGCTCACATCAATTAAAGCTTGCCCTGTTCTACTTACCTTAAATAAAAATCTGACATCACAGCTCCTTCCACGTCTCAGACGCTGATAAGCCCTAGCTACTCTACATGATTTAAGAGCACAAAATAAAGTACTGGATGATTGTCACTATAGATGGTTTTAAAAACTTAGTAAAAAGAAGCAAGGATCTTACTTACCTTAAGAAACAGAAGACTGGGTTATTTGTTTCAAGAATGATCAACTTTTTTGCTGCCTGGCTTCCTAAGACTCTAAATTTATCTAAAGCTATCTCATATGGTATAGAAAGAGCACACAGGTCTCTAGTTTCTACTTCATCAAAAACTAACTCTTCACATAGATCAGCTATTGTTAAGTTCTTCTCATCTCAAGACAAGGCGCTAATACTTAAAACAGCCTGGTCCAAATCTCCTATTAAACTGGATGACAAACCAATAAGATATGATAATGATTATTACAATGCTGTGATGACCAAAAGGAAAAGTTTTTTGTCTCTTATAAAAGAACTTAGGAAAAGGCAGTTTACAGTGCATTTGCTCTTTCCTGCCAGGCTCAAAATATTCCTACTGGATGAAATTAGACACTTTTGAAGACTCAGACTCTACACTGTCATTTTTAAAAACAAAAAGTTCTAGACAAAATTGAAGATAAAAGAAAAATAATACTTTGAAGAGATAAGTAGAAGTAAATATCTGGAAATCTAATGAAAAGAAAAAGAAACTAAAGGACAAATGACCCTTAACTTTATAACATTGATGTTAACTGTTTTAATAACATAATTATTTTTCCATGACAAAGTTTACCAATTCAGTTACTGGAGAGTTGAAAGGAAGGAAACAAGGATTCACTACTATATACGACAAATAAATGTCACCTTTTCTTTTCCAATATGTATTGCTAAGCTAATATTCTATATTTATTTTCCATATTAAATATATGCCTTAGTTTAATAAGCATTAATAAATTAACTCTTTAACTAATAATAAGCTTTCTTTACATATACATCCTGGTTTCCTTTCTTCATAAATGTGTCCCATATATCCTAAAGTTAAAGCTCATGATAATATAACCTAATAGCAAGTTGCACATAGTCCATTAAATAAGCGTTTTGTGAATGAACTGAATGTTTATGGTGTTTTTAACTTTTAACTCTTAATTTACATGTCATGGTTGATTGGAATATATGAGGTGTAACCACAATCCTCTGCACCAAGCACAGCTTCCTCAGGTTGCGATTGCTGCCTATTACAAATAAGGAAAGGAAGAAAAAGGAGAAAAAACAGAGGATCAATGAGGAACAAAGGTTCCTAGAAATGCTTCATAGGTCCTGCAGAAAATGTTCTCATGCATGGGGATGGATGGGAGGTAAGGTGAATCACAATGAGACTGGACAACACAGATGACAAGTTATGGTAAGTACATAACTTAAAAATCTGATGTTGTCCTTCTCATTCTGATTCATGTATGGGTCAGAGTACTCAGCTACATTCTCTCTTGCATGGCCTAAAGGAAGGATATGCCGGACCAGTGTTGAACCAAAAGAAGCTTTGTTTCTGGAGGCAATATTCAGTTTGTAAAGAGTCACAAATGTATGGGATTTAGACCAGCTGGCTGCTGCACAGATGTCATCAATAGAGATTCTGGATGAAAAGGCAGTTGATGTGACTACAGATCTAGTTGAATGGGCTTTAGGGGGAATAGATAGTTTCAGACTGTTCTTATCATATATTAAAGAAATGCAATTAGTAATCCAATTTGCAAGACTCACCTTTGTTACTGCATGTCCCAGGCAATTAGTTGAAAAAGAAATAAATAATTGATCTGATTTCCTGAACCATTTGGTCCTGTGAAGATAGAAACGTAGTTGCCTATGAACATCCAACAAATGTAACATATATTCCCCTTTATTGGAGTAATTGGGGAAGAAAACTGGTAACTGTATATTAATTGGGGAAGAAAAGTGGTAACTGTATAGTCTGATTAATGTTTGATTCAGTAGTCATTTTAGGCATAAAGGATGGATTAGTAGAGAGAGAAACTCTATATTTTTGGAAAATAATATAAGGTGGTTTAGAAGAGAGTGCTTGTAATTCTGAAATTCTTCTTGCTGAGGTGATGGCCACTAGAAAAATAGCCTTCCAAGACAACAGTTTTATGTCACAATCACTGGTTGGCTCAAAAAGCTTTTGATTTAGACCTTGGAGGATGAAATAGAGGAGTGAGGTCTTTGATGGGGGGGGGGGGTCTAAGAAGGAAAACCCCTTCATAAAAGCTCTACATAATCTAGAAGAACATGAAGATAACCCAGAATGGAAGTTGGATATGGCCAACAGTTGAAGTTTAATTGTAGTTAAACTGGATCCTAGTTTTTAGTACTCAATAAATAAGCACCGATTCAGGCATGTCTAAAGGTCAGCTCCCGGTGTTTTCTCCTGTCTACCTGATGAATCTGGGCATCTTGGGACAATGCAGCAATTGCCTCATGTACACAGACAACCCTCTCCTCCTACCACCCAACACTACGACCTGTGAGAGATGCACTTATATAGCCAAAATGGAAGCAAAGCTCTCTTCGCCAAAGACTGGACTAGACAGTCAAGAGGAGAAGGTAAACACTTGCACCGCACCACACTCATCACATAGCCCCTCAAAACCTACACCACCACCAAAACACACACGCAGAAGCACAAAACACACACCTACATTCACAGAGGCTCTCAGTAAAAATCTGCCAAAACAAACAAGACCTCCAAAGCAGAAATGCAAGCAACCTCCACCCCCCAACACAACTCAAATGACACATAGCCCACATACTCAGTGTGCCACTCAACTACAGCCCATAAGGCATAACATACCAAACACTCTAGTCATAGGTGACTCTATAGTTAGGCACACTGATGTTCCACTCACCAGGCTAAACAAGGAAAAAGGTACTGTCAGCAGTCTGTCAGGTGCCAGGATCCACCACATAATGCATGCATTCAGGTCACTCCACAACAAGTACAAATATGACTCTGTCATTGTCCATGTTGGTGTGAATGACCTGAGATGTACCTCCCTGGACTACATGAAAAGATACAAGGAGGAGCTCTCCGATCTTGCAGCCTAGGCAGGTATGACCCTAGCCCTGAGTAGCATCATGCCATCACCCAGAATTATACCACAGTACAAGGACAAAATGATTGACTTTAACAATTGGCTAAGCTTCTGGTGCCATTCTAAGGGAATCCAGTATCTGTCTGCCTGGGATGACATGATCGACAGACCACGCTGCTTTGCCAGAGATGGCCTGCACCTGTCGCCCATGGGATTCCAGATACTGGCAAAGGCTCTTGCCAACCCTATAGTGCCATTTTTAGGCAAGGTTTAAATGATAAATTCACCACCGTAACAGGTACAAGCAAGCAAAATCTGAGGGTAATGCTACTCAATGCTAGAAGTTTAAACCTCAAAATGCACTCACTCGAGGCACTCCTTAAAATGGAGAACATTGTCATCTGTGCAGTGACAGAGACCTGGTTCAAAGCTCCAGAGAGCAGCCCTGCATTACCAGGCTATAATTCATACCACACCTTTCGGCCACCAAACCTGGACCGAAACACTAAAGGTGGAGGCGTGTCCATATTCATTAAGGATATCCACACCTCCAAGCTAGTTGCTCAGCATAATGCATCTGAGATTATCCAAGTTCAACTAACTTTGGGCAAAACCGCAATCCAGGTTGTAGCTTGCTACAGACCCCCCACCATACCCCAGGATTCCCACTCCTCTTTTCGTGATACACTGGAAAATATTAAGGTACAATCCAACACTCTAATAATGGGTGATTTCAACTACCCTACCATTAACTGGGAAAACTACTCATGTGCCAACTGTTTTGCTCAACGTTTTCTGGAAATCATCAATTCCAATGCCTTGGATCAACTTATCCACACACCCACCAGGGGCAGCAATATCCTAGACCTGGTCATCACCAACATGGATGACCAGTGTTCCACACCAGAGGTCAATTCCTCATTGGTCAGATCCGACCACAAGCTAATAACCCTAGACATCCACATCCCGCTCCCAGCCACCATTAGGAAAACAACCATAAAAAATTTCTCCAAAGCCAACTTCACGCTGCTTAAGACAGAAGTGGCAAACTTCACGACACCCATGCAGATGGACAATAGAGGTACAACTGCTGAATCCTACACAAATGCACTTTATAAGCACTTACATGAGTGCAAGGATCATGCTATCACTAAGAGAACCAAGATGCTATCCTCCAAAAAAAGGAAGCCAATCTGGTGGTCTTCTGCCATAAGTAAACTCTACAACAAAAGAAAGAAACTGTTGCAAAAAAGAGTAAAATCCCACGATTGGAGGAACTCTCTGGTCAGCCTCAGTAAGAAGCTGAGATCCCTCATAAAATCCTCCAAAGCTAGTTATGAAAACAAAATTGCCACTAATTTTAAAGACAACCGCAAAGCATTCTATAGCTATGTCAAAAATCTCAACGGCAACACTCAGATCTGCTCTGAGTTACAGCACAATAACACTAAATATACAGAACCAGCTGATATTGCCAACATCCTGGCAGATAGGTTCAGTGCTAAATTTACCCCCCTCTCACCCCCTAAAGGGCCCATCTTTATACCAGAAGAAAACAAAGTTCCTGTAATCATGGCTGCACAGGTAAAAACCTCACTCTCCAAAGCCAAGAACACAGCATCCATGGGACCTGACAACATCACAGGCTGCCTTCTACATAAACTACAGAATGACCTGGCACCCCACCTAAGTACCAAGTTCAGTCATAGCCTCACCTCAAGCTTTCTGCTTATTGAATGGTGCACCGTGATGGTTATCACACTCCACAAAGGGGAGGCCACAGCAGACCCCAGGAACTACTGCCCCATTAGCCTGATGAGCCTGGTCTGCAAGGCCATGGAACATATCATCATGGAACTCAAAGACATTGGCGATCTCCAAACTCTGGACTCCACACAGTTCAGATTTGTAAATGGCAGATCATGTCTCCTAAACCTGATAGACTTCTTTGAAGTAGTCACCAAAGCCATAGATGAGGGTAAGGTGATTGACACAGCCTATCTAGATCTCGCCAAGGCGTTCGACACCATCCCCTACTCTGGAATTATAGATAAACTCACCAAACTAGGTATAAATCCCTATGTCACAAGATGGGTTGCCAACTGGCTTACTGACAGAACTCACACTGTGAAAGTAGCAGACTCCAAATCAGACTTCAGACCAATGATAAGTGGAGTACCACAGGGTTCAGTTCTGGGTTCTCTCCTGTTTGGTATCTACTTCTCTGAAGTACAGGCTAACACAGAAGGTCTTTGGCTAACTAAATTCGCAGATGACTGCAAATTAGGAGCCATAATCGAAACTCCTAATGATGTGGACATCCTACAAAAGGGCCTCACTGAGACAGATGCCTGGTGTCAAAGCCATGGTCTTAAGCTCAATGCCAAAAAGTGCATTGTCATCCCCTTTGGTAAAACCTCTGTACCCATGAACTACCACATAGACATTAGTCTACTTAACACCGAAAGTGTGATAAGAGACCTTGGGACACAGGTGGACAGTAGTCTCTCCTTTGATAGTCACATCTCCACAGTGGTCAAGAAATCCTTCTATGTTTCACACCTCATCACAAAAGGTTTCTCATCCAGAAAAAAAGAGGTCATTGTACCCCTCTACTCATCACTCATTAGATCTATTATAGAGTACAATGCCCCTTGTGGTATGTACCTCACAAGATATCTACAACAACTGGAAAAGCCACAAAAATACCTCACAAAGAGGATTACTGGCCTCAAACAGATGCCTTACACAGACCAACTCAAAAATCTCCAGCTTTACTCTGTCGCATATCCCCTACTCAGAGGCAATCTCTGCCTAACATACAAAGCTATGTCAAACCCAGAGCTGTTGGACATGCTCCACTTAAAGAAATCCCAATCCCTCAGAGCTAAACACTCTAGGGACCTAAACCTTGTCACCACAATAAACAGAACATGCTGGAGGGATAGATTCCTGTCCTAGAGACTTCCCATACTTTGGAACAGACTACCTATCTATGTCAAACAGAACTCCTCATTAGCACTCTTCAAGAAAAATCTAGATGATTGGATGGGTAATAGGAAATTCACCCCGGGGATCACTTCTGTGGTTCTGCTTGACAGGGGCACAAGAAAATAATTTTCTTGGGTGGCAAAAGCCAGGGTACCTTTTTGGCTAGGCTTGTATAAGCCCTAGGGCCAATAGCCTAGTACCTACCTATGAACCTATGAACCTATGAAGAAAGAAAAGAAAGGATAATAGGGATGGGGCTGAAAAAGGGTCAGTGTTCTCTTTGACAGCCAAAATAGAAAATCTGTTCCACTTACTTCTATATACTTTTTTGGTACATTCCCTTTGAGTGGCTACAACAATATTCTTGACTGTAGATGAAAGCCTGGACAATTTAACAATCATCAAAATTGGAGAAACCATGCAGTTAGCTTGAGAGTGGCCAGATCCTGATGGAGTCCTAACAATGGATATGTTAGGAGGTCCTGATTCAGCTCTAGTATCTATGCAGAATACTTAAGATGAGACCAAAGGAAGGGGAAACAAATCTGATGAGGCCAATAAAGGGCAATGAGGATAACAGTGCTCTTCAACCACTGGGTGTTCTGAAGGAATTTTGGGATCAATGGAAGGGGGAGGGCAAGCATAAAGGAGACAGGAGGGTCAATCATGGACTACAGCATCTCTCAGGGACTCCCTGAGGTGGATAAGCATAAAGTACTTAGTGCACTTGTTGTTGTGAGGGAAGGTAAAAAGATCACTGCAAGGGTGGCCCCAATGGCCAAAAATCGGAGGCACTACTATTTGGTTGAGGGACCACTCGTGAGGCATCAGAATGGACCTGCTTAGCCTGTCTGCCGTCACGTTGGATTTCCCCTGTATGCAGTTGCAGGTGGTGACTTCAAATCAAAGAGGGGCTGCAGGAGACAGAAGAATGGGTGGGGCTAATGGGAAGGGTGTGACCAACTAGAAAGGGGCAGAGCTATGCTCAAAACCACAAAAACTGGGACTTTAATAAAATATGTTGCCCTGGGTGCCAAACTGTCATTATGAGAGTCCAATCAAGACAAAATGAAGTGTAGAAGAAAAAATATTTCAATGCATTGGCTACCTGACAGCTTACTTAATATCTAGATGGAAACAAAAAGGTTGTGAGGCATGAAAAAATAAATTACTTTTTAAATACATTACTGGAATGCCAATCAAAATCAAGTATAAAAAACAAGCAACACTCAACTCAAACCACTTCTCTTTGCACTGCAGTTCTAATTATAATTTATATTCAGCTTTATAAAAGTACCAAGTAACATGCTGAAAGTAGCAATCTCTGTGATGCTCCCACTTGTAAAAATGTTTCTTATCCAAAAAAAGACCTACTGCCTGACAACAACTATCCATCTGTTTCATGGGGAAACATGATCATAGTAGAAAATGAACAGCAAACAAGAAACTAAATCAAGATAAATTGCTTAAAAGATTACTGCACAGGTTATGGACCACCCATGATAGATTGGCATTCTGTTTAGTTTACTGCTAAAGCCTGCAAAGATGACTGCGAGTCTCCGACAAATGTAGTCAGCCTCTGGAAATACTGTAATCCATTCCTTTATTACAAATATTGTCATATGCATTTCAATACCTAAGGCTTATACATTATCTAGTTATGTAAATATTCTCTGCATGGCAACAACAGAAAGGCTTTCAATGTTGGCAGTCCTTTAACAGTATGATTATTAATGCTTACTTGCATCTTACAATCTCAGACAAGCTTACCTGATGGTCATTAAAGCCTTGCTACTTAAACACAGAGCAACAGGCAGTGCAACACATGCATTTTCTGAATAATAAGAAGCATAAATCAACAGTATAAAAAAAATATGACAGAAAACCAGAATATTCTGCAAAATCAAGAACAGATAAAAAGCCACTATAGTACTTGTGTCTACCTTGGATGGGGGTATACTCTGCACACTTACACTGCATAACTGCTCCTTCTCTTGCTTGGACACATCCAAAGTCACTACATGGGGGAGTGGGTTGCAACAAGCATGTCACAATTTGAAATGTCTCTAGCTGATGCTGATGGTCCTGGCACATTTGTTATATCTCTCAACCTCAGAGCAGGAAATCTGAACAAACCCATAAATAGAAGTGGGACAAAGGCCCAAAAATAAGGACAGTTTTTAAATATTGCTCTTATAAACTTAGAAAGATAATAGAATAGCAAGTCTTGCATTAGTATGAATTTTTTGAAGGGTATGAAATCTGAAACTCAAATGTCTGTCGATATTTTCTAAATTCAGTCTTTAATGATTTGACACTAATTTGCCAGAAAACCACAATTTTATAAAAAACAGACCAACAATGCGATGCAAAAATATAAAATAGCCACACAATACAGCTGGGAACCTGTCAAAGAAGGGACACTTTTTTAATATCAGTACTGTTACGTTGAGCAGCTGACAAAATAAGAGAATCTACACGCATTTCTGAAATAAAAGTTATCTATAACTCTGATCATTGCAATTATTTCTTACTTGTAAACCCACCACATTTTCTTCCAAAATTGCTATTTTGGGGAGGGATTATTAGGGGGAGAGCAATATTTTGAGCCAAAGTCAGGTAAAGTTGAGAGGTTTGGATATACCTAATTCTATAAAGTGATTTATTTGTGTGTACCTCTCAACCTCTTAATGCAGGAAATCTGGACAAGGCCAAATATATTGGGGGAATGTACAGACAGTACTAAAAATTGCTGTTGTATAATCTTAGACAGTTGATAGAATAACAGGTCTTGCTTTAGCATGCATTTTTCTGAAGGTTATGATATCTGAAACTCAATGTCTGTCATTATTTACTGATTTCATTCCTAAATAATTTGCCAGAATACCACAAATTTTATGAGGAACAAACCAAAAATAAAAAGCAAAAATATATTAATTCTGTGAAAATCTGAACAGTTGAGAGTTATAGTTCAGCTGGGGCTGTCTTTGAGTTTGTTGCCACCCCCCCCTCATAAAATCATGGTCGAATGGGGCCTTCCCCCTGCAGCCATTCCAATGTCCCATTACTTGGCTATTTCACCCCATTTACCATAAACACTGTACTGTGCATACTGTACTGTGCATACTGCTTTACTTCTAAAATGAATTGGATTTCATTTAAAAGTTTTATTTTACATTTTACAACACAAACACTAATAGACAACTGCTAAACAAAGCAATGCAGTCTCACAATGAAAATAACTTAGCATTAAAACTTCTCTGCCCTTGAAACTTACATTCATTGAAACAGCATTGAAACCCACATTCAAAGAAAATACATCTGGCCAGTAGCAGATAAAGATTAACTATGGGCTGTTTTCAAATCATAGGCCCCTTGCACACAAAACATACATTGTTCTTTGATATACCTTCCAGATTGTATTAAATTATATTCCTTGTATAATACAGTACAGTTGTTAGAAGGTGTTTTAGATTTACTGTTTTGAACATTTTTCCAGTAAAGTAAACAATTTAAAAAATGCATGCGCCAATAATGACAAAACTGCCCAATTCAAAACATTACCATCATAAAAGTCTACTCGAACTTATACAATCTACCAGTATCAGTAAATATGCGCAATCTTTGCAGAAGTAAAAGTCATCTAAATAATTCCACATTAAAGAGATCTGTAACTAATGAAGAGGTTGCTTTAAACTTTAGATTTCATTGTTTCATCTACAGATAAAGTGCCTGTTAAATGATAAGCTAGTAATATTGCAATAGGGAATGGATGGCAAACTGATAACCAGTTCATAGTTACTAGGTATCTCCGCCAAAGAGAACATTCTCAGGACTGCAGTATCCACCACCTTTAAAAGTGCAAACCAGTACAGTATCAGCAATGCATCGACATACTGTGTGAGTAGAACCCACAGCCTTCTGCATTGAAATCAAGTATATTACCTATTGTGTGATTAGCAATGCAAGCTGACAAAGCATAGGAAGCACTAAACTTCTCTTCCCCTAAAGCTCTTAGCTCCTTGTAAAATCCACTTGACACTCAATTGTATCTCTCAACTTTGCAGCACAAGAGTACAAGAAATCTGGAAAAAGCCAAAATTTACTGAGGGAGTGGACAAAACCCCAAAAACAGGGACATATTTTAAATATTGCTTGTGTAACCTTGGAAAGTTGCTAGAATAAAATGCTGTGCTATCACCATGCTATCACACTGTCAAGTCTTGAACCCAGGACCTGTGTACTACAGTCAGAGCAACATACCACTATGCTAAATCAGCTGTTTCTTGAAAGACAGGAAGACTGAAACTTAAATGGCTATCATTTAGTGAATTCAGTTCTCACTATAGCTATCAACCTCTTAGCACAAAACACCTGGACACAGACAATAATGCGGGAATACAGCCTCCAAATATATTCAGTGAATTCAGTTCTCACCATAGCTCTCAACCTCTTAGCACAAAACACCTGCACAAAGCCAATAATGGGGGAATACAGCCCCAAAAATAGGGACAGATTTCAAATATTGATCTTATAAACTTAGAAAATTGCTAGAATAAAATGTTTTGTGTTACCATGTACTTTCTGAAGAATATGAAGTCTGAAATTCAAATGTCTGAAAAATCCAGAAAAGCACAGATTTTATGAGGAACAGAACAAAATTATGTGGCAAAACTCTAAATGCTTTTCACAAGTGGTGGTGGGTGGGGAATTCAGGTTCTTGCTACCTGTATCCAAGGTTAAGGGTTTGAACCTGGGTTCTCTCTAGCCACCAGTTATATTTAACTGGGACATTTTACACACACACACACACACACACACACACACACACACACACCCCTAAAGCAAGTACCTGCATCACATTTCTAAGCAGACTGCTTGCAGCCATAACTCCTCAGACCGCTTGCAGCCTTAACTCCTCAGTAAGCAGCCAGCCTGTTTCCCTTCAGCAGCCATAACTTCTCCATTCAGTATAAAGCAGCCCGCCATTTCTCTTCAACAGCTAGAGTTCTGTTTCCAACCAAGCATGCATGTGTGCATGACAGACTGCAGACCACACACACACACACACACACACACACACGCACGCACGCACGCACGCACGCACACACACACACACACACGCACACACCCCTAAAGCAAGTACCTGCATTGCATTTTTAAGCAGACCGTTTGCAGCCATAACTCCTCAGAACCCTTGCAGCCATAACTCCTCAGTAAGCAGCCAGCCTGCTTCCCTTCAGCAGCCACAACTTCTCCATTCAGTATAAAGCAGCCCACCTTTTCTGTTCAGCAGCTAGAGTTCCGTTTACAGCCAAGCACGCATGTGTGCATGACAGACTGCAGACCTTGCGGCCCGATCCCCTTCCAGTCTATGCGGCTGTAACCGCATAGATGTATGGGGCATCTGTAAGACTGCTGCCTTTAGCCAAATCTGGACTGGTGAAAGAGCATTCCAGATTCAAGTTTCTATTCAACGCATGTGGGATTTTTTATTTTTTTCATTTTTGGTTTTCAGCTGAGGGGGCTACAGTCCTGCAGTTCAATAGGTTGAGCCGCCACTGCCAGTATGTGAGTTGCAATGAGAAAGTGGTGTGTAGAGATTGCCCATTCCCAAACTCTCATGGCCTCTCTGCAAAGGAGGTAAGAATAGGTTTCTCCTTGCTTGTTGATGTATCAGACTACTGACATGCTGTCTGTGTGAAGTGATATATTCCCCACAGGAAGAATTTCCTGAAAGGCTAGCAATGAGAAAAGGACTGCTCTCATCTCTAGGACATCAATATGCAATCTGGTCTCTAAGTGGTTGCAAGTGCCTTGGACCATTTTCCCCTTGAAATGACCCCACACCCTATTTCCAAAGCATCTGAGGTCACTGTGACTGTGGGGGAGGGAAGGATGAATGGATTGCCAATAGATAGGTCATAATAAATCCGCCATTCCAGGTGGGTTCTGTAAATTTTTGTCAACTTGATAGGAGCAGATAGACATTGGTGAAGTATATACTGTACTAATGCACAGCCAAGGTCTACTGGAGAACATGCATATAGAACCTTTCCAAAGGTACTAGTGTTATAGCAACTGCCATAGATACAAAAGCTCTAAGAACAAGCTTGGCAGGAGGAGAAGGATGAACTAGTAATGTCTGGACTGGATTTCTCAAGGTTTCTATCCAATGTAGGGGCAATAAAGCTATTTGGGTAAATGTGTTCAGCTGAGCCTCGATAAACTCCAAAGATTGAAATGGTATTGGTTGTGATTTGTCCAGATTTATTGTGATGCCTAGGAGGTCCAATATCTGGTAAAAGCAATCTCTAGCCTGAGATAGTTGATGTTTGGTTGGGGGAACCAGGAGCCAGTCTAGATATGGAAACACCTGAAAACTTTGCAGTCTAACATGATGCATTTTCTTTACACCCTGAGGGCTGTGGTGAGTTCAAATGGCTGGACTCTGAATTGGTAGTGACTGGCTCTCAAACAGAAGCACAAGTGAATTCTTGAGTGCCTGTATATTTTGATGTGATAGTATGCATCCTTTAAGTCCAGAGACCACATTCACTCATCCTTCCTTAACAACAGAAGTACAGACGGTACTGTAACCATCTGAAAGGTTGTTTTCTTTACATACAAGTTCAGTTTGCTTAGGTCCAAGATTAACCTTAGATCCTTGGTCTTCTTTGACACTAAAAACAAGTGGGAGTATGTTCCAGAACCTCTCTGTTCAGTTGAGACCACTTGGATGACTCTATTTCACAAAAAAAGTTGAATTTTTAATACTGAGACTCCCACTGAATGGGTGGAACATCAGGGAGTGACCTTCTTGCTCTTGGTGGCATAAGGGAATAGGGAGTGTAATAACACCTGGATATTTCACTTTGCACCCAAACATTTTGTTAAGTGGGTCCAGGCAATTGAGTGCAGAGAAAAAAATGACCCCAATGACTCAAGGGAAGAGCAGTCAAGCAACACTTCAGGAGCACTGATAAGCCTTGTCAGAAAAAGGTTCCTTGAAGCTCTGATTTTGTGGGGCCCCTCTGCCCCTAGGGCAGTGTCTCCCACTGAAGCCCCCCTCCTCTGTCTCTGGAGGAGAACTCTCTGCATTGGTCAGGAAAAGACTTTTGAGACTTATGGAACAAAATTTTCTTGGCCCCTCCCTGATTCCTGGAGTAGGTCTGTTGAGGAGTGTAAAACTTGATCTCTAGAGCAGACAAGGTCTTGCCCTCTTTCTTGCTGCTGGTCAGGGTGTCTTTAACTGATGGTACAAATAAAAAGGAACCATCAAAGGGAGCATTGACAAAAGATGCCTTAAAGGGCTCTGCAAAGTCACAAAGCCTCATTCAAGCATGTCTGCACACTGCAACGCCGATGCCGGCTGCCCATGAGGTACCCTCTGCTGAGTGAGAGATGAGCCTCATGGATGAATTGGCAAGGGATAAAAGAGTAGCTAGCATTGTAGAAACTTTTCCATAGTCCTCTGTCAGCATAGTTTCTGACAAAAATTCAGAGAGTTCCTTGACTATGGGCCAGATTCACTAAGGCTTGCACGGAGTCAGAGTAGAGTAAGACTCCATGCAGCCATCATGTCCGACGAGCGATCCAGGAACAGCCTGCAGGGGCGTGCAAAAGAGCTCCTAAAATGGCTCTTACACGGACAGGGCCGGGTTATGCAAATTACCTCAATTGCAGGTGAAAGGCATGCAAATGAGGTAGATTTGTGATTCACGAAACCTGAACCTGTCTGCATAAGAGCAGTGTTATCTGCAGAAATGCACTCAGTTGACAACTGAGTACCGTTCTGCAAATAGCAAAACGGAGCCGTGTCAGGTCCAAATAAAGGTTGCATCCAGTGCAGGAAGCATGCCAATGGCCAAATATATGGCCAATGGCAATGTTTCCCGATGCAATATGAAAAAAAAAATTATTTTTTTTTCTCCAATTTCCGATGTTTAAGCATAGCACAGTGCCGCGCAAAAGGGCTGCACTCTAAAAACCAGAAAAATAAAAATTAAAACCCACAAATGTGGATTTTATGTAAATTGTTAATTTACAATGCAAGGGAATTGCAGGCTGAAGACAACATGTCCACCGAGTAGAGGTTGCTAAGGGGGTAAGCACAGTCTAAGAGATGTAACCAAGCATTAGTAGGCAATCTTATGCAAAGTAGGGTTAGGATAGTGAATTGTAGGTTTACATAGCAAATGAGCACAGTCAGTGGAGTGTAGGAGTAGGACAAGGGGAGTAACAGAGTAGAAGATAGGTGACATCACGAGTGGGGTATGTATGAAAGAAGGGAAGCTCATTGGAGCAGAGTGGTATGTGTCAGCTGTCATTTACACATCATTGAAAGAGGTGTGTCAACAGGTAGGCTAGGTAAAGTAAAAAAATGGAAGGTGTATGCCATGAATAACACCAAAGTTTCGTGCTGAGTGGGTATGCATGCATGTGCGCACCTGTAAACCCGAGTAAGACAGTGTGCAAGCGTGTAAACGTGAGTACGCGTGTTTAAGCCGGAGTAAGCATGTATAAGGCAGTTTAAAGTGTTGTAAACATGTTTGCGCCGGTATGCGTGCTTTTTAACCTGAGTAAGCAAGTTGTAGTCCATGTAAGCATGCGTGCGCACGTGTGAGCTGCTGTGAGCGTGTTTGCACTTGTGTGTGCAGCGCTGCCCCCCCCCCCAAGGAAACTGAAAGGAAATAGGAAGCACGACAAATAGTAGGAAGCTAACAGGGAGTACTAGCAGAGCTAGCAGGTGTAAACAATCAGAATCAGGCAATTACACAGGCAGTACACTAGCCCAGCCCAGCCTAGCACTTAAAACTCTGCAAACAACAGTCCATAATGTTTCTCACAAGAGACACTGCAGTAAGCTAATAGAAGTGAAAACTGAAAAAGCTTTACTGAGACAAAGAAATGTTAGGGGCTGCCATTGCTGTTATAAGGCGACATATGCAACATGCTGAGGGTGGTGACAATGGAAATGCTGCTGGACAACCCACAGTGAGGAGACGGAGAAGAGTGTACAGGCCCAGGGTAACCTACCAGGGGCTACACGAGCTGGAGATAGTGAAGTGCTATAGAGTGGACAGAGACCTCCTGCAGCAAATTGTTGAGCTGTGCAGGCCACGCCTCACACACAGAACCAACAGAGGGGTACCCATCCCAGTGGAAACCAAGGTATGTGTTGGCCTCAGAATATTAGCAACAGGTACCTTCCAGAGACCAACTGGTGATATGATGGGGATATCACAGGCATCAGCATCCAGGGTACTGCACCAGTTCCTGGATGCCAAGTCAGCACATGTCGGTGATCATGTATATTTCCCCAATTCCCGTGAGATATTGGCCAGCAATATGCATCTCTTCCAACATATAGCGGAATACCCTGAGGTAGTGGGTGCAATAGACTGCACGCACATACACATCAAAGCACCAGCCGGTGAGTGGGGTCGGGTCTAATTCAACCGCAAGGGCTTCCCCTCCATCAACTGCCAGGTCGTGTGTGATGCCCAGGGCATAATACCGAATGTGTGTGCTGGCTGCCCTGGAAGCTACCATGATTCCCATATCTGGCATCTGACGCAGCTGTACCAGACATTTGCAAATGGGGACATCCCACATGGTCACCTAGTGGGGGATGCTGGCTATGCACTGGAGCCGTGGCTGATGACACCCATCAGAAGTGAACATACACCTGAACAGGAATGCCATAATGAGGCACACAGACAAACACGAAATGTAATTGAGCGTGTGTTTGGGCTGCTCAAGTCACGGTTCCGGTGCCTGGGCACATCTGGTGGAGCCTTGCAGTACTCACCAACTACATGTACCCAAATTGCGATGGTATGTGCTATGCTACATAATATGATCCTGCAAAAACAGATGCAGCAGGACCAGCATGGGGCATGGCCAAACAGCCCCCCACCATTGCCTAGGCCTGCACAGGCCCAGGGTGACTCGGAGGAGGAACAACCTGAGCCTGCCCCAGTAGACAGAAGGAGGCGTGCCCAGTATGCTTTGGCCTTGGCAAAGAGGCAATGCATAGCACATACACTGTCTCAGTAGGAACTCTGGAAATGATACCTCTCTCTGACTCACACATATAGTAAAAGGGATGTCTAAGTTGACACGACCTGCTTTCAAACATGTACAGGGAGTGTAGAATGTGCATCTGACATAGGCAGCCCTGCAGCACCACCTGAGGCATGATTGCCATGTGTTAAGCAATGTAAAGCAGTGCTAAACAGCATTTACCACCATGTAGTTTCTGCAAACAGAATCGCACACACCAACTAGTGCAACTGTGGTCAATGTTGAGTAATATTGGGCAACGTGCAGCAAAGTTGGTGAATATTCAGCAATGTTAGACAAGCCTGGTCTAAGTAGGGCATAGCTGAACAAAAGCCAACATGCTCATATTTGCTTAACTGGCCCTTAAGCAGTCTGGTCTGCTCAGTATGAAAATATAAAGCAGTGATGGGCCTTGAACCCAGGATACTGTGCACTATAGTTAAAGCACTGAACCACTAAACCATGACACTATTGCAGTGGTCAGCCAGTATAAAGGAATGTTGATAGGGCTATGCAAGGTATCTCATGGAAACCCTGCAGGCACAGCATAATACCTGTTGAGTTATGACACAAAGTTGAGTCCTGCAGTAAGAACAGAACTTGACTTCCAACACACGCACACACAGTATAAATGTTAATATTGGTCATGTTCACACACATCCACAAATGTAGTGGACCTCAGATCGCAACATACTGAAAGGTCACACTGGGCATGCTCACACACTTGAATAAATGAGACAAATGTCAGGCAACAAAACATGGAAAGCCTGAACTGGGCATGTTCACACACTTAGGCCATGTCTGAGTACAGCAGTGGGCCACACATATCTGGCAGTTGCATGTGTAAACCCAGGAACCTCTCACTATCCAGCAATCCACCCTGTGCACACAGTTACATGACAACAGACACATATATAATATAGTGGAACCCTGTCATAATCAAATATGTTCTGCAGATACCTAAGTTGTTCATAGAAACTGGGAAAGCAAAGTCAATAAAGACCTGTAAACAGTATCAGCAATAAATATTGTGCATTCCGAACAAAAGTATAGGTTCAGAGGTCGATACTAGGCTATCTGCCCTAGGGCATGTACAAGCCTAGCCAGAGTGTGTTTGGCTTTTGCAACCCTGTCAGATTACTACACTGTGCCAGTGAATAGTAGGTCACACAAGATAGCCCATGTACGTCTAGGCTAGTGTGCCTCTGTCTAGCAGGGACACACAAGCTATCCCAGGGGTAAACATACGATCACCCATACAGCCATCAAGATGGCCCCTGTAGGTGGTCAGTGGGTGGCTCTGCCTATGTGAAACTGTGATCACAATCTGGAGTGAGTGGAGGCCCTGGGATAAGCATCTGTCCCTCCAGCATGTCCAATTAGCATCTGTGCTGAGGTATATGTCCCTGGAGTGTGTAGCTCCAACGGAGTCAAATATCCTGAGGTGGAGCATGTCCAGTAATTCTGGGTTGGGTATTTCCATAAACAACAGGCACACATCATATCCGAGTAGGTGGTAAGCGACTGAGTATAGCTGGAGTTACTGCATCCGAACTGAGCAGGTCATCCGTGTGAGTCCCTACATCTGCCTGGTGAGGAACTTCTGTGGCCAATACAGTTGCTGCAGGTGTTGGGTAAGGTACACCCCAAACGTGGCACTGTAACCAAGCATGGTTGTGATGAGTATAGGGGCACAATGACCTCACTCGATCTACATGTGAAACCATATGGGATAAGGTGGCTTATATAGAAGGTCTGTCCAACCACTTTGGCAACGTGAATGTCAAAGGCGACAGTACAAACAAGTCATGTCCCCAATCACCTAACAACTCCTACCATATGTAATGGAGTACTACCAATGTGGTAATGTGTGGTCATGTTGCTATTCCCAAAGGGGGTGACTATGCAACCAATGGCATTTAGCTGTAGGCCATGGCTCAGGCACCAGTCATCCATCTCTGTGAGACCCTGTTTGAGTATGCATGTAGCAGCCGGAGTGTTAATTATGGCACCCAGTTTGCAGCCAAGTGCGAACAAGGTCAGCCATATTCCTCCTGTGGCAGTCTGTACGTCAGACAAATATATACTGAACAAGAGAGGTCCCAAGACTGAGCCGTGTGGAATGCCACGTGTAACTGGTGTATAGTCAGACATGGCACCTGCAATTCTGACCATGTGGGGGCTAACCCTGATCCAGGTAGCAATCCACCATGTGAGATATGTGTCCATATCGACGCTGGGGCTAACCCTGATCCAGGTAGCAATCCACCATGTGAGATATGTGTCCATATCGACGCTGGTGAGCCTATGCATAATGGCCCAGTGGGTTATTGTGTGGAAGGGGTTTGCAAGGTTCAGGTAGGCTGTGTGGACAACTGTCCCTATGTCGATGGACCTGTTAACCGTGTAAAGAATACAAACATGTTCAAGAGGCAAGATCTGCCCACAACAATGCTGAAATGTGTAGGACACAGTGTCTGTAGGTTCCCAATGTGTATATGTAAGAGACCCATGACAATATGCTCCATAGTGTTGCAGAACAGGCTAGTTAGGCTTATAGGACAATATTGTCTGTGGTCCATTGTGGCACCAACTCTGTGTAGTGGGACCATTGTCGCTGTATGCCATTCCGTGGGTACATATCCTGTAGTAACTTTGATATTGCACAGTGATGTAATGTGAGGGTTACGTCTGTCATGAAGCTCGTGTAAGATGCATGCCGGGACACCATCTGATCACATTGATGCTGTGATGTATGCTTTGGGGAGGGCAGCACTCACCTGTTACTGTGTGATGTCATGGAGGTTACACTCTGTTGGGATGGATAGTTGCTCACTAGGGGGGATAGGGGGAGACATCTGCACTGAACCTGTTTGCCAGGATGTTGGCAATGCCAGTGGGTTCAGGGTAAGTTTAGTCAGTATGCAGTAACAAACAGCATATCAGTAAGTGTCCACCCAGGTTCCTGACATAACTGAAGAAGGCCTTGTGACAGTCCTACGTGTCTGGTGCAATTGTCCATGAGATGCAGCCCTTAGATACGTTCATGAGTGATTGTAGCTGTCTGCTAGTACAGATCACAGATGCTTTCCCTGTCTGGGATTGTGCTCTATCATGTAGTAGCTTTCTCCTGATGATGAACAGCTTATTAATGGCTGGGGTCTACCAGACAGGCCCCCTGCCATTGGAGGAGTGAGTCCTGTTGTTATTTTGGATAGCACAATCCATGCAGTCCACTAGGTGTCCATAGAATGTGTATGTAAAGGATTCAGCAGTCGGAGCCGTAATTGCCACTGTCTCAGGGTCTCTAAAGGATACCACCTTGCTTTGGTGAAGTGAGATGTTGGCTCATGAGAAGTTCACCAAGAATACCCAGGATGGGTGTGTGGAGGGTTTATGTATGTCCAGTGAGATATATGTATGTTCTGACCTTATCAATGAGGGGTATATCGCTGGTGTGGAACATAGAGTCCCCATGTTGGTGATGATCAGGTCCAATATGTATTCCCCCTTGTGGCTGTGGTGACTAGTTGTGCGCACCTGTAAACCCGAGTAAGACAGTGTGCATGCGTGTAAGCGTGAGTATGCGCGTTTAAGCCGGAGTAAGCATGTATAAGGCAGTTTAAAGTGTTGTAAACACGTTTGCGCCGGTGTGCGCACTTTTTAACCTGAATAAGCAAGTTGTAGTCCGTGTAAGCATGTGTGGACACGTGTGAGCTGCTGTGAGCATTTTTGCACTTTTGTGTGCAGCGCTGCCCCCCCCCCCCCGAGGAAACCGAAAGGAAATAGGAAGCACAACAAATAGTAGGAAGCTAACAGGGAGTACTAGCAGAGCTAGCAGGTGTAGACAATCAGAATCAGGCAATTACACAGGCAGTACACTAGCCCAGCCCAGCCTAGCACTTAAAACTCTGCAAACAACAGTCCATAATGTTTCTCACAAGAGACACTGCAGTAAGCTAATAGAAGTGAAAACTGAAAAAGCTTTACTGAGACAAAGAAATGTTAGGGGCTGCCATTGCTGTTATAAGGTGACATATGCAACATGCTGAGGGTGGTGACAATCGAAATGCTGCTGGACAACCCACAGTGAGGAGACGGAGAAGAGTGTACAGGCCCAGGGTAACCTACCAGGGGCTACACGAGCTGGAGATAGTGAAGCGCTATAGAGTGGACAGAGACCTCCTGCAGCAAATTGTTGAGCTGTGCAGGCCACGCCTCACACACAGAACCAACAGAGGGGTACCCATCCCAGTGGAAACCAAGGTATGTGTTGGCCTAAGAATATTAGCAACAGGTACCTTCCAGAGACCAACTGGTGATATGATGGGGATATCACAGGCATCAGCATCCAGGGTACTGCACCAGTTCCTGGATGCCAAGTCAGCACATGTCGGTGATCATGTATATTTCCCCAATTCCTGTGAGATATTGGCCAGCAATATGCATCTCTTCCAGCATATAGTGGAATACCCTGAGGTAGTGGGTGCAATAGACTGCACGCACATACACATCAAAGCACCAGCCGGTGAGCGGGGTCGGGTCTAATTCAACCGCAAGGGCTTCCCCTCCATCAACTTCCAGGTCGGGTGTGATGTCCAGGGCATAATACTGAATGCGTGTGCTGGCTGCCCTAGAAGCTACCATGATTCCCATATCTAGCATCTGACGCAGCTGTACAAGACATTTGCCAATGGGGATATCCCACATGGTCACCTAGTGGGGGATGCTGGCTATGCACTGAAGCCGTGGCTGATGACACCCATCAGAAACACACATACAACTGAACAGGAACACCATAATGAGGCACACGCACAAACATGAAATGTAATTGAGCGTGTGGTTGGGCTGCTCAAGTCACGGTTCCGGTGCCTGGGCACATCTGGTGGAGCCTTGCAGTACTCACCAACTACATGTACCCAAATTGCCATGGTATGTGCTATGCTACATAATATGATCCTGCAAAAACAGCTGCAGCAAGATCAGCATGGGGCATGGTCAAACAGCCCCCCACCATTGCCTAGGCCTGCACAGGCCCAGGGTGACTCAGAGGAGGAACAACCTGCGCCTGCCCCAGTAAGCAGAAGGAGGTGTGCCCAGTATGCTTTGGCCTTGGCAAAGAGGCAACGCATAGCACATACACTGGCTCAGTAGGAACTCTGGAAATGATACCTCTCTCTGACTCACACATATAGTAAAAGGGATGTCTAAGTTGACACAACCTGCTTTCAAACATGTACAGGGAGAGTAGAATGTGCATCTGACATAGGAAGCCCTGCAGCACCACCTGAGGCATGATTGCCATGTGTTAAGCAATGTAAAGCAGTGCTAAACAGCATTTACCACCATGTAGTTTCTGCAAACAGAATCGCACACACCAACTAGTGCAACTGTGGTCAATGTTGAGTAATATTGGGCAACGTCCAGCAAAGTTGGTGAATATTCAGCAATGTTAGACAAGCCTGGTCTAAGTAGGGCATAGCTGAACAAAAGCCAACATGCTCATATTTGCTTAACTGGCCCTTAAGCAGTCTGGTCTGCTCAGTATGAACATATAAAGCAGTGATGGGCCTCAAACCCAGGATACTGTGCACTATAGTTAAAGCACTGAACCACTAAACCATGACACTATTGTAGTGGTCAGCCAGTATGAAGGAATGTTGATAGGGCTATGCAAGGTATCTCATGGAAACCCTGCAGGCACAGCATAATCCCTGTTGAGTTATGACACAAAGTTGAGTCCTGCAGTAAGAACAGAACTTGACTTCCAACACACGCACACACAGTATAAATGTTAATATTGGTCATGTTCACACACATCCACAAATGTAGTGGACCTCAGATCACAACATACTGAAAGGTCACAATGGGCATGCTCACACACTTGAATAAATGAGACAAATGTCAGGCAACAAAACATGGAAAGCCTGAACTGGGCATGTTCACACACTTAGGCCATGTCTGAGTACAGCAGTGGGCCACACATATCTGGCAGTTGCATGTGTAAACCCAGGAACCTCTCACTATCCAGCAATCCACCCTGTGCACACAGTTACATGACAACAGACACATATATAATATAGTGGAACCCTGTCATAATCAAATATGTTCTGCAGATACCCAAGTTATTCATAGAAACTGGGAAAGCAAAGTCGATAAAGACCTGTAAACAGTATCAGCAATAAATATTGTGCATTCCGAACAAAAGTATAGGTTCAGAGGTCGATACTAGGCTATCTGCCCTAGGGCATGTACAAGCCTAGCCAGAGTGTGTTTGGCTTTTGCAACCCTGTCAGATTACTACACTGTGCCAGTGAATAGTAGGTCACACAAGATAGCCCATGTATGTCTAGGCTAGTGTGCCTCTGTCTAGCAGGGACACACAAGATATCCCAGGGGTAAACATACGATCACCCATACAGCCATCAAGATGGCCCCTGTAGGTGGTCAGTGGGTGGCTCTGCCTATGTGAAACTGTGATCACAATCCGGAGTGAGTGGAGGCCCTGGGATAAGCATCTGTCCCTCCAGCATGTCCAATTAGCATCTTTGCTGAGGTATATGTCCCTGGAGTGTGTAGCTCCAAGGGAGTCAAATATCCTGAGGTGGAGCATGTCCAGTAATTCTTGGTTGGGTATTTCCATAAACAACAGGCACACATCATATCCGAGTAGGTGGTAAGCGACTGAGTATAGCTGGAGTTACTGCATCCGAACTGAGCAGGTCATCCGTGTGAGTCCCTACATCTGCCTGGTGAGGAACTTCTGTGGCCAGTACAGTTGCTGCAGGTGTTGGGTAAGGTACACCCCAAACGTGGCATTGTAACCAAGTGTGGTTGTGATGAGTATAGGGGCACAATGACCTCACTCGATCTACATGTGAAACCATATGGGATAAGGTGGCTTATATAGAAGGTCTGTCCAACCACTTTGGCAACATGATTGTCAAAGGCGACAGTACAAACAAGTCATGTCCCAATCACCTAACAACTCCTACCGTATGTAATGGAGTACTACCAATGTGGTAATGTGTGGTCATGTTGCTATACCCAAAGGGGGTGACTATGCAACCAATGGCATTTAGCTGTAGGCCATGGCTCAGGCACCAGTCATCCATCTCTGTGAGACCCTGTTTGAGTATGCATGTAGCAGCCGGAGAGTTAATTATGGCACCCAGTTTGCAGCCAAGTGCGAACAAGGTCAGCCATATTCCTCCTGTGTTAGCCTGTACGTCAGACAAATATATACTGAACAAGAGAGGTCCCAGGACCGAGCCGTGTGGAATGCCACATGTAACTGGTGTATAGTCAGACATGGCACCTGCAATTCTGACCATGTGGGTGCTAACCCTGATCCAGGTAGCAATCCACCATGTGAGATATGTGTCCATATCGACGCTGGTGAGCCTATGCATAATGGCCCAGTGGGTTATTGTGTGGAAGGGGTTTGCAAGGTTCAGGTAGGCTGTGGGGACAACTGTCCCTATGTCGATGGACCTGCTAATCGTGTAAAGAATGCAAACATGTTCAAGAGGCAAGATCTGCCCACAACAATGCTGAAATGTGTAGGACACAGTGTCTGTAGGTTCCCAGTGTGTATATGTAAGAGACCCATGACAATACACTCCATAGTGTTGCAGAACAGGCTAGTTAGGCTTATAGGGCAATATTGTCTGTGGTCCGTTGTGGGACCATTGTCGCTGTACACCATTCCGTGGGTACATATCCTGTAGTAACTTTGATATTGCACAGTGATGTAATGTGAGGGTTACGTCTGTCATGAAGCTCGTGTAAGATGCATGCCGGGACATCATCTGGTCACATTGATGCTGTGTTGTATGCTTTGGGGAGGGCAGCACTCACCTGTTACTGTGTGATGTCAGGAAGGTTACCCTCTTTTGGGATGGATAGTTGCTCCCTAGGGGGGATGGGGGGGAGACATCTGCACTGAACCTGTTTGCCAGGATGTTGGCAATGCCAGTGGGTTCAGGGTAAGTTTAGTCAGTATGCAGTAACAAACAGCATATCAGTGAGTGTCCACCCAGGTTCCTGACATAACTGAAGAAGGCCTTGTGACAGTCCTACGTGTCTGGTGCAATTGTCCATGAGAAGCAGCCCTTAGATAAGTTCATGAGTGATTGTAGCTGTCTGCTAGTACAGATCACAGATGCTTTCCCTGTCTGGGATTGTGCTCTATCATGTAGTAGCTTCCTCCTGATGATGAATAGCTTATTAATGGCTGTGGTCTACCAGACAGGCCCCTGCCATTGGAGGAGTGAGTCCTGTTGTTATTTTGGATAGCACAATCCATGCAGTCCACTAGGTGTCCATAGAATGTGTATGTAAAGGATTCAGCAGTTGGAGCCGTAATTGCCACTGTCTCAGGGTCTCTGAAGGATACCACCTTGCTTTGGTGAAGTGAGACATTGGCTCATGAGAAGTTCACCAAGAATACCCAGGATGGGTGTGTGGAGGGTATATGTATGTCCAGTGAGATATATGTATGTTCTGACCTTAGCAATGAGGGGTATATCGCTGGTGTGGAACATAGAGTCCCCATGTTGGTGATGATCAGGTCCAATATGTATTCCTCCTTGTAGCTCTGGTGACTGGTTGTGCCATAGCATATGAATTAACAAATTGTAGCGACTGTAAGGCGAGGGTGTTGGGGCTTGAGTAGTATCCCCAGTCAATATTAGTGTATTTGAAGTCACCCAATATAATGTTGTTTGTGGAGACCTCCATATTCCCCACTGTTCCCAGGAATGCTGAGTATCTTTCCTGAGTATGGGAGGGTGGTCAGTAGCAGGCAACAAACTGAAAGGCAGTTCTGCACAATGGTAGTTGTATATGTATGGTCTGTGATGCTTTGTGCAGTGCTACTAACCCGGAGGTGTGTGTATCTGTGATGTATATGGATACTCCCCCTAGTTGTGTTGTCCGTTCCAAGTCCTGTGGCCAGAAAGCATGGTATGAAACATAACCTGGTAGTGCTGGTGTGCATATGTGAGCCTGAACTAGGCATCTGTTAGTGCACAGATATCGCTATCCTCCATACTGAGGAGAGTCCTGAGTGGCCGCAATAGGAGAGTAACACATCTGGTGTTGAGCAGCATTACACTTAGTGTCATATAACCTGTAATGTCTATGGAGGTGGGTTTGTCTATATCGCCCTGCTCAACAAATGCACTATGGTGGTAGCAAGATCCTTAGCCAGCATTCGAAGGTCCAAGTGAGACAGGTGCAAGCTGTCCATACTGAAGCTATGTGGCATGTCGAGCATGTCACCACAGGCTGACAGACACTGTATCCCCTATGAATGACACCAATTTGTTAGCCAACTGTTAAACGTGATATGTTTGTCTGTATGCTTTGACATCATAATTGGTGGGTGTAAAATGCTAGACAAGGTCAGGGTAATACTGGCCTGGGCTACATGATCAGAGTGTTCCTCCATGTACCATGTCATGTGGTCCAGGGAGTAATGTCTGATGTTTTATGCACCAGCATGGACAATGATGGTGCCAGTCCTGTGCTTGTTTTGGAGTGACCTGACTGCATGTGTTATGTGTCCGATCCTGGCACCCAACAGACAGCCCAAAGTTACTATTCCCATGTTTGGGCTGGTGAGTGGTACGTCAGTGTGTCTGACAATAAGTGTCGCCTATTACAAGTGTACTAGGTGAGTTGTCTAGCCTGAAGGGCAGTGACTGTGTGGCACACTGACATTGTGAACTATGTGATATGTGGGTATTTTAGTGGGGTAGAAGTTGTGTGTGTGCCTGCTGTGGAGGTCTCTGCTGCTTAGGCAGAGTTAATTCACAGCATCCGAGTATGTCTATGTGTGATAATGTGGTTTGAGTGCTGTCGCCAGAAGATATGTGAGACTGATATGTGTTGTGTGTGGTTACCTTCACCACCTGATAGACTGTGCCAGTCATGGGTCGAGAGAGTTCAGCAGCCTGTATGTCTCTATAGGTGCATCTCACACATATAGCTGAGTTTGTCAGGAGGAGGAGAGGGTTGCCTGTGTACATGAGGCAGATGTGACATTGTGTCAACATCACACATCACAATATTCACCAGCTGGACTGGAGAGTACACATGAAACTGACCCCTGGACATGCCGGGATATTATGATGACATACACTGTAGCCAGATCACAAAGGATCAGCAGGGTGTCAAGTGTGTAAAAGAGTATAACAGGGATTAGTGCTCAGGTTCGTCGGTGTTCTGTAAAGAGTAGCTGAAAAGGAGTCCAGACTGAATCATGATACCTCCGAAAGCGATGTCATATATAGCAATGTACACCCATATATGTCCTGAGTCAGGGCCAACTGTACCTGACTGACAATGCCGACATCCTGACAGACAGGCCCATATATACAGACCCACCTCCCACTGACGATAGTCCATATCAACATACCAGGAGATATCACATGAAGAATGGATGAATAGCTACCCCAAATGCCAAAAGCATGGCAGCAAGTGGAATACATTGATTCACAATATGTGTCATGCATAAACTACAGAACAAACAGATCCTGCACCTGAACAGTCAGCTGAGCCTCCCCCCCCTACACAGGATGTGGAACCGTTGAATGTGGTACAGCAACATATGGCACTCCACACAAGTGTTGGTGCACAACACACCATGGTAAGTACAGTCCAGTATGCCTATGAAGTCTGATCTGCAAGGCCATGTAGTCCATCGTGGTTGAAGTCATAAACAGAGCTATTGGAAACTGACAAATACACAACCCCACTAACTGTGGTATGTTCATGTGCGGATCATGGTTCCCAAACATGCTAGGCTGTTTACAAGGCAGCCACCCAGGACATACATTACTGAACACAGCTACACATGTCTCACATAGACTTTGAATAGCCCATTATCAACATCCCAGACACATGTAGTACCCACAAAACCAACAAGCTGTGCATAAATATGTGTTGACATGAAGGAATGTCAATGTGTCCACAGATAGATCACACAAGGTAAGGATTATGAGTTCCTGTTCAAGCTGTTGACACCCGACGACCCACATGGACCATTCCTGGAATGGCATAAAACAAAGTGTACAAACATTGCCATGTCCAGTCTGATGATGTTACCATCCTATAAACACAGCAGAAGTGAAACCACCCAGTAGCGCAAATAGCGTGCCTTGTTAATGCATCTCTCTCTAGTATCATAACATAGTTAGGTAGGGTTTTGAATCTTGCAAATGCTGACGGTGCTTGTATGTGTGCGATTGTCTTCGAAAGGAGTGCCCTTTTTGGAGACTGGGAAAACACACTGAAAGAGGTACATTCCTCTTTGGAAAGACTGATGATGTCAAAATCCTATAAATACAACAGGAGAAGTGAAACCACCCAGTAAAGCAAAATAATGCATCTCTCTCTAGTATCATAACATAGTTAGGCAGGGGTTTGAATCCTGCAAATGCTGACTGTCTGTATGCGTGTGGGTGGGGTGTGAGTATGTGTGCAATTGTCGTTGAAAGGAGTGTCCTTTTTGGAGACTGGGAAAACACACTGAAAGAGGTACATTCCTCTTTGGAAAGATTGATGATGTCACCATCCTACAAATACAGCAGGAGAAGTAAAACCACCCAGTAAACCAAATCGCGTGCTGTGTTAATGTATCTCTTTCAACTGTCATTAGGTAGGGGTTTGAATCCTGCAAATGCTGACTGTATGTGGGTGGGTGTGGTGTGTGTATGCGTGTAATTGTCTTTGAAAGGAGTGTCATTTTTGGAGACTGGGAAAACACACTGAAAGAGGTACATTCCTCTTTGGAAAGACTGATGATGTCACCATCCTATAAATACAGCAGGAGAAGTGAAACCACCCAGTAAAGCAAATAGCGTGCCATGTTAATGCATCTCTCTCTAATATCATAACATAATTAGGTAGAGGTTTGAATCCTGCAATTGCTGATTGTGTGTGTGGGTGGGGTGGGTGTATGTGGGCAATTGTCTTTGAAAGGAGTGCCCTTTTTGGAGACTGGGAATACACACTAAAAGAAGTACATTCCTCTTTGGAAAGACTGATGATGTCACCATCCTATAACTACAGCAGGAGAAGTGAAACCACCCAGCAAAGCAAATAGTGCGCCGTGTTAATGCATCTCTCTCTAGTATCATAGCATAGTTAGGAGACTGGGAAAACACACTGAAACAGGTACATTCCTCTTTGGAAAGACTGATGGTGTCACCATCCTATAAATACAGCAGGAGAAGTAAAACCACCCACTAAAGCAAATAGCGCGCCATGTTAATGCATCTCTTTCTAGTATCATAACATAGTTAGGTAGGGATTTGAATCCTGTAAATGCTGACTGTGGGTGGGATGTGTGTATGTGTGCAATTGTCTTTGAAAGGAGTGCCATTTTTGGAGACTGGGAAAACACACTGAAAGAAGTGCATTCCACTTTGGAAAGACTGATGATGTCACCATCCTATAAATACAGCAGGAGAAGCAAAGCCACCCAGTAAAGCAAATAGCGTGCCGTGTTAATGCATCTCTCTCTTGTATCATAACATAGTTAAGTTGGGGTTTGAATCCTACAAATGGTGACTGTGTGTGTATGCGTGCAATTGTCTTTGAAAAGAGTGCCCTTTTTGGAGACTGGGAAAACACACTAAAAGAGGCACATTCCTCTTTGGAAAGATGGATGATGTCACCATCCTATAAATACAGCAGGAGAAATAAAACCACCCAGTAAAGCAAATAGCATGCTGTGTTAATGCATCTCTTTCTAGTATCATAACATAATTAGGTAGGGGTTTGAATCTTGCAAATGCTGCCTGTGGGTGGGTTGTGTGTATGTGGGCAATTGTCTTTAAACAGAGTGCCCTTTTTGGAGACTGGGAAAACACACTGAAACAGGTACATTCTTCTTTGGAAAGACTGATGATGTCACCATCCTGTAAATACAGCAGGAGGAGTGAAACCACCCAGTAAAGCAAATGGTGCACCATGTTAATGCATCTTTCTCTCTAGTATCATAACAGAGTTAGGGAGGGGTTTGAGTCCTCCAAACGCTGACTGTGTGTGTGTGTCACTGTGGGTCAATGCAGTGTGGGTTTTGCTTTTACTATGGTATGACATATTATGATTGCAACAGTAAGTGCATTGCACACATCAGGTATCTGAGGTGCAAAAATATATGTGCACATGTCCCCTCAATCAGTACATACATAGGTGTGAAGCCGGAATACTACATGAATACATTTGTTTCCATTGACAGGTTGCGCCGCTGCTTCTCAGATCGTAGGTCACATATGTATGTATGTGACAAGACCGTCCACTGTCATGATCTGTGGCCACGGTCATCTGTGCCACACACACCCATGACAGTTACCTAAGAGTAGTGTGAGTGAGGGTATATGTCAGACATGCTCATACACAACAACGACTGCCAATAATGGACAGTCTTTATAGGTGTACAACTGCCTTGTGGATATGCATTCAGGCCTCCAATGTCTTATGTGATACACCTTGGGACTCCACAATACCTATGGATATGTGGATACCAAGGGACACATGACATAACATGAGGCCGTATGTACACATTGGTACCCAACATACATGTTGAGGGCTACCACCTGTGTGGTACTGATGAGATAGTATGTATAGTACATGTGGATGACTATGCCATAGTCGGCTTACTGCTATACAGCATGTATCAGACAACAGGTATCTGTCTGTATTATACCCTTGTGTAGGATATGCGTCCCATCCAGGGAATGCATTGTAGGCCAATGCATGCATTTCCAGATATGGATGGACACATCCCTAGTGTGTTTGCATGCACCTAAGGGGGCTATATGCCAAAGAGGTGTGGTCACAGGAATGGGTGGTGGTCATTACCACTGGTCAGTGTTATAGTGTAGCACCGGAAGGATCCAACTGTTACTGAGTTCCCTATGACTGTGTGTCATTTGTCAGGACATCATCCAATGATTGCTTATAGTCATGCTTTTGAGGTTGTGTATACTACCAGACCGCAAATAATTGAAAGATATTAATGGTATCACACACAGCATGGTGTCAACCCATGTCATACACACATGTCTACCCATGTTGGTACATAACTGTAGTAGAATGCAAACTGTCCATTGAAAGATACTATGAGATGTTAACAATGTGTACAACAGGGTATGCCACATGTCCCATTTGTCCACTATGCACGTACATGCAGACAGTGCACACCTACCATGTTCACAGATGTACACTTGCTAATCTGTACAGCACACATCACACACGTACTGTCCACACACTAACACATGCTGGCAACACATTACACTTCAGCCAAGTGGCACATGGGTGGACAATACATACTCAGACCTAACAGTGGTGTAAACAATGCTACGCTGACAATCAGAGCTTTGATGCATAATGTCTGCTCAGATATACCTACAAGGATGTCATTACACTTTCCTGTTCACAACTTGCTAATATTGCTACACTGCTATAGTGTCACCCTGTGCATCAGCACCATGTTAGCCTGTTCCTCTGTCAATGTTACAGATGACAGGAGGCGACACAGGTATGATCATATGCACAGGGCGTTTTGTTGTTTGCCAGAACCTAACATTGACCCATCCAATCGACATGTCTGTGTGTGTGTGTGTGTGTGTGTGTGTGTGTGTGTGTGTGTGTGTGTGAGTGACAACAGTACAGCATGGGCCAATGTTGATGTAATGTATGTAATGTATGTGTGTATGTGTGAGCCCTAGTTGTTTGGTGAATGTGTGTGTGTCTGCATGCACACAGCTCCACCATGTGGCTGCCATATATGGTAGTTTGTGGGACAGCCACAGTCTGTACCTGCTAGGCTGTACAGATCACTGTCTCTGGCCACAAACACAGTACCTGTGCCTGGCAGGGGTGCTACGGACAGTATCGGGTACCGACCTTGACTGGGTACTGTCATCAGAGGCGGAGGTATGATGACTGGACCCATGTCCCTGCTGGGACTGACCAGAGCCACATGCACATGGTCTACTGGGACAGTCAATGGATAGGCCAGCCCCAGCATTGCTGGGGATGGTACTGCCACTACAGGAGCGGCCGTGAACTGTGGGCTGTCCGGGACCACTGCCAGCTGTTGCTGTTGCTGGCATGCGTCCGTGTCGACTTCGCAACTGTCCCACACAGTCCTGGCTCATGGAAGACATATTGTGGAGGGCATCTAATGTCTCCCCCCAACGTCTATCAGTGACATTGGTGTAAGTCCGGATGGCACTGGCAAGGTCACGGATGCTGTCATTGATAGCAGTGTAATGTGCCCTCTGCGCCCTAAGTCCCTGCCTGGTGTAGCATTCCATACATGCCTGAGCCTGCATTACAGCCCGGAACATACTGGATATCATACGACCTGTGAGGGCACGCCAGCCAGGGGCAATACGACCAGCGGTGCTCCCCCGAGAACCCCTGGACCTCTGCCTATGTGGTACCATTCAGGAATATGGCTATGGCTGCTGTGAGGGGATGCAAGTGCCATGGGTACCACACTCTCCAGGTCAATGCCAACTGCATGCTGTCCCTCGCCTATGGCCATTGGTGGTGAGGGATGTATTGACAGTATGAGTGTGCGCATAGATGGGGTTGAACGCTGTGTACTGTCGGCTGGCGCCCAATGACAGACCCTGTCAAACCTTCCTGTACCACTATTCGTGGCAGTGGCTTCAGGTTCCCTGCTGCTTGCAGCCAGCCCTAATTCAGCACCTGTGAGAGGAAGACAGGAAACACACTTTACGATCTGCACATGAACACATGCACACATGCACACATGCACACATGCACACATGCACACATGAACACATGCACACATGCACACATGAACACGTGCAAACATGCACACATGCACACATGAACACATGCACACATGAACACATGAACACATGCACACATGCACACATGAACACATGCACGCATGCACACATGAACACATGCACACATGCACACTTGAACCCATGCACACATGCACACATGAACACATGCACACATGCACACATAAACACATGCACACATGCACACATGAACACATGTACACATGAACACATGAACACATGCACACATGAACACATGCACACATGCACACATGCACACATGCACACATACACACATGTACACATGAACCCATGCACACATGCACACATGCACACATGAACACATGCACACATGCACACATGCACACATGAACACATGCACACATGCACACATAAACACATGCACACATGAACACGTGCACACAGGAACACGTGCACACATGAACACATGCACACATGAACACATGAACACTAATACACTCCTCACTACAGCACATACACACACACACACCAGCAATCCAAAACATACTCTATAGTGGGTGAAGGTGGGTGTCAGTATCACTAGGTAAACAGCCACCACTCACATGTCAGCATGCAGAATATGTGTTGCACAAGACCATGCAGTGCAAGTGTAGACGCCCCTATTTAATGGCGGTATACATGCCTTTGATGCAAGTGTGAGTTCTGTGATTGGCTACACCCTGGAACACAGTGTGTACATGGACACAACATTTCAATGCAGGTATTATCAGCTCTGCAATGCCTTGTGCACCATCACTCACAAGTATACATGCCATGGCTGCATGTGTTATCTGTGAGACACATAGATATCCATGTCTGAGTACAGTGTCTGTGTCCATAGCAGATAATAGTGGGCACGGGTGTAGCACATGCATGCTATGTACACACACGGGATGAGTGGTGCATGTTGACGTGAAGGAATCCCAATGCTCGACATGGCCAGTGTACAGTGGTTATGGTGAGTGTGGGACATATTGCAGATATGTTGGTGCCAGACATGGCATGGCATGCTACACGACTGCAGTTAAACAGTCCACCAGAACCAACAAAGGTTCAACCAAGAAAATAAAATGAAATTCAAACCACAGTGTGCACTGAATGAATACTCAAGATCTGAAGCACGAAGATTTATTCAACCAACAACAGACTAAGCATATGCTTTCACCAGCAACCTGGCTTCTTCAGAGTCTGACAGTAAAACACAAATGTAATATAAAATTGCAGTTCTGAATGTTAGACTTAACCCTATCTATAATAAAAAATAAAAATTGTGAATGAAAAACATTCAGTGTGATGTACAGAACAGGGTAGCAAGGTTAGAAATGGAATGGCAGCTTAGGCTCAATGCTACCAGGTGCCCTGGACTAAATGAATGTGTCACCATAAAGCCTCAGTTAAAATATTTAAGTAGTGTTATTTAGAGGAACTGCAATTTTATATTACATTTTTATATGTACACATATGTAGTGTATGACTATTATAAGTTTATTAAATGTTATGAATTGTGTTTTTTTAAATCAATACTTGGTTGTAAATGTACTCTTAAGAAATTGTCTGTTTGATTGATTTATTGATTAATTGGATGGGTGGGGAGAATGCATTCTTGCTTTAAATGTGGAGTGTTTTTTATATGGAGTGTTTTACTGTCAGACTCTGAAGAAGCCAGGTTGCTGGTGAAAGCATATGCTTAGTCTGTTGTTGGTTGAATAAATCTTCGTGTTTCAGATCTTGAGTATTCATTCAGTGCACACTGTGGTTCGAATTTCATTTTATTTTTATGCTACACGACTGCAACATCAAACACCACACATACCCAATGTGTGTCAGGTGACCTATACACCCACTAGCATTCCAGGACATATATGTGACACTTTGTTTGGATGGCGATTGCTGTGCATATTGTGTATACTACTGAGTAGTACTGTGGTCACTGTAACTGGATGGGATGTAGTACCCTGTGCCATCATCAACATGCATCTTGTGGTCCCTCACAGCTACTAATGTGTGCAAGACCACCGCCTAGCATGCTGTACCTGAACTGCAGTGCCGTGGCTACATTCACAATTACACAGCCACCTTGTACATGAGTGTGTGAGGTGCCCAATAAGGAGCATTGCCTAACATGTCTGTATTATGTGTTGCAGAGTGTTGCACAGCCCCATGATAGGCCTCCACCCCTGAGGTACATCATGTGTGTGTGCATGACATGTGGGATACTGAAGTGTGACCTTACAGTGGATGTGTGGTAATGCCAAATATAGCATGTTTTCGTGTACTGCATATGATAAACGTGTTCTGTTCTGTACAGCTGTAGCAACTATGCAGATCCAATGTGCAGTACAGTGTTGACACAATTGTGTCTGCTGCACTGTGCATTGCATGTGATTGAGTCAGCTACTGACTTTACTGAGATGACTGATGTCTCACAGCAAATATGCACAGCATGCATTATGCATAGGTGTGTTACGTGTACATGGCCTACACCTCACCTATGACATGCACATTTCATTACTATTATTAAAGTGTTAACACTCACCAGCATGAATCGTCTGCCCTGCTGTCACACCAGAGGGGCCTACAAGAATATGAAACAGTTTGTCAGTGGCCACAACTGTGGCATTGCTACTGTGAGTGTGCTAAACTATAGTGGAACAACAGTCAACAGTCACAGGTGTACAGATACTATTCCAGATATCAGTACTGCATATGATAGGCAGCACAACTGCTAAACACACAGTACACATCTCACATATGCATATGCTAACTATACAGGTAACATAAGTCTACAGCTAGGGCATATTACCTACACACTCCATGTCATCCTGCTGTGTGGCTCCAGCCTCCATGAAACATGTGTGATGTTGTTGCTGCTTGACGCCAGGAGCCACCACGCTTAGGAGCAGCTCCTCCACTCTGGTGATTGGGGGGGGTGTATGGCCGTCCCACCACCTGTGGCAAGCTGTTGCCTATGGATATCAGATGCACACCACCAGACATGTCTAATTAAATCACTGCAGTGATGGCGTACCAGCTCATATGTCCAGTTATACATGCCTATGTCATTTACCTGGCGAACAAGTTCTTGCCAGAATGCAGTACGCTCATGGTGGTGCTGGCTGGCCCTGGAAAAAAGCAGGTTATAGTGCCACACTAGGCTGTTCTGGATTTCCTGCTCCTCCGCAGCTGTGAACAATGGATTGCATTGATGAGCTATATCCCTGGAAGACAATTAAACGATATGTGTGAGCAAGTCATGTGGCACACTTAACATTATGAAGTACAGATATCACTTAACTGCCATATATAACATCTATCTGTCTATCAGAGGATACACACATTCAATACCACATATCAGTGTTCAGCCCACAACTGGCTGACAGTGCCTGCCACATTCCATTTCACAAACCAGTATACACCAGTAGTCGGCACACTGTTTGGGATACAATGCACGACCTCACCCCAGGGGTACATATCAAGCTAATGCATGAAGACATATGTCATCCAATGCAATGAATGCAATGCACATTTACAGTATTACCAGTAAACCACCCTAGTCTTTGATGCCATACCCCTACCTAACATATGTGCACGGTTGTTAATATAGCTGGCATACTGCTGTAACAGAGTATACATGTTGCTAGGTACACACACATACCCTGTAACACACATGTGATTGCGGGCATGGTACAGGCATCATTACACACATATCAGACATACATACAACACACAAATGTATGCCGACACAGATGAGCATTTCCTGTGTACCTTATAGTACTGTGTGCCCCTACTTACAGATACCTATGCCTGAGGTATGTAATCTGTGCAGACTACAGGAAACACACAGGACAGTGTTACCAGGGAATGTGAACATACACCATACTGTGCTATTTAGGCTTACAGCTTCAGGTAGTACAACAGTTCATATGTGAGCTGGATTCAGCAGCAGTACCACTTACTGAGCATACATGTATTGCTTCAGACTACAATGGGACACCACAGTCTTACACAAGGAACTATGTCACAACATATGCCATCCTATTATGTCTGCATCCCAATAACTGACACATCTTTCTCTGGCCTCACACCTAGGACACACACTCTACCATGACAGACACAACCTCACACTAAGCTAACACATCTTTACAAACCTTGCACACAGTCACTGTCACACTCATTCCACCTCACATAGCAGGTATTGCACTGAGTACATGCGTGTGTGCATTGTGTCATAGGTAGGTAATACGCTATTGGCTCTAGGGCCTAGAGCAGCCGAGCCATATGCTACCCTGCCCTTTGACACACATGTAATGTGATTTCACTTGCTCCTGTCAACCGGATACACGGAGGTGACTCCCAGGGCATATTACCAATCTCTAAATCAATCATCAGGGGTATGTATGACATCTGCTAATGAGGAGCCTTGTTTGTTAATGCTGGGTGGTTCAGTCCAGAGTATGGCAAATTTGTGGATAGGAGCATGTACCTCCAGCATGTGCTGTTTAGTGAGGTGACAAGGATTAGGGCCCTAGGTCATGTAACCCGGAGGGATTGTGAGGTGTTGTCATGGTGGTTGGCCGACTGCTATGGGTGTGACATACCTCTGTATGTCCGGCAGTGGTAACCTCTGGGTGGGCGGTATGCAATGCACTCTAGCTGTGGTTTTGTGAGTCAGTCTGCATAGGGCATGTGTTTGAGGGCAGTATTACTTTTTGTTAGGTATGTCTGTGGCCTTTCCACTTGCTGTAGTTGTCATGTGAGGTACATACCACATGGGGCATTGTGATGAGTAGAGGGGAACACCAACCTATATTTCCCTAGATGACACACCTTTTGTGATGAGACGTACCATGTAGACAGATCACAGGACTACTGTGGCACTGTGATTATCAAAGGGGAGCCTACTGTCCACCTGTGTCCCATGTTCCCTTCTGACACCTTCAGTGTTAGGCAGGCTACCACCTATGTGGTCATTACTGTGTAAGGTGCTTTGGAATGGGGTATGGCACTGCAGTTTCAACACTGGTGTTCAGTCCATGCCTTGGACAACAGGCACCTGTTGAAGTACATATGACCCCGTGCCCCCCCCCCCCATCTCTCTCTCTCTCTCTATATATATTTTAATATATATATATATATATATATATATATATATATATATATATACATATATATATATATATATATATATATATATATATATATATATATATATATATATATATATATATATATATATATATATATATATATATTTACACATACATACATATCTATCCATATCTATCCATATCTATACATATCTATACATATCCATACATATCCATACATATCCATGCATATCTATCTATATCTATTTATATCCATATATATCCATATATATCTATCTATCTATATATATATATATATATATATATATATGTATATATATATATATGTATATATGTATATTTCTATATATCTATACATACATCTATATATTTACAATTCTATATATCTATACTTCTATATATCTATATATGTATATATCTATATCTATATATGCATATATATCTATATATATATATATATATATATATATATATATATATATATATATATATATACACACACATATATATATATATATATATATATATATATATATATATATATATATATATATATATATATATATATATATGTACACACACATACATCTAAACATCCATTGCTGTACAAATAGCTGCACATATAGGCACATATACTGGCCACCTTTCATGGTGGGGATGTCAATTATGCAACAGTTGTGAGACATACAGTTATGTAATACTATTTCACTATGTTGTGCAGAATGCATTCTGCTCTCCTCAGGCCGTATAGCTGTAGCAGGCCTCACTGCCTATAGCTCAGTCCCACAGCATTTAATCACCACATGATATATACCAGCACTGCTTGCTGTCTGCAATGCCACACACTACCCCCTACTTACATATGTGCACATAGCAGCCTTCAACAACATACATATGTCCAGCCTTCACTAACAATTGCAGTATGTCACTTGCCATATGCAAATGTGCATGTACATATAGATACGGACTGCTGCCACATATGGATGATTCACAGTATGTAGAGTATCCTTCAGACACATAATGCGGATGTCAGCAAATACATATCTGTAGCATACCTTACCTTTGTATTCCCCACCTCCATCTGTTGTAGGTTTATTGTTTTTTTTTTGTTTTTGGTTTTGGTTTCCTCTGTGTGTGTTGGTCTTTCTTTTCAGTGTCTGTCTCCTTCTGCCTGTTTGTATCCGTCTTTCTGTTTGTCTCTGTCTGTCTCTCTTGCTTGCATTCTCTCTCTTTCTCTCCCAGTTGGTGCAATGATATTACTGCATGTGTGGACAGCAGATACAGGCTGCTTTTCTAGGTATCTGCACATGTGCATGTGATGGCCTCTGCACCAGTTGGTGCCCACCATTTAGTAATTGCATGCAGCCTGCTGTGTGGTAATTGCAGTTCTCACTGTGATTGCAGGGCACTGCTATAAAATGATAGGTTAGGTAGGCATAGCCCTTTCAGTTTTGCAAGGTGGGGACCATGCTTGTTTGCTGTGGACACTGTTGTCCCAGTCAGAAGGTTGGTATATGTCTCATATCTGCAGCTGGGTTGTAGCCATTGGAATGCATGTTGTACTGACACCTGACTGTTGCTTCTTCCAGTACACTCTTCTCAGTGTGTAGGTTTACTCACACCTCCTAATGCTATCACTGGAGACATGGGAGTATGTACTTTCTTTTCAAATTAGAGAATTAACTGGCATACACCAGTAATTATTGCAATGTATTCCTATGGCTTTCCTATTTTCCCTTTACATTCACTCATTGTAATGCATTAAAAGAAAAAACTTTGGACTCAGCACGACTAAAATGAGAAGAAATTTATTGGGTGAGCGCTTTCGCGTACCTTTCAGCACGCTTCTTCAGACCATAAAAAACTGTAGCAAAACTAGTTGCTCTTATATAATGACACAAACTCTGATAATTATTCTAGGCTGGTAAACAATTAATCAATTAAAGATGCTTAAAAGCCCTGATACAGGAAATCACAGATTTTAAAAAACACTCTAAAATAAATATGCAAACAAGATAAAAACAAAAAACATGAATCTAAACAATATGTAAACTTATACACCCAAGACTTAAAATGTCAATGTTAGTGACAAAATGTGATCATGATCTTCACTCATCACAAAACATTTATATGTATAAGTAACAAAAAAGCATACGTTGCAATAGCTAAATAAGCAGTTCAAAGCTGTTGTGTCAAAATCAAACAAACATGTTGGCAGATAATTAAAAACAATTCATAGAGCAGCATATATAATGCAAAAAGAGCGAACACATCAACAAAAAATATATATATATATGTGTCATAGAGGTAAATGTATGTATGAACCTAAATGAAATACACCTTACAAAACCCATAAAAATATGATGGTGTATAAGTGAGAATATGGAACCTAATTCATGAAACAACAATTATATGCATAAACAAAAGATGTGTAATAGGAAAAATGTATATGTAAGTCCTAAATAGAACTTAGAAAGACTGTTAAAAATATAGTAATATGTGTGTCATGAAAAAAAGGGGGGGGGGAGGAGAGGAAAAGGAGAGGGAGAGGGAAAGGAAACATAATGTACAAAATGGACTTGGGCACAATGTATGTAAGACCATAGACCTTAAAATAAAATTGAAGGTAGATACCTTCAATTTTAATTTTATTTTATTTTATTTTAAGGTCTATGGTCTTAAAATGGACTTGGGCACAATGTATGTAAGACCATAGACCTTAAAATAAAATTGAAGGTAGATACCTTCAATTTTAATTTTATTTTATTTTATTTTAAGGTCTATGGTCTTACATACATTGTGCCCAAGTCCATTTTGTACATTATGTTTCCTTTCCCTCTCCCTCTCCTTTTCCTCTCCTCCCCCCCCCCTTTTTTTCATGACACACATATTACTATATTTTTAACAGTCTTTCTAAGTTCTATTTAGGACTTACATATACATTTTTCCTATTACACATCTTTTGTTTATGCATTTTGTTTTTGCAATATAATTGTTGTTTCATGAATTAGGTTCCATATTCTCACTTATACACCATCATATTTTTATGGGTTTTGTAAGGTGTATTTCATTTAGGTTCATACATACATTTACCTCTATGACACATATATATATATATTTTTTGTTGATGTGTTCGCTCTTTTTGCATTATATACGCTGCTCTATGAAATGGTTTTAATTATCTGCCAACATGTTTGTTTGATTTTGACACAACAGCTTTGAACTGCTTATTTAGCTATTGCAACGTATGCTTTTTTGTTACTTATACATATAAATGTTTTGTGATGAGTGAAGATCATGATCACATTTTGTCACTAACATTGACATTTTAAGTATTGGGTGTATAAGTTTACATATTGTTTAGATTCATGTTTTTTGTTTTTATCTTGTTTGCATATTTATTTTAGATTGTTTTTTAAAATCTGTTATTTCCTGTATCAGGGCTTTTAAGCATCTTTAATTGATTAATTGTTTACCAGCCTAGAATAATTATCAGAGTTTGTGTCATTATATAAGAGCAACTAGTTTTGCTACAGTTTTTTATGGTCTGAAGAAGCGTGCTGAAAGGTACGCGAAAGCGCTCACCCAATAAATTTCTTCTCATTTTAGTCGTGCTGAGTCCGAAGTTTTTCTTTTTATTACATTATTCACTCCGTTTAACTAAGGACTCGATTTGTTGTGGAGGCTCTTTGCTTTTGTTTCATTGTAATGCATGTTATATTTCTTTCAGCACCAAGTTACTGTATATCTGCTGTGGCTTAGTGGTACGTCATGCAGAGTGGTGAGGCCAAGGTTTGGGGTTTGAGACTGACAAGGGTATTATATTTTGCTGCTGAGCAGTACAAGGGGCCTGTCATACAGAGTGAATAAGGCACTTTTAAGCAGTTGTAAGCTGGTTTGCGCGGGTTTGCACGAAACTTAGCGATGCTAAGCTAAGCTTACTGATGCTAAGCTAAGCTTAGTTTAGTTTATTTTCTTTTAGCTTTACTAAGCTAAGCTTGGCTTAGCTTATCATATCTTAGCAATGCTAAGCTAAGCGCACACATGCACACACTGGTGCAAACCCGCTTACTACTGTTTACAAGTGCTCACTCCGCTAACCCCTGCGCTCATTTCTTTGACAGAAAAGTAAATGGAGAGATAGGAATGTGGTGATAAAGGGTGCACAAAGAGGGGAAGAGTAGGGAAACCAGCTCGGGATGTACAGGATGGGTATGGAGAAAGTCCATAGCTGCCCATTTCTTTGCCAGCAACAGCTGTGCATATGCAATACATTAGGAGGGATATTTGAAAATGTCCACCCCTGAGAGAGGGGAGAGGACAACTAAGTATGTTGTACTACTAATTATGAATATCAGGCACATGCACTGTTTGTTAACTGCTATACTGTCATTAGTATGTTACACACATCTGAACAGTTTGTGGTTTGTTTGTGTTGACATTGGCACAGTCTGTTCAGGACAACTGGACATAATTCACTACTGTGTATGCCTACCTACACCCTTGTTTGTGCCTGAAAAGACGGGTATATAGTACCTTTGGGTAGGGGTGCAGAACTGCAAAGTGCATTATTTATTATCATGCGATGTTTATCTTGCTGAACATGCAGAGTTGCTGTTTACCTGTAAGTCTATAAAGGCTAGTAATCTGTCTGAGTAGCTCCCACCTGTGGACATATCCAGATGGTAGTCAGAGGTTAGCCTAGTATCCATTGACTGTGCACCACACCAGTCTTTTCAGCACATGAACAATGGCATTGTCACAGGTGGTTGCTAGCAGTACATGGCTACATCCTTTGATATTTCTGTGTTGTACTCCTACATAAGGGCATGCTTGTGAAATTCATTCTACAGCTATTCGCAGTGTGTAACAGCAGACAGGCTGATATGCCTGTGTGTTTCTGACTCTTCCAGGCCTCAGATACTCTCAGATATATATTTGAACAGCCTCAGGGAAAGGTACATATCAGTGGGATACACTTGTGATATATTTCAGATATTTTGCAGTTGTGACTTTGGGGGATTCTGAGCATATGTATTACTACACCTTTTCTGATGTGCAAGCAGTGTCTACTCTCACTTATTAACAGTTATCATTAAGTGGGATTCCCCACATTTCTGCCTACTGTTACTACATTTCACAGGGAGTATGATGGGCACAGCTAACATCTGTTTTCAAATCAGGGACATCCCTGTAAACCAGTCACAGTTGGGGGGTCTGGCCTCTGACCTATTCAAATATGCCAGTGTTTATCCTGCTCTGATACTGTGTGGGGTTTGTAAGGTGCTACTGTAACATTATTCCCTACTAGCATGGCTGGTTCTCTTTTCACAGTCATGTCATGCAATTCCACAACACTTGCTGGTTAAGGGCCACAGAACATGATTTGTGTTATGCCATTCCTATTCTCCCTTTACATTCACTCATTGTAATGCATGATATATTTCTTTCAGCACCAAGTTATTGTATATCTTCTGTGGTGTAGTGGTACTTCATGCATGCTGGTGAGACCAAGGTCTGGGGTTCGAGATTGACAGGTATATTTTATTTTGCTGCTGAGCAATACAAGGGCCCTGTCATACAGAGTGACTAAGGCAATTTTAAGCAGTTGTAAGCGGATTTGCATGGGTTTGCGCGATGCTTAGTTATGCTTAGCTAAGAGCACACATGCGCACACTCGCTTAATCCCGCTTACTACTGCTTAAGAGTGCTTACTCCCGCTAACCCCCACGCTAATTTATTTTAAAGAAAAGAAAATGGGGAGATAGGAAAGTGGTGAAAAGGGGGCACAGAGAGGGAAAGACAGTAGGGAAACAAGCTCGGGATGTGCAGGAAGGGTGAAGGGAAGGCCCATAGCTGCCCATTTCTTTAACAGCAACAGCTGTGCATATGTTGAAAATTTGGAGTGAGATTTGAAACCTTCCACCCCTGAGAGAGGGGTGAGGACAACATAGTTTGTTGCACTGCCAATTAGAATTATCGGTGTACATGTCCAATGGACATGTGTGTGAAATGGGAAGCTATGTCTGGGGTGTAATTTTTTTTCGGGTACAGATTGCCCTTTTTTTTTTTTTTTTTTTTATTTTCAGGTGAGAGTGGTAAGTGAGGTAGAGGAAGTAGGTATATGTGGGGAGGTAGGTTGGGGAGGTAAACAGACAAGACAAACAAGACGTATACAGGGGCGGGATTTGACACATGGGGTGGGTGAACACAATTGACGGGGAAGGTTGTATGGAAATTGCAAGCCCATGAGCCCACAGATGTTAACAGTGGAACTGAGATCCCCACCCTTGGGCAGTCACCACTGCACCTTCACAGCCCAGAGGGTGGCTGTGCTGGGGTCTGAGTAGGACAGGCAGGCTCACCCGAAAGACACGCCACTCTCGCCTCAAGCTGGCATAGGGGATCAGCGACTGAACGCTGGATCTTTCTACGCACCACAGCCCAGACCCTTTGAAAGATGACAGGTGGCCCTTCTCCACCCACGCTTGCACAGGGGGATGAGCCCCATCCCTGCAGTGCTTCCACCTGAAGGTGGCACAGGACCAACGGAGGAGGGGAGCTTAGGCTGGGCACCAGAGCTGCTGGTGCCAGGTGCACTCGCCTGCTGAGGAGGGACAGGTGGGTCCGCTAGGACCGGCCTTCCCACACGTTCTGTGATTAGGTGTGTTTAATTACAACATAAACAACAACATTCCAGATTAGTTGTAACAGCATGCAGTAATATTCCCATTAACTCAACACACCAAGGTTCCAACAGTTGAACAGCAAGCATAACACATAAATATATTGAACGACAGTGGATATTCTAACAGCATGCAGGGATGTTTGGTAGCAACAGGCCACCATGAACGTGGTGTTTGAACAGGGCACATGCATCAACATGAATGCAAATATTTATAAAACAATAGGACATATGTCCCAACAAATATTTAAGATTGCACATACCCTTTGAGGTGTGGAATTGCATGGTTTATGCACAAACAGTAGGGTGTAGAAAAAACCACCATTAACATCTTATAAACACTTTTACTCTACACTACATTCCTAGTGACTGCAGGTGTATATTCCCTACATGTATTATTACACTCGCCACCATACATTAGGTTGTGTAATGGGTTTGGCTAGTTCAATATATCTACTTGACCTATATCTGACATACTAACTGTCCAAGATGCAGATGTTACTGCTACATATTTCATGGTTGCATTTATATTTCTTTATCTACATATCTGGATGTTTTCACATGACATTTTCACTTCAATTTGTACAGAACCCTGCATTTATTGAAGCACACTCACTTTTCTGGGGAACATATTAGCATGCTACTAGTGTGCAAGATTTACTTATGCATGCCAGCCAGTAATTGACTGTTGAGGAGTGTATATATGTTTCACAGCTACTAGCACTTCCTTCACCCACTTTATATGGGACTGCACAACTCTGGGTTGCCAGTACCTTTTCAAACAGTACTGTTTGTATAATGCAAGGGTACAACAACATTTCAGACTCTGTGACACAGACACACTTTGGGTTTTAGACCTTTATTAATGACATTACACACTTTTCCACAGGCTCACTCCTTTATTTGTTTTAACGGTGTATATGGCAGACATGTTCAAGACATATTATACCTTTATTAATAGGTTAGCACACTCTTTTTTTAGGCTCACTCACTTATTTTATTTGACAGTGCCTGCAGTGATATTATTCCAGACATATGTTACCTTTCTTAAGGGGTTACTACACTCTTTTTCTGCCTCTCTGAAGTTTTTATCTGACAGTACATGCAGAGGACTTATTCAGGCAATTTTATGGCTGTATTATCGGACTACAACACTTTCTTTCATGCTCTCGCCCATATTTTATATAGCAATACATGCAAAATAATCACTAACCTGCCTGGTGGCGCAGCCTTAGCAGCCTATCAGCAAAGGCTTGCTGATTCGTAGCATGGCCACCTGCAGCTGTAAAGTAAAGGAAGGGATATTGAGACATACCTATCCATTATACATACTCCATTATCAATTCTTACATACTGCATTCCATGGCTGCATATTCAGTTGTGGGGCATCACGCATCCCATGGGCCTCCTGTATCCATTGGTTCAGGCGGTCCTGCTTTCATCTCTTCAGGTCTGCATGTGGTGACGGACCTGCTCACCAGTCCGAGGAACGCCTGTGGCACTGGTGAGGTCACGAGCTAACTGGTTCCAAGCCTCTGCCTTGTACTCTGTCCCTTGGAACTGGCCCTGCAGGAGTCTTGACTCATGATGGTGGACAAGGAGCCAAACCATGTATTTGGACTCCTCGATGCCCCAATGTTACGCTCGGAAGCATGTTCCCTCTCCGACACCAGACATTCTAACTGCAGATGTGAGCTACAATCAGTTATGCATGTATTCCCGCCTGTGGGGCTTAAATATGCCGCATTTCCAGCACTTTTTTGTGATTGGTCATTTTGTAAAATTCTCGGCTGACTGCAGACCTGCTTAGTAATCGTTAAACTATCATTCGTAAGTATATGAATGTTAACAGTGGATGTTTCCCTTATGCTGTCATGGCTTAGTGGTTCTGTACTTTGCTTCGGATGCACTGAGTCCTGGTTTCAAAACTTGTTATTCATTTTATTTTCATACTGTCCAGACAGGCTAGGGGGTGTGGCTGCATTTAAGCAACTTTGCTCTATGTTGCTCCTCGGTGCCCTACGGTGCCCTGGTTGTCGCGGCACGCACATCCATGCAAACACATTGCGCTAGATAAAGCGCTTTTAAACTTTGGGCAACTCTATTGCGCTGGGTAAAGTGCTATTAAACTATGGGCAACTCTGTTTAGCTGGGTAAAGCACTATTAAACTATGGGCACCTCTGCTTAGCTAGGTAAAGTGCTATTAAACTATGGGCACCTCTGTTAAGCTGGGTAAAGCGCTGCTTAACGGCAGGCTATTATATATCTGGATCCTTTAAAAATATATATTTTGTTCACTGATACATTGGCCATTTCACTGCTTTTAATAATATTTTAATGATATATGTCTGGTATTATTTCAAATACTGATTTAAAACATAAATAAGAAGGGGAGGGTGGGACTCCAACCGTGAATGCCTCCTCTTTGTGCATATGCTCGACCATTACGCTATTGCAATTTTGTGCGATTCCATGTCGGAATTGTTAACTATAGCTAAGCAATGGGCACACCCATGCACGCACGCGCAAATATGGGCAGCTATATCGTGGATTTACAGTGTCAGGGTGTGTGGTGTTGGGTGCAAGTACATTTGAGCGAAATCGCTCTTGTGTGTTGACATTTTGCTTTTACTAAACTTGCAGGGGCGTGGACATTTAGACTGCTCGGCAGTCGGACATGCCCCCTGCTTTCATACTCGGTCCGTGTAGGAGTTACGGTTGAGTCAGCGGTTGAGTCAGCGTGCCCTCATGAATATTCATGGCACGCTGACGTCATACCATTCAACTGCAGCCTCCGAGTAAGACTTATTAAGTCTCACATGAAGGATTCGTGAATCCGGGGGTAAGTCTTTCTGCTGGTGAATAAAATGCACCAGGTACTTGAGTGATCTCAGTGTGAAAGTGACTGAAGTGTAAATGCACTTGCTGAACCTGTGCATCACTCTAGACTCCCTTTTAGGTGGGTAGACAGTAGAACTCTGTTCAACTAGCTCTTTTTTAGTGGCAGCTGCCACCACCATAGTATCAAGTGGAGTACCTTTGGACCAAAAAGAACAGTATTTAGGGGTGGGGGTAAAAGAACTTTGTCAAGTCACTTAGGCACAGGTTCTATAGCATCTGCCTCCTACTAGGCCCAGTGGGCCACCAGGTCTACGAGGGCATCCACCGGGGAGGGTATCCCAAGATGTAGATGAGGCCATCCTGAAAGCTTCCAGAAATACAGACTCCTGAGAAGTAGGATCTTGGGACGAACAACCACCTCTTTGTTTGAAAGTTTTCAAAATGTCTGCAAATGAGATGTCATCTGGTGGTGATTTTGGAGATTGTTCTCCCTCATTGAAGTCTGTATCCTCACTGAGGGACTCCATGGGGGAGTCTAAGTGCCTTCTTTTGCATGTCCTCTTCAGAGGCACCACCTCTGTGGGATGTTCAGGGGAGGTATCATAAGAAACAGGGGCCACCTCAGGGGGAAGATCCTGGGAACTCTTCGAGATGCACTGATCCTGGACAGGAATGGAAGGCCAGTTCCCAGATCCAATGAACAGCAACAGGGTGGAACAGTAGCCAAAGAGATTGCATCTCTGTCTGCAGAGAAAGCTTTTTCTATGACCTGGAAAGCTGAGGGACCCTGATAACCCCTGCCCAACTGCATCAGGTCCAAAGCCCTTGTAGAAGAAATTAAAAGGGCCTCGGATCCATGAATCCCAGATAGAACTGGACCCATACTGTTGAGAGCTGAAGCACCAAGGGGAACAGATAGCGCCAATAAAATCTTTGATGAACCCTTACCCTCAGATATGACCTTGACATCTTGGATCTGAGACCCACTGTGATTCAAAGATCTTGGAGCAGAGGTGGTCAAGACAACTATCGGAGTAGAGGAAGTGAAGGTCCTTGAATCTGACAATGAGTATTTTAGTTGGCTAAGGTCCAGGAGCTCCAATTCCAAAAGCCATATTGGAGAAAGAGAATCTGCACTGGCTGGAATGCTCACTGATCCACAAGGGGATGGAGCTGACAAGACCCCCATCTGTATCTGTGCCCTGATGATCTTCCTTACCATTATGTCCACATCATATTAAGAAAGGTTTCTGGATGATCTAGATGAAGCTACTGATGAAGGGCAAGATGCCTTGGAGTCTGTAAAATCTTAGTGGGTACCTTGGGAGATGCTGATCAAATGGATGAACCCAGTGAACAACTCCTAGCTCTCAGAACTGAAGTCCTAGAATCCAAGTTTAGGAAGAGGATAGCGGAGACTGAGTCACCACCACATAACTCATGCACTCAAGTCACACTACAACAAGTACAAATATGACTCTGTCATTGTCCATGTTGGAGTGAATGACTTCAGACATACCTCCCTGGACTACATGAAAAGAGACATGGAAGCCATGTGGCCTAGGCAGGTATGACCTAGCCCTGAGTAGCATCCTGCCTTTCCCCAGAATGATACCACAATATAAGGACAAAATTATTGACTTCAACAATTGGCTAAGCTTCTGATGTCATTCAAAGGGGATCCAGTATCTGTCTGCCTGGGACGACATGATCGACAGACCATGATGCTTTGCCAGAGATGGTCTGCACCTGTCGCCCCTGGGATTCAGGTTACTGGCAAAGGCGCTTGCCACCCCTATAGTGCCTTTTTTAGGCAAAGTTCAATGGAAAAAAACACCACCGTAACAGGTACAAGCATATAAAATCTGAAGGTAATGCTACTCATTGCTAGAAGTCTAAACCTCAAAATGCACTCTCTCGAGTCACTCCTAAAAATGGAGAACATTGATATCTGTGCAGTAACTGAGACCTGGTTCAAGGCTCCAGAGAGCACCTCTGCAATTCCAGGCTACAACTCTTAGCACACTTTTCGGCCACCAAACCAGGATCGAAACACTAAAGGTGGAAAAGTGTCCATATTCACCAAGGATATTCACACGACCAAGTTAGTTGCCCAACACAATGTGTCTGAAATTCTCCAGGTGCAACTAACACTAGGTAAGACTGCAATCCAAATTGTAGCTTGCTAGAGATCCCCCACCATGCCCCAAGATTATGACACCTTTCTAAACATACTAGAAAATATTAATATACAACCAAACACCCTAATACTGGGTGATTTCAACTACCCTGCCATTAACTGGGAAAACTACTTGTGTACCAACACCTTTGCCCAACGGTTCATGGAATTCATAAATTCCAATGCCCTGGATTAACTAATCCATAGTCCCATCAGGGGCTCCAGTATCCTAGACCTGGTCATTACCAACATGGGAAATCGATGCTCCACACCTATGGTCACCCCCTCATTGGTCATATCAGACCATACGCTGATCACCCTTAACATCCTCATCCCACCCCTACCCCCCAGTAAGGAAACCTCCATAAAAAACCTCTCCAAAGCCAACTTCATGCTACTCAAGTCAGAAGTTACAAACTTCATGACACCTATGCAGATGGGAACTGAAAGTTTAACTGCTGATTCCTAAGGCACTGCACGAGCACATCCACTCATGCATGAATCGTGCCATCCCAAATAGAACCAAGATGCTCTCCTCCAAAAAAAGGAAGCCAATCTGGTGGTCCCCTGCCATAAACAAACTTTACAACAAAAGGAAGAAGCTGTTGCAGAAAAGAGGAAAATCCCAGGATGCAAAAAACTCCATTACCAGACTCAGTAAGAAGCTGAGATCCCTCATAAAATCCTCCAAAGCTAGTGATGAAAATAAAATTGCCAAAGATTCCAAAGACAACCACAAGGCATTCTATAACTATGTCAAGAATCTAAATGGCAATGCTTAGATTTGCTCTGAGCTACAAAAGAATGGCATTAAATATACTGATCCCAAGAATATTGCCAATATCCTGGCAGATCGTTTCAGTGCCAACTACACCCCCCCCTCTCACCCCATAAATGGCCCATCTCAATACCGGGAGATTGCAAAATTCCAGCAATAATGGCCACACAGGTAAAAAACACACTCTCCAAAGCTAAGAATACAGCATCCATGGGACCATATGACATCCCACGCTGTGTACCACATGAACTACAAAATGAACTGGCACCTCACCTAAGTGTCATGGTTAATCATACCCTCACCTCAGGCTTCATGCCCACTGAGTAGAGCACAGCTACAGTTATCCCACTCCACAAGGGGGGATTCACTTTGGATCCCGGGAACTACTGCCCCATCAGTCTGACGAGTCTGATCTGTAAGGCCATGGAATGGATTATCATGGAACTTATAAACAAAGACATTGAAAACCTTAAAACACTGGACTCCACCCAGTTTGGGTTCATGAAGGGCTGATCATGTCTCCTGAACCTGAATAACTTCTTCAAATCAGTCTCCAGAGCCATGGACGAGGGTAAGGCAGTCCACGCAACCTATCTGGACCTCGCCAAGGCCTTTGACACCATCCCCCACTCTGGAATCATAGATAAACTTACTAAGCTGGGCATTAATCCCTACATCACTCGATGGGTTGCCAACTGGCTTACTGACAGAACCCACACTGTAAAACTAGCTGACTCCAAATCCAGCTCAAGACAAGTGACAAATGGAGTACCTCAGGGTTCAGTCCTGGGACCTCTCTTGTTTGGTATTTACTTCTCTGAAGTACAGGCCAATACTAAGGGACTCTGGCTGACAAAGTTCGCAGATAACTGCAAACTGGGAGCCATGACTGAATCCCCAAATGATGTGGATACTCTACAAAAGGGCCTTACAGAAACAGATGCTTGGTGCCAGAGCCATGGGCTCAAGCTCAGTGCCAATAAATGTAGAGTTATCCACTTTGGGAAAAAACATGTACCTGTGAATTACCACATAAGTGGCAGTACACTAAACACTGAAAGTGTGATAAGAGACTTAGGGACACAGGTGGACAGTGGTCTCACCTTCAATAACCACATCGCCAGAACAGTCAGGAAATCCTTCTATGTGGCACACCTCATCACTAAGGGCTTTTCATCCAGAAAAAAGGAGGTCATTGTCCCACTGTACTCATCCCTCATTAGACCCATTATAGAATACAACACCCCATTTGGTATGTACCACTCAAGACATCTGCAACAACTGGAAAGGCCGTAGAAATACCTCACTAAAAGAATCACAGGCCTAAAGCAGATGCCCTATGCTGACCACCTTAAAAAACTCCAACTAAACTCTGTCACATACCGTCTACTCCGAGGCGATCTCTGCTTAACATACAAGGCCATGTCAAACCCAGAGCTGTTGGACATGCTACACTTAAAGAAATCCCAATCGCTCAGAGCCACACACTCCAGGGATCTAAACCTTGTCATCACAATAAACAAAACATGCTGGAAGGATAGGTTCCTGACCCAGAGACTCCCCAGACTCTGGAAAAGACTGCCCATGCATGTCAAGCAGAGCACCTCTTTAGCCCTCTTCAAAAGGAACCTTGATGATTGGATGGGAGAAAGGAAATTCACCCCGGGGATCACGTCAGTCACCCTGCTAGACAGGGGTCCAGGGAAGTAAATAGTGTGCGAAGAAATAGCCAGGGAATTGTTATGGCTAGGCTCCTATAGGCCCTAGGGCCGATAGCCTAGTACCAACCTATGAAGCTATGAACCTGATCCCACCGCCTCAGATCCAAGGGATGACTAGGATCCACGGAGGTCGCAATAGTCTTGGGTTGTGAAAAAGCTGGATCCGAGAAGGACTGAGGATCTGACACAGTAGATAAGGTTGCTGAGGTTGATGCAGATGGATCTGAGAGGGCTTTTGGATCCACTGGTGCAAAACCTGGTCTTGGAGCTCTAGATTTTGCAGGAGGCTCTGATGAAGCCCTGGGGTGCTTATGACGGCACTTCTTTGACTGTGTAGCAGAACCTGGCATAGTCTCATCTGGGGGTTGAGCCCCTGGAGAAGAATGAATGGATAGTGGCAGAATCCCTTTCAAGATTAATTTGTTGCACCAATCATCGATCACTCTGGGGTTGAACCCCTCACAAATGGCACACTTGGATTATAAGTGTGCTGCTCCTACAGCTCCTAAAAAGTAAACAGATTTGTCATGAGAATCAGAGTACAGAATTTTATGTCCATACACTGAATACCTTTTAAAACCTGTAGGCTTATCCATTTTTCTCTTTTTTTTTTTCCAGAAGCAACTGGCTAAATAACACTTACCTAACAGTGTAATAACCCAAAAATTGTAACAACAACATAAAATTGAAGGGAACAGTATCTAAGATTGCCCTAGCACTTGCAAAAAGCTAAGTGATGTGAGAGGAAGAGATAGAAAACACTATTTAAATGAAAAATTGGACTTATTTGAAGAAAAGGATTTTTAAATTTCTCACTGACTACTCGAACACTGGATAGCACATCTGACAAGAATGGTGGCAAACGAGAGCTAAGGAAACTGTGCTTGGTACAGAGGATTGTGGGTAGAGGGAGTAGCTTGAGCCTGGAAGCTGAAGTCTGTAGAAGGCAGCCACGTGAGAGCCAAGGATCGGATCCATGACTCATACATGATTCAAAATGAGAAGGATAATGTCACATGAAATTTGTTTACTTTCTTCTCACAGAGCAGGTTCTAATAGAATGTTTCTTTCCAGTGTGTGTGTGTGTGTGTGTGTGTGTGTGTGTGTGTGTGTGTGTGTGTGTGTGTGTGTAGGAAATATTGGATAAAATGTTTTATGCTTGACACAAATTAAGTGCAAAATAGTATGAAGATGTCAACTTCCACTCTTTGTTGCATTTACCTCAAAATTACTGTTTTAACACTTGTAAAATCTGTATTTCTCTCCTTAAGTTATATAATACATTTTATGGTACTGTGGCTCCATACACAATATAGGATTCCTCCTGCGATTGTGGTACATGATAGCTTCTTTTCCTCTTTATGCACCATATCTTCTGAGCTGTGCCATAGTTTCTCATATTTTAAATAGGATGTTATTAGGACAGATACACACACATACACACACACACACACACACACACACACACACACACACACACACACACACACACACACACACACTTACTTCACCAACAGCAGCTTATATTTTTGGCATTCATGAGTGGTCTGAACCTAAATACAATTACTTGCCTTGAAGTATCCATTAAGCTGTGGCAGGGAATTAAGTTCATCATGAGGGGCTGAATTATCACAGAAGATTGAGCTCACATAGTGTGCCAACTATAGGTATACTACCAAACTAATGACAGGAGCAGAGGTATGTTAAGACAATTTTATTAAAAAGCTGTAGAACATATCAACAAGTGTCGTACACCCTCCAGCAACTTAATCCAAAGTTTTATTTACAGGAATGTCTGCTGCAGGAATGTCTGTTTGTTTGTGTCTTTCGGCTTTTCTCGGTTAGGGGTTGCCACAGCGGAACTTCGGTCCACTAATGATTAGGAGTTGATTTTTACATACCGGCTTGCTAGGCCTGACGCACAACCTTCAACGAAGGTACGCCCATTCACGCATGTCTCCCCGCAGAAGACGCTCTAGCTGAGAATTGAACCGGACAGCGTCTTACTGTGAGGCGACAATGCTACCGCAGTACCACCACCGCAGGTCTGGAAAATAAATGTGTGCAGAATAAATCATGCACCAAATTGCTATTACCATTTGAACTGTCTAAAGTTACTTGATCAAGCCAGCTGAATGCAGTAATAAGAGATATTACTAGTTCTACTTCTAAGTGCAGAGGAATGTAGTATAACAAGCCACTGGTTTTGTAAAATACTCTTTTTCATTAACACAAAACAATGAGTGGAGTAAAAATGTTAATGCCATGAACAGTTGTGTAGATGTCATATGATTAAACTATGGCAGCTAAAAGTCACAGACTGGACAGAAATGTTAGATTTTGCAGGTAAGTGCATTTGCAGCTAATACAATTCTAAATTATTAATTTTGCTGTAAAAAAAAAACTTAAGTATGACAGCCTTTGTGTATTTTTCTGAGAAATGTACTTGTTCACCCTTTATTCCTTCCAGCTTTAGAAGTACCAGAAGTACATTCCACTTTTAGAAACTTGCCTAAGGGTCATATCCACAGAGTCATGCTTGACTATGCCCTATATCAGGATTCCAAACAAAACATGCCAGTGCAATCTACACTTGCATCATAACAGCTTTCCACACTGCTTATCAGGCATTCACTGTGCTGCTAGGATATGTTAAAATTGACTACAAACATTTTTTAAAGCACTCAGAAATGACATGTGAGGCCTGGGCTTTAGCCAAATGCAGTATACTAACAAACTAGATATCATCCAAGTGACAAGACTTTTGTTTTTACCCAAACTTCCAAAGGGCCTCATGTCTAGATCCTCTTAAGCTGTCATAGCCATGATTTGTTTTGACATTCTCACAGATGGAGTTACTATGCTCACAGTCATTTACTTTCCACTATATTATTCATTTAGGGTTCATTAAAAAATCTGCATTAGACTAAATTAAAATTAAATTTCAAAGCTGATTGTTTCATTCTAGATTCTATGGTTGATAGACTAAGAAACTGATAATAACATTAAATCAGAAAGAAAGAGGCATGAGATGCTACTGAACGATATACATGAACACGAATATAGGATTTAGAAGACGGACTGCAAAGCAATGATAGTGTTAAGCAGATTGTAATTACTGGTTTCCTTTGGTCACAAAAATAAGTATTCATTATATATTCAGTTATTCATCACTAGACATGGTAGCATACTTTCAAAAACACAGAAAATTATAGACATTTATACGTAAGTAAACAGAAAAATGCACTGTCTCAGTCATGCGCGCGCACACACACACACACACACACACACACACACACACACACACACACACACAAACACACACACACACAAATCACACATGCACAGCTGCTCACATGCAAAACTGTGACTACAGAAGTATTAAAAGTATTAACTTTCTATAGATTAAAGATACATTGCACAGACAACCTGCTTTGTACAAAATGAAGAAAGTTTCACTACTGGGGGAAAAGAAAGTTGTAAACAAAAGAAAAGGTTGGAGCCATACTAAATGTGATGAGAGGAAATGCTTTAGTTTTTAATTCTTCAAAGTAAACTGGAAAAGGACAAACTAGTCAAAAACATCAACATAGCACTGTCATTGACTAGTCCACTATTAATGATTGCAACCCAATGCCCACAACAAACATATACAAACACACACATATGTACACACAAATTAGTCTATATGACATGCAAAATTGAAACACACTAGCAAATCACCAACACCTATAACACACAAACACAAACTGCAGACATTTATTTCACCGAGTGCAAGTCTCCAGCCAATCCTTGGAGGAAGTCTCATCTCTCACATCTCTAAAGTTTATTTAGACAACTCTGACATTACGGTAACCTTGGTGTAATTGCCACTTGGGACGCAGACAGGCAAATGTATCCAGTCGCCTCAAAAAAAATACCTCTCACAGCTTTCACCTACTTCACAGCAAAAACACACTCTCACAGCATCATTCTCTGAATCTCCACATTCTTCATATCAAACATTAAACTCATAACCATATTTTCCTGACTAACTATACACTCTTACAATACTGTTTTACCAAACAAACCCCCACTGGCATACTCACAGTGTAGCAACTATTCAGTCCAACAAACACCCACTGGTATAGCTGCAGACTAACAACTATTCCGTTCAAAAAATAAACATTGTGATGAATGGTAAAAGACACTCCCTTTCAGTGCATCAACATTCAAGCATTACATCTTCTGTAATGCACCAAAATGCAAACCATATACACAACCAACCACTCAATCTCTCACCAATACACACACCACTTCAACAAACTGTATCATCCATGCACACATTAAAAAACATTTACTGATATATACCTACACACACTCATTCAGTGCACACTGAACCACTCATTCAACAAATATCACACACTCAAACACACACACACACACACACACACACACACACACACACACACACACACACACACACACAAAGCATATTTTTAATCACTCATTACAACAAACAATACCTGCACAACACTGTCAGCACACTTGAAAAACTCACCAGCAGAACACTACATACACAGATACATACTCACATACCACTTAGCAACAAAATACCTACTGCAAACACGGTCACTAACATGAACGCATGCAAGCCCTCACATACACACACACACACACACACACACACACACACACACACACACACACACACACACACACACACACACCACTGCAGTAAACCTGTTACTTCTCTTACATAGTAAAAAACATTTAGACAAGCAGACCTATCCCAGAGATAACTGATGTATGCATACTCTCAGTCAGTGTACATATATATTAACTCACATGTATATTTGACAAGAGTGTAAATTCAATGAGTGGGCATTGACAAACTGTTTATCAATTAGACTGCTAGTGATAATAAAGACGATGCCTGTAAGAAGCATCACCATATGGCTTCAATCCCATCTTTTGTGATCTACGCAAGTATAATCCAACGTTCACTCCTCTCAACTTTTGTGATTTAGACATTGGATTTACTGATCCTGTTTACATAGTTATTAAATAATAGGTCTATATTATATATTTAAAGATTCAAAATTTCAAACCTCATATGTTCAACAACATATGAGCAAAACTTGAATCTTCAAATATATAATAAAAATGTAAAAAAAAAAAAAAAGCTACCTTAACGCTCTGAGGCTCCCTGCCCCCCCCCCCCCCGTACTTATATATACCAACTCTGAGACCGCACTTCAGTGCAGAAAAGGGAAATGTTCACATTCTGCCTGAATGGAGCCATTGCCTTTCACCTTCGAACTTTTCAAAGTTCAATCATATGGTGTCGACCATATGACAGCAAACTTTAAAACATTGTATAATTTAATAGGGACCCTTAAATAACTACATTAAAACAAACAAAGATAAAGCAACTAAATTAAACCAAACAAAGATTTCTTATCGTGAACTGTATGTGGTTTAATTTCTGAAGATCTTCAGTTTTGTAAAATAATTATACATCCTTCTTTTAACAGTTTCTATGATTTTGTAAGACTGCAATTACATTATGACTCTATTTAGTAAAATCTAAGAGGTATAATAACATTCCCGAAATAACATGTTTTCTCTTCCATTATACAATTGATGTCATTTTCAGATAACCAAATAAAATTAGTCTTTTGCAAGATTCTTGGCAAAGTATATCAAAAATGGTAAAAGTTCTGCCATTTATTAATTGTATTTCAACTTTAAATTCAAATATGAGCATTTGTTTTCTGAGCAATATATATATATGTGTGTGTGTGTGTGTGCGCACGCGCGCGTGAGTGTGTGTCTGTGATGCATAAGCAAAGAATATTACAAATGTTCTTTTGAGTAGATGCAGCTTGAGAATGAACTACTGAGAAGACATAATTACTAAAAGCAAGAAAATAACCACATTTAAGCAAGACAAAAGCAATAAGCAAAGCAAAAACTAAAGAACTAAAACTAGGCTATGTACAATGAATGAAAATCTGTAAAATACAGTCTAAAAATGTTATTTCTAGCATAAGATATGACAGTTAATGGTTCAAAGAAATATTATCAGACTTATCAGGTCAATATGGCACCATGTTCAAGATGTAGCTGATTGTACGGCTCTGAAGAAAACTGGACATTAAATAACCACCAGCCACCTATCCTCACAAACTACAAAATGTCACAAACTTGGCTGATTAAAACACACTGTTGACCTGGATTTTCAGCAAATTCTTTTTTGAACTCTCATCTCTCAGCAAAAGCTGAAAAACATTTTATGTCTTGCTCCAAAATTCATTTTATACACCACATATACATTGTAGGCAGTGATTTAAAAAAAAAAGCATTTTGGCCTAGATTTGAAAAGTACTGCTATCATTTCTCCTTGGTTCTGACTTTATGTCTAGATTACTCATTTGCAGAAGGGAATGCGAGAATGTAGAAGGCAAGCAGAACTTTTGAGAATGATCTTTTAAACTGTAAGCATAAGGCCTACTGATGTTTATTGTTTTTTTTTTTCTGCTAATGTTATCATCAGTTTATCAAAATTAATTTAGAAAGGGTGAGGGATATTGGTATTCTTTTGAAGCAGGACACATTTGTTACAAAGACAAGAGAGTGATAAATTTGCCACGGTTATTGCCACTGTCAATGGACATTTTTATGACCAGTTGCATGTAACATATATTAACTCTTGCATTAATATGTTGCAGATACAGACAGAGATTGTCAAAGAGGACAGGGTTTTTTATGATTCAGAAAATAAGACACAGGTGGTATGATTCTAAGAAGAGAAAGAGCATTTTTTTTAGTCTGTAAGGGTAACCCAGATTGCTAACCTTACCTAACCACGTAGTGAATGACATTTACATAATCCTAAGAACAGATTGAAGAAGTAGGAATTATACTCAATGACTGGTTGAACAAGTGAGAAGAATACTGTAACACAGACTTCTTTGCTGTGATTAGCGATTCCCTGTAATGTCATACAAGTCACACTGAAAGTCTTTCTTACCATTCTAGCAACATTCTTGTCAAAGATGTAATTCCCATCTACTAATTTTTCTAGGATGTTAACAATGGGATCTAGCCTAAGTGGTTTTCCTTCAGAACAAAAGGTAGCAGAAACCAGGAGCTTTCCAAAGGTTACTGTGTTATATTTAATGGCATGGAAGATCAGCAAATTATTTTTCCATGAGACCCTTTTCACTATAACTGTTACTATAACTTGAAAGAATGAGAGAGGTGTTACACATTTATCAGTTATTAGCAAACTAAGTGAGACAGAGATTATTATCAGCTTGTTCACCTGAAAAAAAGACACAAAAGTGAAGTGACCAACAACCTCTTGTGGCAACCCACAGGTGAATTCAATTAGGGAGGAAGGCTGACTTCTTACTTTTACCACTGTCATTGCAGAAGACTGTGTCCACGTTGACAGTGAGTACATCAAGTTTGTTTATAATTCTGAAAAATAATTTTAAAGCCTTATGCTAGAACAGTGTATGCAGTGATGTCAATTAACCATTCATCTAGAATGCCTTTAATGTCCTTAAAAGATATAATCAGGATTAATAGGCCTAATCACACCATAATAAATATCATCTCCTATCTTGAAGCAGGAAATTTTTTATGTCCTTTTAAATAAGTTTCATAACTATCCTCTCTGTCATGTTCATAGGCAGTGCTGAAACTGATAGGCGTGTGTTTCTTAGGATCAATTCCATTTATTTATTTATTGATATTTATTTACTGGAAAGTCTAATTGAGCAGTGCCCCTTTTCAGCTGAAGCTCTGGGAGAAAAGTTGTAGATCCCCTCTTCAAGAAAAAGAACATCATGTTTTGCTACCATAGGTTCATAGGTAGCTACCTAATATGCAATCAGTTGAGGTGACCATTGAGGAGCCTAGCTCAATTTTCTGCCTTCCCCAGAGCATTGTCTTTTTAAGTCACTTGCCCAGATTCACCCACAGGCAATTAGAGTCTGTTGGAATTAAACCTTGGACAACAGGGAGCAGCCCATTAAGAGCAAGTAGTCTTAATTGTCTGCTTTAACTGCCAAAGGTGGAAAGGTTTGTTAAAATGATTTTGTTTAATAAAACAAGAAAGAAGAATTACTAAATTATATTTTTAGGCTTGAGTAGACTTCCTGATTACCCTCTCTCTCTTTTGGCTTTTCCCGGTTAGGGGTCACCACAGCGATTACCTGTTTGCTCATGATTGGCAGTGGAGTTTTACCGTGTTGAGTTGCCAGCCCGGCACCCAACCTTCCACAGAAGGCAGACACATGCACACACTCACACCTAGGGAACCCTCATACCTTACTTTTGGAAGGCACTGTGTAATGTATCTGTTACATTTTCCCTATCACTAATATTTATACCTTCATACCTTACTTTTGGAAGGCATTGTACAATGTATCTGTTGCATTTTCCCTAACACTGATATTTATGTTTATTGTTAGGTTTCCAAATCTGGTGTTACCAGTTCATTTTAGACACAGATTATCAGAGAGAACCAGATGATAAACTGCTGTGTAGAAAGGTTGACACTTCTTAATGACTTATAAGAAACAGAATATCACAACAGCTCCTTATACATTTCCGAATAGTGCAAATTTTCTGACCCTTTGATTTTTCTAGTAAGAAACATTTGTATATTTTCAAGTTCTTTCAGGGGGCTTGCTCAAAAAAATCTTTGTACTTATTGAACCATTAAGGAATAAAGGGGTACAACAATCAAATTTAATTAGAATTAGAAAGACTAATCAAAATACTTTTCTGACACTGGCAGGCCCATACTGGACAATGATCAATTGTTGGTTTACCAATGTCACTGAAACAGGCACAACTATCTCTCTCTCTCTATCTACTTATTTGTCTGTCTCTGTGTATATGTGTGCATGTATGTGTGCGTGTATGTGTGCGTGTGTGTATGTGTGTGTGTGTGTGTTTGTGTGTGTGTGTGTGTGTGTGTGTGTGTGTGTGTGTATATATATATATATATATATATATATATATATACATATATATATATATATATATATATATATATATATATATATATATATATATATATATATATATATATATATATATATATATATATTTTTTTTTTTTTTACTGATTTTGCCATTTATTTTGTAATCATAATTTGGATCCTTATTTCTGAGACCCACTATTCCATACTTACTGACATTAAAGGTGTGGTTATTACTACTATATTAGTTGTGTAGTTTTGTAAACTATCTTAAAGAATATACACACAGGACTCAACTGCCCAATAGATGCAACATCCATCTCCATTCTCACCCTAAATGACTGCTTACAGTTCCTCAATATGAACCTTAGAAGCATATGGAACAAAACACTATATATATATATATATATATATATATATATATATATATATATATATATATACATTTGTCAAACACTTTTGTCAACATCTGCTTAGTCAACACAGTTTGATTGACTAAATAGATGGTTGATATCTATCGGCAAAAGTAGCAGCTTGGATGATTCTTGGGTTGGGGATTTGTACTTTCCCTGAGATCTATGCAATCTCAGAGTTATAATATATAATTAGCAGGAGGTGTGGGAGGTGCAGAGGGGCTTACCCCTGTGCAAAAATGATGTTTGCTTTTTATTTTAGTTTAAATATGTTTAATGCAGTGAGATTAATGCTCAGCACATATCATCAATCATTTGGTGTTGACATCATTCATGTCAATAAATGTGCCATTTAATAAAGGTAAGTAAATACCCATGTATGTATGTGTGTATAAATATATATATATATATATATATATATATATATATATATATATATATATATATATATACATATACATATACTTACATGCACACACACACACACACACACACACACACACACACACACACACACATGAAAATATTGTCCTATATTCCCAAGATATATTACTCACTACTGAAACTTGACTAAGAAATTATATAAAAGGCAAAGAATCTACAACATTTTAAGAATGGATAGAAAAATCAAAAAGGTTGATGTGGTATCATTTCTTATAGATATATTCTTGAAATGATTCCCCATCCCAGTCCTTTTCCCCTATCTAAGAATACAGAAATTCTCATCTCCCAGCTAAAGCTAAACAGTAATAAGGCCATTTTTTATAATACCCATATGCATATCCCCTGGTCACAATATTAACACTGCTGAAGAAATCATCAGTACACCAAAACAATATTTTTCAGCTTTGCACAACAGCATATCCATTGAATATACTGCTGTCGTACACATCAGTTCCCTATTCATGAAGTATGGCAAGTTCCATGGCACACTTCACTGCTATCTAGATAAAATATGGCAGGCACATTGGCACATATCAATGCTCTGTTCTTGAAGTATGGAAAGCATCATGATACATATTACTGCTCTGTACATAATGGATGGTAAGCCCCATGGCACACACCATTGCTATGTAAAGTATTGCAAGCACCATGCCACACATCAGTGCTCTGTTCTTGAAGTATGACAAGCACTATGGTACATATCCCTGATCTGTACATAATGAATGGCAAGCCCCAATACATGCATCATTGCTTTGTAATTAAAGTATCACAACCACCATACAACAGATCTGTGCTCTGTACATAAAAGTGGAAACACTATGGGACACATCAGTAGTCTGATCATAAAGTATAGAAAGCGCCACAACAAAAATAAGTGGCCTGTTTATAATGTATGGAAAGCATCACGGCACACATTAGTGTCCTGGTCAACACATCAGCGACCTGTTCATGAAATATGGAAAGTGTCTCAGCACACATCAGTTGCCTGTTCATAAAGTATGGTAAGCATCATGGCACACATCAGCGACCTGTTCATGAAGTATGGAAAGTGTCACGGCACACATCAGTGGCCTGTACATAAAGTATGGAAAGCATCATAGCACACATCAGTGGCCTGTTCGTGAAGTATGGAACGCATCACGGCACACATCAGTGGCCTGTTCATGAAGTATGGAACGCATCACGGCACACATCAGTGGCCTGTTCATGAAGTATGGCAGCAGCATAACAGACATCAGTACTCTGTACATGAAGTAATGGAAATGCCACTAAAGGAGCAGAAAGGGAAAATAAAGAATGAAGAAAAGAAGAAGTTCAAAAATAGTTAGAAGAACATCATAACCTGAGAAGCATGGGTTGTCATATGATGAAATCCACTAAAACATGCATAAACTGTGGGACACATGCCCCAAAACAGTTATAAAAGTAATGTCTGACTAATGTGCTCACAGTGTGCAAGTAGAAATGGAATTTTCTGAAACTGCATGCCTTATTTTAAACTTCAGCTGTCAGGTCATGTATTTATAATCATGTCATGCAGAAACATTTTCTGCACTGGATGAAAATACATTTTGCAGCTTTTACCAGTCTGTATCTAGATAAAGGCTTGGCATGATATTACTAAATATATGCGGTTTTGGCAAACTATATTTGGAACAAGACTGTACAAGCTGTCAAGAATTGCATATTCAGAGTTCAAGGGAGACTGACTTTGCTTTACAGTTCAGACTATAATCTTCATTATCAATGGTTGTCAAACACTGTTATATATGGACCATAAACTGATGTGCCATTTATCTGGCACATTTTCATAATCACTTTTATGTTGAAAAGATGTTTTGATAAAAGTTAGGTAAACACTGGGTGTGCTGACATTGTGCTGGAAACAGCAGTCAAAGCTTAAGATTGTCAGATATAAATTTAGCCTTATTAGGAATATTTAGAAATAGATAGATATAAATTTAGCCTTATTAAAAATATTTAGAAATGTTGCACGTGTCATAAGATAAATCATTTTTTGCAGTAAACAAGTCTGAAGATGTAAAAAAGAACCTCGGAGGGTCCGCAATAAAGCTTAAGGACAGCTGTGTCTTCCAGTTATTTATTGAAAGTTTTCACTCCACAGTGTAAAACAGTACAGCACATAAGCACATTAAGTGTTAATGTGCTTATGTGCTGTACTGTTTTACACTGTGGAATGAAAACTTTCAATAAATAACTGGAAGAAACAGCTGTCCTTAAGCTTTATTGTGGACCCTCCAAGGTTCTTTTTTATTTTTTATTGGTATCAGTGTTTTGCGGACCTTTTTGGCTTACTTGTGGATTTATCAAGTCTGAAGATGTCACAATGAGATTCACCAGCACAGCTGTTAAAAGTAACTGCAATTTGTATAATAATACATCCATCACTTTAAAAAATATCCCTAGAGTCACAAACATTAATCTTACTAGATATAAGAAGTGTAATTCAAAGAATAGTGTGGTCTCACTGTTCTTATGTTACCATACACAGCGCAATCTGCCAGAAGATTAAAAAACTGCTTAGAAGAGTGTATTAAACAATGTGACAACTGACATGTTTCTTATTATGTTCTCAGAGTGGTATTACATTGTTTTTATTAGCAGGGGAATGGTACAAGCAAATGTATTACTTTTTTTTTTTTGTTAAAGTTTACTGGAAGGTGCTGGGTACAGAATTAACCTAGTCTGCACTCATCACACTATTTCATACCTTTAATATTATTAATGCAGAGTCATCTAACAAAAATATATTTAACATCCTGCAGCACATGAGCCGTATCAATGGTAGGTTGAGAGGGCTGATTGTCCCAGGAATACAGACCCACATATGCAGAGGTACTCACTAGAAGCCTACCAAAAGATTAGAGTCCACCACAAATGTAAACCACTTGCACATACTGCCATGCAAATAGAAACCACTACACATAATAATACATACACCAGTGTCTCAGCAAATAAGCCACTAAGGCAAAACAACTCAAAGCTTAATGGCTTGGTCATAGGCGACTCCACAGTGAGACACACAGATGTCCCCCTCACCAGGCTGGACAGGGTGGAGATCATGGTCCACTGTCTGTCTGGTTGTAGGATCCATCAGATCACACACGTACTCAAGTCACTCAACAACAAGTACCGTTATGACTCTGTCATAGTCCATGTTGGGGTGATTGACTTGAGACCTACCTTTCTAAACTATACGAAGAGAGACATGACTGAATTCTCAGATTATGTGTCCCAGGCAGGTATGACCCTAGTGCTAAGCAGATTTCTACCTTCACTCAGGACAGTGCCACATGCCATATTATAAACAAAAGTGATTGACTTTAACAATTGGCTTAGATTGTGGTGTCAATCCAGGGGGATCCAGTACCTGTTAGTCTGGGAAGACATGGTCGACAGGCCACGCTGCTTTGCCAGAGATAGTTTGCATGTCCAATTAACTATATGAAAATCTACCTACCACATTATTGCTAGCTATAGTTCCCCCACCATGAACCAAGAACAGCACACCATCTACCTGGACTTACTGGAGTCACTTGCCATACAGCCCAACACCTTAGTCATTAGAGGTTTCAACTATCCTTCCATCGACTGGGTGACATACAGGAGCACAAAAATGCTTGCCCAGAAGTTCCTGGACTTTGTCAGTTCAAATGCTTTGGAACAGATAGTCTGCACCCCACAAGGGGCTCAAATATCCTAGACATAATACTCACCAACATGGGGGAGTCACTGCACTCCCCTCTGTGCAATGCCCTCCATGGTAAGGTCGGACCATAAATCAGTCTTGTTCAAAGTAACTATTCAACACCACAGGAGCAAAAAAAATTAAAAACTTTTCCAAAGCAAACTACAGCCTACTAAGCAATGATATGAAATGTTGTACACCCCCTGCAATCACAGATAATGACTCCCATGCAGAGGTGTATTCAAATGCCCTATATAAACACTTAAGCAACTGGTCCTCCCAAAAAAAAACAAGCACTCTAGTGGACCTCAAGTACAAACAGATTATATCACAAAAGGAAGAAACTGTTGTCTAAGAACAAAAGGAAACTGAATCAACAGAGAAATAATTTCCTCCACAGCTTGAACAAGCAAATCAGAAGCCTTGTAAAGTCCTCTAAAGCTGATTATGAAGGTAAAATAGCATCCCTAGTTAAGGATAATCATAAGGCATTCTTTAACTAAGTCTGAAATCTGAAAGGGAATGCCCAGTTATGTGCCAAACTGGTAGTATATTGTACCACTCATACCATATCGGAGGAAATTGCCAACGTGCTAACTGACAGATTTGGCACAAACTTCACCAACCCCGTCCCCACCAGCCATACCTTAAAGTACACCTGATACCAGTCCTCTGCCTAGCATCTCTAGAAATCAGGTCATATCTGCACTCTCCAAGGCAAAAAACACGGCCTCAGTGGGACCAGATAACATCCCAGTTGTTTATTAAGAAATGTAAAACAGTACCTAGTGGACCCACTTGTCATTCTCTTTAACCATAGCCTGAGAACTGGCTTTATTCCAGCTAACTGTAGAACAGCAATAGTAATCCCCTTGCACAAAGGAGGGCCCTCAACCTTCCTGTGAACTATAGACATATAAATCTAACTAGCCTCATCTGTAAGGGCATGGAGAGAATCATCTAATCTGCACAAGTAACTGATTTGTCTGCAGTTAAAAGCATTCTGTATCTTTACAAATCATTATCTGTTTGTGGCTTTCTCTAGTGCTACTGGCTATAGGCTATTGTCCCCACCCTCCCGCCCAGTTGGTGTCTTGCTCTTATACTTGGTGGCTTTGCAGTTGCCCGCCCCTTCTGCAAATCTGATCTGTAACACTCCTCCCAGTCTAGTGTCATTAGCTCATTCTACCTAGTACAGAGAAAACATTTGATAAGGCCTTCTGTTTCTCCTTTTTCTCTTTCAAAAAAAAAAAAAATTATTTTTTTTTTTGCCTGAACCTCCTTGTGTTCTGACTGTGCTTCTCAAACATTTTGGAAATATAGAGTATATTTCAGAGCATTTATTATAACTGTAATTGCCTTAATATTGCTACAACTCAAGTGCTCTAGGTTGCACTGCATCTGACGTGTTTGTGTGTTTTAGCTGCTTTTCTGTATATATAGACTTCTCTGTTTCTTTAACTAAATAAGGTCTGCAAAGTTGTTTTATTGCATTCCTGCCTGTATTTCTGAGTTTTTATGCACTTTTAAACTTTGTTTTTGCTTAGTTTAACTGGTAGGCTACACACTCAAGTGCGCTAGCCGAATTAAATCATTTACTGTGTTTCTGTACCTAATTTCTGCTACTTTGTAAAAAAAAAAATATATCCTTGTTTCCCGCCTTTACTGAACTAGAATAGTCTAGTCTTCAGGTATTGCTGATCTCTGGGCTGTGTCATAGTTCCTGTGTTGCCCATATCCTTATTTGGATAGGAGGAAGCTTCTTTGTTCACCAGTGAGAGTGGGGAGCTCTGAGCAGCCTATCTGTCCCTTGAGGAGTGGTTCCAGCCCAGTGATCTGTAGCTTATTGGCTGTTTTGGGCCATTTCCTATCTCTTTCTAACCCCCTGCTTTAAAGCCAGCTTTAGCGCACTTTTGTGCTTGTAATTTAAAGTTTGTCCTGTTTGTTGCATTTACCTGTTGAGGCTACACACTCAAGTGTGCTAGCCTGTGTTACACATTTATTACATTTTTCTGCTGTTTGTTGCAAAAAAGAAAAAAAAAAAAAAAAAAAATGATCCTTGTTTCCCATCTTTCCTGACCTAGAGTAGTCCAAATACAGGCTTTGCTGTATTCTGGACTTTTGGAAAGTTCCTGTGTTGCCCATTTCCTTTCTTGGATAAAGGGAGGCTTCTTTGTTCACCAGTGGCAGTGGGGAGCTTAGAGCAGCCTATCTATCCCTGGAGGAGTGTTCCCAGCACAAGAAACTGGTAGTCTATTGGCCGTTTTGGGCCAATTTCTAGCTATTTCAAGTCCCCCTGTATAAAACCCACTTTGACGCGGTTTGTGCGTTTGTTACTACACAGCCAAGCTCCTCGTGGTCCTGCAGAGTGGTGCTAGCAGCAGAGAGGCTAAAAGAGTGACTGCTAACCTGATAAAAGTGTTTTTTTCCCTGCTACTACCTGGGCGACTGTCCGATCTAGCTAAACTGCAAGTATTTCTGCTTCTTGAACTGTTTTAAACTGTTTAAAGTTGTTTTTGCACCTACACTTTTAAAGTTTGTCCTATTTGTTGCATTCACCTGTTGAGGCTACACACTCAAGTGCGCTAGCCTGTGTTACATATTTATTGCATTTTCCTGCTGTTTGTTGCAAAAAAGAAAAACAATTTTCCTTGTTTCCTGTCTTTCCTGACCTAGAGTAGTCCAAATACAGGCTTTGCTGTATTCTGGACTTTTGGAAAGTTCCTGTTTTGCCCATTTCCTTTCTTGGATAAAGGGAGGCTTTTTTGTTCACCAGTGGCAGTGGGGAGCTTAGAGCAGGCTATCTATCCCTGGAGGAGTGTTCCAGCACAAGAATCTGGTAGTCTATTGGCTGTTCAGGGCCAATTTTTAGCTCTTTCAAGTCCCCCTGTATAAAACCTGCTTTAGCGCAGCTTTGCGTGATTTTGCACATAGCACAGCATCGGGCAGCGCCGCTTAACTGGGTTTAAACCATTCTCGGCTCCACAAAGTCTGCTCTTCACTTTTTCCCTTAGAAATCATCTAGTTCTCATAATAAACACCCTATTCCCACTCTAAAGCCCAGCACTTGCTCACTAAAGCAATTATATAAGTCAGCACTAAAAAATTAAAAGTACTACACCCTCACAAACTCCCCTTGAGTACTTTGTTCCCCATTGGCCCTTTTTTTCAATTATAAAGGAATTTCCAATACTATTATAGCATGTCCAAAGGTCAGTTGTCAATCTCCTCTCCGGTCTAGCTGGTGAATCTGGGAATCTTGAGGCAATGTTACAACTGCCTCAAGTACACTGACAACCCTCTCCTCCTCCCAACAAATTCCAACACATGTAAGAGATGCAACCATATAGCCAAACTGGAGGCTAAGCTCTCTCAACTCAGTACTGGCATAACCAGTCAGGAGGAGAAGGAAACCACACTCACTACAATTCCAGTCTCACATAGACCTACCACGATAGCAAACCAAACACATAAACACACAAAAACATACTCGGAGGATCTAAATAAAAATCTGCCTAAGCAGCAGAGACCTCCAAAGCAGACACCCAAGCAACCGCTACCCCAAAACAAAACATGTGCAACACATAGCTCACAAAGCCAGTGTGCTGAACAGTCACAGCCCTTAAGGCTAAACAACACACCTGATACACTTGTAATAGGTGATTCTATCGTCAGGCACACTGACGTCCCACTCACCAGGCTGAACAAGGAGAAGGTCACGGTGAGCTGCCTGTCGGGCGCTAGGATCCACCACATAACACAAGCACTCAGGACACTCCAAGGCAAGTACAAATATGACTCGGTCATTGTCCATGCTGGTGTGAATGACCTGAGCCGTACCTCCCTGGACTGCATGAAAAAAGACATAGACAAGCTCTCTGAGCATGTAGCCCAGGCCGGTATGACCCTGACCTTGAGTAGCATATTACCCTCACCAAGAATGATGCCACAATATGAAGACAAGATGATCAATTTCAACAATTGGCTTAAGTATTGGTGTCATTCAAAGGGGATCCAATGCCTGTCTGCCTGGGATGACATGCTCGACAAGCCACGATGTTTCGCTAGGGACGGCTTGCACCTGTCACCCCTGGGATTTCGGATAGTGGCAAAGGCTCTTGCCACCCCCATAGTGCCTTTTTTAGGCAAGGCTCAAAAGACAAACCCACCTCCATAGGTATCACAAGGGATAAGAAACTAAGAGTAATGCTACTCAATGCCAGAAGTCTAAACCTCAAGATGCACGCACTCGAAACTCTCCTTAGCATGGAGAACATCGATATCTGTGCAGTAACAGAAACCTGGTTCAAGGCTCCCAAGAACACCCCAGCACTACCAGGTTATACCTCATACCATGTTTTTTGGCCCCAAAACTTGGACTGAACCACAAAAGGAGGGGGAGTATCAATATTCATCAAAGATACCCACACCTCCAGGTTGGTGGCACAGCATGAAGCATCAGAGACTATCCATGTGCAACTAACAGTGGGTAAAACTGCCTTCCAGTTTATAGCCTGCTACAGACCACCCTCCCAAACCCAGGAACCCCACTCGGCCTTCCTGAGAACACTGGAAAATATGAAGGTCTCTCCAAACACCATTATATTGGGCGACTTCAACTACCCTAACATAGACTAGGAGCATTACTCTAGCTCCAACACCCTAGCCCGAAGGTTCCTAGAATTTATAAACTCAAATGCTATGGAACAACTTGTTGCCACTCCCACAAGAGGGGAAAACATACTGGACCTGATCATCATCAACATGGGGACTCTATGCTCCAGACCAGAAATGTATTCCTCACTGGTAAGATCAGACCATAAACTAATCTCAGTAGATATTCACATCCCGACCCCAGCCCCTGCCCAGAAAACCACAGTGAAAAACTTCTCTAAAGCAAATTTCACACTCCTCAAAACCGAGGTGGAATCCTTCAAAGCCCCCGGCCCTGTGGAAAATACGGCCCAGACCGCAGAATCCTTTATAAACGCATTCTATGAACACCTTCAGGAATGCATGGATCATGCAATCCCAAATAAAACCAAGACCCAATCCTCCAAAGTTAGGCGTCCTGTCTGGTGGACCCCAGCCATAAACAAACTATACAATAGAAGGAGGAAGCTACTACATGATAGAGCAAAATCCCAAAAAGGGAAGGCATCTCTGATCAGTATTAGCAAAAAACTACGGGCACTCATAAAATCGTCTAAGGCCAGCTTCGAGAGAAAAATTGCACAGGACACTAAGGATAATCACAAGGCTTTCTTTAGTTATGTTAGGAAACTGGGTGGGAATTCCCAGATATGCTCAGAATTAGTCCAAAATGACAAAAAATACACCAAACCCACAGACATTGCCAACATCTTAGCTGACAGGTTCAGCGCAAACTTCTCCCCGCCTTCCCCACCAAAAGGGCAAATATCTATCCCAGCAGAGTGCTGCCCCCCTGACATCTCAGATGCTCAGGTAAGATCCACCCTCTCCAAAGCAAAAAACACAGCATCAATGGGACCAGGCGGTGTCCTGGGCTGCGTCCTACATGAACTCCAAGAAGAAGTAAACCCAAACATAAAACTACTGTTCAATCTCAGCCTTACTACAGGATATGTACCCAAACAGTGGCATACAGCAACAGTGGTCCCTCTCCACAAAGGTGGTGCCTCAACGGATCCTGGAAACTATCGCCCCATAAGCCTGACTAGCTTGGTCTGCAAAGCTATGGAAAGGATCATCATGGACCTCATAAATAAAGATATTGGGGACCTACAGACACTGGATCCTACCCAGTTCGGCTTTGTTAAGGGCAAATCCTGCCTCTTAAACCTGGTTGATTTCTTTGAAACAGTCACCAAGGCCATTGACAAGGGGAAGGTGGTCCACACAGCCTACCTGGACCTTGCAAAAGCATTCGATACAATACCCCACTCGGGCATTATAGATAAGCTCACCAGCTTAAATATAAACCCCTATGTCACTAGATGGGTTGCAAACTGGCTCAAGGACAGAACCCACATGGTTAGAATTGCTGGAGCCATGTCAGACTCCAAACCAGTTACAAGTGGTATCCCAAAAGGCTCAGTCCTGGGACCTCTCTTGTTCGGTATATATTTCTCGGAGGTACAGGCTAACACGGAAGGACTGTGGCTGACCAAGTTCGCAGATGACTGCAAACTGGGTGCCATAATCGACTCTCCAGCCGACACAAGTATCCTACAAAAGGGCTTCATAGAAACAGACAACTGGTGCCAGAGCCATGGCCTCAAGCTAAATGCCAAAAAGTGTATAGTCACCCCCTTTGGCTAAAACAAAGTGCCCACAAATTACCACATAGGTGGTAATTCATTAAGTACGGAAGAAGTAATTAGGGACCTGGGACCCAAGTTGATAGCAATCTCTCATTTGACAACCATGTGGCCAAAGTGGTTAGAAAAACATTTTATATAGCCCACCTAATCATGAAGAGATTCACATCTACATCAGGGGAGGTCATCGTGTCTCTTTACTCATCCCTCATCAGGCCCATAATTGAGTACAATGCCCCTTTTGGGATGTACCTTACCAGACACCTGCAGCAACTGGAAAGACCCCAAAAATACCTCACCAAGAGGATCAAAGGGCTCAAACAGATGCCATATGCTGCCTGGTTAAAGAAACTCCAGCTCTACTCAGTGGCATACCGCCTGCTCAGAGGCGATTTGTGTCTGATGTATAAAGCCATGTCCAACCTGGAATTAATGGACATGCTGCACCTCAGAAAATCCTAATCCCATCGAGCTACGCGCTCGAGAGACTTGAACCTCAGCACTGAAATAAACAGGACATGCTGGAGGGACAGATTCATAACCCAGAGGCTCCCTTCACTCTGGAATAAAATCCCAGTCCAGGTTAGGCAGAGTCCCTCATTGACTCTCTCCAAGAGGAATCTTAATGAGTGGATGGGAGATAGTAGGTTTACCCCGGGTATCACTTCTGTGTCACTGTTAGACAGAGGCACAGTATACTAACCTCGAAAAAGGGCATAGCAAAATTAATTTAAAATGGGTGACGAAAGCCAAACACACTCTGGCTAGGCTTATAAATGCCCTAGGGCAGATAGCCTAGTATGAACCTATGAGCCTATGAACCTAATCATGGAACTTATCAACAAAGACATGGCCGACCTTCAAACTCTAGACTCAACCCAGTTTGACTTTGTTAAGGGAGATCATGCTTATTAAATCTAGTCGACTTCTTTGAGAAAGTCACTAAAGACCTGGATGAAGGTAAGACAGTGCATACTGCCTATCTTGACTTATCCAAGGATTTTGGCACAATCTCCCACTCAGGAATCATTGAGAAACTCTCCTAGTTGAAAATGGTCCTTTATGTCACTAGATGGGTAGCCAACTGGCTCACCAGCAGAACACATACTGTCAAAGCTGATGACTCCACCTCTACCAATAGACCCATCACCAGTGGCATACCACAAGGATCTATGCTGGGCCTTTTAATGTTTGGAATGTATTTCTTGGACATCCAGGCTAAAGTAGATGGCCTCTGGCTTACCAAGTTTGCTGATGATTGCAAATTGGGTGCAATCTTTGAGTCCCCCAATGATGTCTCATGCCAAAGCAATGGTCTAAAACTACACACAAAAAAGTGCATTATTGTCCCTTTTGGAAAAGTGTAATTCCCTTCTAATTACAATACTGACAGAACCTCCCCCCCTAAGTTCAAATCCAGTCATGCAAGATCTAGGAACACAGGTAGATGGCAATCTGGACTTCGACCAGGAAGTTTCCACAATGGCAAGGAAAGTCTTCTACATTGCACATTTCATAAGTAAGAGCATTGCATCCAGGTCTAAGGATGTCATAACTCCACTGTACTCGACCCTCCTCTGACCATTAATAGAGTACACTGCTCCTTTCTACATGTACCTCATCAGACACCTGCAGCACCTAGAGAGACCACAGAGGTCTCTTATCAAGAAAATACAGTGCCTCCAAACCATGACTTACATGGATAGACTGAAAGCCATGCCACTGTACTCTGTATCATATAGGCTGCTTACAGGTGATTTGTGCCTGGCCTACAGGCAGTCTCTGACCCTGCCCTGATGGATATGCTGCACATCTACAAGTCAAATGACACAAGAGTTACTCACTCTAGGGATCATAACTTAGCCTGTGCTAAGACAGATATATCTCCCAGAGATTGCCACTACTGTGGAATAAACTTCCAGTTCTCATGAAGCAGAGCTCCTCACTGACCCTATTCAAGTGCAACCTTGACAAATGGATGGGAGACAAAAAATTCACCCTGGGGGTGGCACCCATGTCCCTCATGGACAAGAGTAATCAGTGTTTATCATAAACTCACTCTGAGAATTACGTCCTTCTAACCAAAAACAAATGAAGCAACTCAGAATTAACATGGCTAGGCTTATAAGGGCTCTAGTGCCACTAGCCAAGTTACCTCTTATGAATCTAGAAAACTATGAGAAGTAGTTAGAGGATATAACCAGTAGTTTTAGTGTTGGCATGGATTGGCTGATCTGTCCTAACAGTAATCCTGCATGTAGCAGTAAAAACATTTAAGCAGTTACATGCCCACTAAAATGACAAGGACAGTCAGTGTATTTTATAAACTACAGCAGGGGAAGAAGCTCCTTGGTATAGATTTCCTAGGCACAATTTCTTGCAGCAGTTCATAGTAAAAAAGAAGAAAATCATTTTTTTTGTTTGGTCCTCAACTTTGAAGATTTTCTTTAATCTGATTCTGGATTGGACACCAAATGGAGATTGCCTAGGGTACCTGGCAGCCTAGAACTTAATGACGGGGTTTGTTGTGGACTTCTTTGGTAAGGTCAACCATTAGCACCTAAACAATTAAGAAGCTCTTCAAATGACATGAATTTAGACATGCTACTGTTTACTACTGAGAGGCAGGATTTTATTGTGCTTGGTGGAACCACATGAGATTAAATGCTTATCACTTTTTATCATAACTGTTGTTTGTTGATGAGTTCTAGCACTGCTGTTTCTGATAAAGAGTTCAAGTTGTTCTTTGGTTTTCTAGAGCAAATGGCTATGTAGCTCATGAAACTATCTGCTGAATGAACACAGACACTGGGACTCATTAAAGTACCATGATGCATACGCCTCCATGTACATGTTACAGTACACTTTTCTGAGGGTCTATATTAGATCAGCAAACACTTAAACAAGCAAATGCTGATTGATCAACCTTATTTTAGCAAAAGTTAAAAATATCGAAGTAACAGAAACTCGAATCTTTTCCTAGGGAAAGAATTTGGTTGTCCGTTTCTGCTGCTTCGGTATTTTCAGTGCTGTGGTGGAAAGTTACGGGTCGGATTCAGGTAAGTGTATGATTGTGTGGATGTGAGTGCTAGAGTGGGTTAGGTGAGTTAGGGTTAGGGCTCAGGATAGGTATGTGTGCGATTGTGTGTACGTGAGGGTTAGGGTGGATTTAGGTGAGTTAGGGTTAGGGAGCGGGTGAGGTGATTGTGTGATAGTGACGGACCTTAGGGTTAGGATTTAGGTTAAGATAAGTGGATAGTTAGTGGTGTGTGCATAGTTTAGTGTAGGGTTAGGTCTCAGATTTTAGGTGTATGTGTGTGGATTTCTGTTTGTTTGGTGTGCTTGTGTTGTGTGTATGTGTTTTGGATCAGCGATTTTTTTCCCTAGGAAAAAAATCGTTGATCTGACAGTTCGAGATTGTAAGCTTTCGCTTACATAAGGTCGATCAATCAGCATTCGCTTTTTTAAGCATTCACTGATCTAATATAGACCCCTTTTCTGATTCATTAATGGCCCCATGGCGCCATGAGTGGGGGGAGTGACTTGGGGAAGTGATAATCAACAACTGGAATATTTTAAGAGATAATCAGGATATTTGGAATACGATTGATAAAAAACTTATATTTGTTTTTAAAAAGAACACTTCTTTAAGATTTTTATTAGAAAAAAAGCTAATTCTAGGATAGAAAGACCTAGCCAGAAAAAGTAAGGATGCATTTAAGTATGGAGAGTGTTATATGTGCCATTATATTTATGAAGGCCCTCTTTTAGTTTTAAATAATTATAATGAGGTCCTATATGACAAAAGTCATTATACATGTAAATCCAAAGGTCTAAAAGTATGTTAGAACATGTTAAGATAAAAAAATGACAAAAGTGTTCTTCATAAACATTTTTCTACTTGTGAGGGTTTGAGAAAGTTTTTGTATTATGCATTGGACCACAAAGATGGAGATATATGGGAAGGTGATCCTTTTAATGGGTTAGAACAGACAGAAACTAAGTGGCAGGTTAAATTGCAGGCAGATACATCACCAGGTTAAAATGCTAGCATAAATATTAAATTTTTTTTCAATACTGGAGGATTAAATTAATGACTGTCAAATGATTTTAGAATGTAATTTTAAATAAGTTTAAAATATTAATATTTATTTTCTCCGATGTTTGATCTATTTATTTACTTTGAAACTTTCATAACCCAGTGGAGGTGATTTTGCTGCCCTGGGACCAATAAATAAAACAAAGGAAGGAAAAGCTAATTAATTAAACTGGTAGAACCTGTCAAATTCTTGATCAGTGTGCAGTGGAATTCTTGTAACCTATCTCTTTTCAAAAAGATTCTGTCTAAAAGATTAAAATAAAAACGGGACAATTTGATTTCTCCTTAATGTTACTAAGTTTATTGAGTTTCTTTATGAGCACTTATGTCTAGTAGATTTCATCAGATAGGTCAGTGCAGGAATCATTGGCACACACCCAGTTGCACACTGCTGAAATCCATACTATCTGACATGCGATACATCATGTAGAATCATGTCATTGGATTGACAACTACAGGGGCACAGTGACCTTGTATAACTACCAACATCATTGGCCTGCTGGATGTAATTTCTCAGATATGGTGTTGTCACCGTGTATCCTCAGGAGATTGCCGCTATGTCCCCAAAGGATACTGATTATTGTTTCATTCTCCTGGGCTGTGAAGTTTTCATGCAATACAAGAGGCAAACTCATCTAAACAAAACATGAATGATTATATGCCACGACTGTCAGCTCCATCTGTGCTACTCGTAATCTATGCAAAAATGTATGGAAAAGTTACATACACATGCACAAGATGTATTAAGTCAGTGACTGCCAACATACCTGGAGGGTGTATATGCATGAACGAAATTCATACCTTTTATTTATGTTATGGCACAGTGAAGAAAACATGATATGACTAATAAGCAACATATAAATAACTGCACACAGGTAAATATATAAAATAGCATGTTAAAGCAACCATCAGTTAATTTGAATTTGTGAGATTCAAACCCCAAAATGTGACAACTTTTTCCTTAGGAAGGCAGACAATTATAGTACACTGTGTTTTTTTGGAAAATGTATACAGACCCTTTCCCTGCAACACTAAGCTCTGAACAGTAATCTTAAGTATGTTTTGTGCACAACATAATTAATGAGGTCCATTTACACAGAATATTTCTGAATCACATCAGCATGCAGCAATGGTACAGATAGCTATCAATGTAACTGAGGTTGTACGGGACATTTCTAGATCTGTCCGATTCCTTTGTACCAAATTTAAAATGTGACATAGCTCAAAAAGAAATTTAATTTAGAGGCAATACTTAAGTTCCAGTTAAATAACTCAGTTAATAACAGTTTGTAAAAGTTAAATTAATATTTTGTCATAATGATTCCCACAGACTTAATTCTTCTTACTCTGAAAAGTTTATTAATCTAGAGAAAATATCCAAATAAGCATAAGATGGGTGCTTTCTCCAAGATTATACAGGCTTCTATAGATTTTCAGAATCTTTCTGAGCTGTGCATTTTCTAGGCTCTTTATATATTGTTCTATCAAAGTGGCAATGCAAAAGTAGGATATGTCAGAGCCTGTACATGGGTGGTTTCCAAGGGAAGATGATAACAGAGTACAGCTGGTGTGGGATAAACATTTGAATTTTCATTGTAATTGTGACCATACCTCTTAACCTCTTACAGAAAAAATATCTAGTCAAAGCCATAATGAATAGGGGGACAAATGTCCAGAAATAAGGACAATTTTTAAATATTGCTCTTACAAACTTAGAAAGTCGATGCATTAACAGGTTGTGCATTAGCATGAAATTTATAAATGATATGAAGTCATTGTTTCTCACTTCAGTCCTTAGTGATTTGCCAGAAAACCATAATTTTTGTTAAAACAAACCAAAAATGTAAGGCAAAAATCTGAGCATTCTGCGAAAATCTGGATAGTTGAGAGGTATGATTGTGACTCCACCAGAAAGGAAAATGTTACATAATCATGTTGTTCTGCAAACTATTTTTTCATTACTTGCACTAATATTTGAAAATGCTGAGCATAGATTGTATTATTTCTTGCCGTAAATCAAGCTAAAAAGTAAAAAGAAACTGCAGATCGTACTGTTTTTCTTCCTTAGCTAAACATTATTGCCAACAAATATTTGAGATTATAAGAGATTAGTAAACAAAATTCTACTGTCAGTATACATTCCAGAACCATGGTATTGTATGTGGATGTTTTTTTTTTGTTTGTTTTGCTGGTAATCAAAAAGTGAAAGAAAATCCATACACTTGAAAAATGATGAATACAAATGATAAGAAAAATAATAGACAGACATAATAAAATAAGCAGATTTTGTATAAGTTAATTAGCAACAGAAAGAGGCTCTGATGAATTGCATAGCACAGAGTACCCCAATGCATCAGATCTTTAAGCATGACGACTCTATAAACTTCTTAAAGGCAAATAGTTTTTGTTAGGTGATGATACGTGGAATTTAGAATACCATTTTATTTATTTATTTTATTTATTTATTTTATTTTACATTTGTTGACCAGGATAGTTCGACTGGATACTTGTCCATTTTCAGCAGAGGCCTGGGGAGAAAAACTCCATACATACATACATACAGAAAAACTGTTACATTAAACAAGTTAAAGCACTATTACAGATACAATGCATAGGATATTCTGTCATATATAAATCTGATTTGTTATTGAGTAACAATTGGGAAGCAATGCAGGGGTGGCTAATAGACCTCTTTAGCACATGTTTATATTGCCAGAGTTAGTCAGGATTAGAGCAAGGACATAGCCATTGGCTTTTAAAGTACCATTTTAGATTTTTTTAATTGGATTAGAAAGGGTTTTGATGTAAACTCAGCGGGAAGTGAGTTCGATATTTTGCCAACAGAGTTGGCATATAGAGAGTCTCCAGATAAGTTGCTGCTTTTGATTGTTCAGACTAGTAATTTGTTGGATGAGCAAAGTGTCTTGAGGTTGCTGTAAGGGGTGATAATTTTTGTAAGTAAGGGTGTGTTTTCAGGTCTGCAGAGAATTTTATGTGCTACTATTCGTTGAGTGTATGAAGTTGGATAGGCAATTCTTGCCCCCCCTAGATTCTTTAGGTTCAGACAGTGGTGTGTTCTGTATGGTGTTTCAGTGGCAAATCTAGCAATATGATTAAAGCAGCTAGAGAGTTTATTAAGGTCAGACTTACTCAAGTTTGTGAAGAGAGGGGATGCATAAAGGAGGGTGGAAAGTAGATGTGTACGGGCAATTACTGTCCTAGCTAGTGGAGTGAGTAAAGGTTTGATCTTGTATGGTGAGTCAAGTTTTTTATTAACTTTTTTAATAGCTTGATTAATATGCATATAAAACTTGAGGTTATTATCAACTGTTACACATAAGAGTTTAGTACAGGGATCTGAGATAATGATAGTGCCATTGTTAGATTTTATAGTAAAGGTTGGAGTGGAGGCTTTATGAGTGGGGGAGAAAAGCAGTAGCTTTGTTTTTCTTTTAGAATTTAATAGGAGACATTGATTACAGAGCCAATTTTCGACAGTATTTAAAAATTTTGGGATAGAGTCTGCAGACTTAAAGAGGAGGTGGCAGAGCAAATCAAAGAATTTTGGTGCATTATATGTTTTTTGCCTTTAAAGATTAACAGTTAGAATTGTAGAAAGTAATAAATCTAGAGTATAGCAATTAAATCAGTAAAGTGTCATGGGATAGTTGCTCTGGGTAAGAGAAATTATGTTTTTTATAGATTCAAACATAAAAACTAAGAAGTAAATTTAGATAAAATGAAGCACTTGGCACATGAATGGTCTTCCCCCCTCTAAGAAAGTATAAAGTAATTTCAGCAGAACTATAATTAACCACCAGGAAAGTCATATTTTAAATTTAAACTAGCAGACATTTAAACAACCCAGGTTAAGAACGCTGAGTAGGATTTGTATTTATTTTGCTGAGACTGATATGGCAGAGGTAAATATGATGCTGTGTAACACCTGCACTATTATACTGGACAGAGCGACTTGAACGTTATGCATGTGTTATGGATATAGGCCAGATATGCTGCTCACAGTTGTGATGATGTTTATTAATCAATGCTATGCTGCAGACAGTCACATCATACCTCTCAACTGTACAGATTATGTCCAGATTTTTGTCTCATATTTTTTTATCATTTTTTTTTTAAATTGTGGTATTCTAGCAAATTACTGGCAAATCATTAAAGACTGAAGTTAAAAAATAGTGGCAAACATGTGAGTTTCAGACTTCATACCATTCAGAAAAGTCATGCTAATAAAAACCTGTTATTCTTCTAACTTTATAAGTTTGTAAGAGCAATATTTAAAAATTGCCTCTATTTTTGGGACTTTGTCCCACTTTTATTCATGGCTTTGTCCAGATTTCTTGCTCTAGGAGGTTGAGAGATGTGAGTCACATGTATATCTGTGCTATGATTGGTGTTTAGTATTGCTGCAGTATCTGCAGTAAAGACTGCACATATCTTCAAATACAATTAGTATAGTCATGCAGAGAGTACATGACTTGTATGTCATATCCTAGATTTAATAAAGTTTGATTATTCCACAAACTCTGCCTCATAAATATCTTAAATATCTACATGCTGCTATAAGGGTATTCCTCACATGCACACACAGACACACACACACACACACACACACACACACACACACACACACACACACACACACACACACACACACATATATATATATATATATATATATATATATATATATATATATAGATATATATATATATATATATATGGGACTAGGATATATGGCTGAAAATCCATTTGGCCGAAACTTTCTCACATAGCGTCCATATCGCCGAAAATCCATTTGGCTGAAAACACTAATGACAGTGTAGATGTCCTGTTCCCCACTGTAGTGCGATCTTGGAGTGAGAATAATAAAGTTGGGGGTGTGGGGTGCAAAGCCACCACAAGGGGTGTGGGGGATCAAAGCCCCCCACCTACTTAGGTTTAGAACTACTTCCTGATAGTATGAATAGCAACTAGAGAATATTAAATAATGGCAGATATTACTAAACTGAACTGGGTAGGGGGGTTACGCCCCCCACCCCCCTTGTGGGGGGCTCTGTCCCCCACACCACCCCACTTTATTATTCTCACTCTGAGATTGCACTACAGTGGGGAACAGGGTATCTACACTGTCATTAGTGTTTTCGATCAAATGGATTTTTGGCCAATTGGATTTTCAGCCAAATGGATTTTCGGCAATTTGTACCCTATGTAAAAAAAATTTCAGCCAAATGGATTTTCGGCCATATATCCTAGACCTATATATATATATATATATATATATATATATATATATATATATATATATTCCCTTCACAATCTCGAAGTTTCAAAACTTCAAACTGCAATTCGTCGAGACCATAAGATCGAAGTTTTGAAATGCTGAATGATTTGAATGGAGACTGCCATACAGCATAGAACAGGAAATGTACTGTTTTCCTCACTGTTGTGTTTTCTCAGAGTTGGTATATTTATTTAGCAGGGAGTGTGAGGGGTGCTGGGGGGCCTGCCCCCCTACAAAAATGTAAAATAAAAAATGTTTGTTATTACAATTTTGAAGTAGTGATTATATATATATATATATATATATATATATATATATATATATATATATATATATATATATATATATGGGTCTACTTGAGATGATCGAAGTTTTAAAACATCGAACATCATATGGTGGAAGACCTGATGACTGAAGTTTTAAAACATTGAACGTTCTGAATGGAGAGTGACGTACAGCACAGAATGGGAAATTTACTGTTTTTCACTCTGTAGTGTGATCCCAGAACTGGTATAATTAAGTAGCAGAGAGTGTAGGGGTGCAGGGGTGCTTGGCCCCCTGCACAAATGTGAAAGAAGACTTTCTGTTGATAGATTTTTTTTTTTATTTGATGTTTGATGTTTTAAAACTTCGATCATTTACTCTTCAACCATATGATGTTCGATGTTTTAAAACTTCGATCATCTGAAGTAGACCCCACACATACATACATACACACACACACACACACACACACACACACACACACACACACACACACACACATATATATATATATATATATATATATATATATATATATAAATATATATATATATATATAATATATATAAATATATATATATATATATATATATATATATATATATATATATATATGTGTGTGTGTGTGTGTGTGTGTGTGTGTGTGTGTGTGTGTGTGTGTGTGTGTGTGTGTGTGTGTGTGTGCACGTGCGTTTGTGTGTGTGTTTATATGTGTGGAGCAATGTCAGTGTTCACGATATTGTACTGTCATAGAATTACCTGATCTTAGTCATATATTAAGACATAAGTGTGTATGATTCTGCTTGCCTGACAAAGTGTATGCAATTGTTCTGTGTGGGTATTTGACATGAGCCATGACACATTTATTTGCATCTGTGTTCTGCATTCAGATTGTGTCCATATATATGTGTCCATTTGTGATCCACATAATTCTTGTGTTTGTTTCTTATGCATTTTGTTTGTGGGAAATCATTGCAAGTTCTGCTCAGCAAATCTTGGTAATCAGTTGGGATTCTTACATCGTATCCTTCATGATATGTATGGTATTTGCTGATTCGATACTATGCTCATAAGGGTTCTGTGGCAAGATACAACTATTGCTACAAAATATTGGTCTTGAGCTGCCGTTCTTATTATGCTGTTTTGAGATGTGTCACCACATGGGTTTTATGGACATAGTAATGTAAGCCTGTGATTAAGAGATCAGAGGACACACCTATAGTAGAAGCTAGAATTGCACATTGATAAGGTTAATGCACAGACTTATCCATTTTTTTCATTACATATTATTGAGGACCCCCAGTGTGTCAGCCCTGTAAACTCAGTCTGAAGAGGAGGGAGCAGACTCATTGAATTAGGCAGTACCTTGTCTTATTTGGTTGTTCCAGTGGAACACCATTACTGTACCATACCGCGTGGTCCTGGATGTCTTTCCCAACCAAAGGAAGATGATGACAGACCAATTTTTCATTGATATAGACCTTCTCAGTTGGAGAAATGCTCATGGATGACCTCTATTGCATACTCCTGGAAGAACTCACCCATTCTCCATGTCTTATTCTCCATATTCCTGTCTTCATCTACTAACATAATATATGGCTGATATCAGCTCTCAGTTATTTCTGTCTACTTCTACTGAAAGTAGTTAGTCATACCCCTATATATGCCATAATTCCTTACTGTTTCTAACGTCCAGTCTGTTAGATTCCTATAAAAGCCACAAGCAGACCATTTTTTCCAATGATTTGACCTTTTCTGTCACATTCATGCGATTTATCTTCTTAAATTCCGCTAGCTGTATTTCCCTGCCTAATATTATTCTTTACTTTTCTGTCAGTTTTTCAGGCTCATCTCTTCATTTGTATGTCTGCTATACACTATCTCCTTTTCCAAATTCTATTTTTCTTTTTCATTTCCCCTCATTCTGTTCTAATCTCCTTTAACTGCTTTTGTAAGAAATTGAAAAAGTATACATGGTGAGTTACCTTTTTCCCTTAAACAACTGTGACTTTTCTTTCTCCTTTAAAGTTAAACACCATCTCAGCCAAGTCTTGTCAAAAATGTTCAACTCTATTTGATCATCCCACAGCAGAAGATACTCTGCATTGATCTTTCCTACATCTATCTTGAAAATTCTCCTTATAAGCAACATTTTGGTTTCCACTACAACCTTTCTCATGAGAAATTCAATTTACCTATGGAATTATCTACTAATAGGTACATTAGAACCATGAAGGCAGACAAGGTGGTGGCTTAGTGTTGATGAATGCCATAAATTACTCTGCTAAGATATACAATATCGTGAATAATGATGGAAAATATCTCAGAGTTTCAAGCAATTAGGTAAATAGAGCAGATCACAAACTTGATTTGATGTTAAAAGATCTAATAGATCAAAGTGTGATAGATTAAACACTTTTTAAAAGGAGATCATCCATTAATTCCCACATCTTTGGTATACCAAAGTTTCACAAGGACATTTTAAATCCTCCTATATGTCCTGTTGTGGCTGTTTCAGGGTCTAAAACACATCCTGTACCATTATATGTGGATTGAAAGTTAAAGGTTTTTGCCAAGAGATATCCCTACACCCTTAAGGAGTCCTGGGACTTTTTAGCAAGCATTACCCCAGAACGTTTTGGAGATGAATATTTATTGGTTACAGTGGACATTATTTATCTGTTTTCTTGTAATCCACATGATATTGGAGTAGCTTGGTTTAGGGAAGCTAGCTCAAGCTGTGAGTTTCTGGCACATAAGGAATGTACAATTTGTGTGGGATTTTACTGAAATCATACTGGACAACAATTATATTTTTTGAAGGGGAGTACTTCAAGTAAATACAAGGTATAGCAATGGAAGCTGCTTGTGCTCTCATTTCTGCAAACGTAATGCTATTGGACTGGGAACATAATGTAGTGTTTAAATTTGAATACATGGAACATACTGTAATTTTTAGGAAAATTTTGGATAATATATTTATTATCAGGAAGGGGAGTGAAGTATGACTTAAAGAATATCTGGAATTCTTAAACAACAGTCAGAATTCCTAAGATTTGCTCCCTCTTATATGTGTAATCAGTTGAATTTTTTAGATGTTACAATAATTAAGGATATAACTCAATGTAGGTATAGCTCTAAGGTATACAGGAAACCTATGTACTCAAATAAATGTTTACATTTCACTAGTCATCATTCCCTGTTTCAAAAGACAGGTCTGGTAAAGGGACAAATGATACATGCCTCAAGACAAACTTCCAATGATAATCTACTAATAGGTACATTAGAACCATGAAGGCAGACAAGGTGGTGCCTTCTTCTGTTGGTTTCTTGCTGTTATTTGCATTTACATGCATGCATACCACAGTATATTTAACTATTTAATGTGACCAGCTAGTCTTATTAGTGTATTGTACTAAATACAATAAATACACTGAGACAAACTGCTTCAGTTAATATGCATTTACTATTACAATTTCCTTTGGGATCTACAAGCATGCAACACAGATGTTGTAAGCTCTCTATGGCAAATTCCCAAAGCTTGTTTATACACACTCATATTTATACCAAAAAGTCTGATATTTTTTTTCAGTCTGATGTATTACAATCTTCCTTTGTATAACACTTTTCTTTGTTCTTCTAATTTATGATTCAAGTCTGGTGGCCCAAGGAAACTCAGTTATCTGAAACGTGGTGTTCCAGCACTATCTGAAACTTGATGTCACATCTCTTTACATCATTGATGTCCTTCCAGCTGCCATCTGCGCAGTTATTTTTACAGATGTTGTTTCTCAATAACATACTCCTTTACATGGATGCCAATATCTAATTAAGCTATGTCAGCACACTTGCAACTTCCTATTTTTCAGCATTTTATACTATTCCTAAATGAACCCTTTATATTTCATATCACTTTTGCAGCTTTTTATTCAATCTAATAATCATGCTAGCAACAGTTTTGAAAAGACAGTAAATACTATTATTATTTCAGTTTCCCCTTATTTTATTTTTTGAGGAACGGCTAAACTTCAGTTGAAGAAAATACTGCATTTGTTTCGTTAGCCTCGCTATTTACAGCATTTACCATTTTGTTCATGTTTACAATTATGATCTGCTGAGTTATTGCAACTCTTTGTAAATTGCAGCATATAAAACAATTCTAAGCTATCACTATTATTATGACCCCTAAAACTATCAACACAGGATGTATTAACCAATTTAACAATTTGGTCCCAGAGGATGACCATTCTCTGAATATGTCCCACCAATTATGGACAGTTTCAGCTTCTGTTTTTGTTTTTTACTATTAACACTGGGTTATTTGAAACCACACATACAAACTGTGGTGCCACTTTAAGAAACATTTTGTAATTTGAAGGCAATATTGTCCATTTACACAACTTATTCTTTAATTTACAAATTTAGATACATCAGTACTAAATTGTAATCTGTATATCAAAGATACTTGTAATGACTTACTTCTGTTGTGCTTATAAATGAACACTCTGAGATATTTTGTTTTACTAGTCTTCATATCAAGCTCTTTTCAATCTGCATTTGGTATCTTTAAAACTTGGAAACATAATATTGAAGTGTAATAGTGTTTTTTGGTATTGTAGTCCTATCATAGTAGAATTGGATGGTATTTTTACCATTTGATCTGTATGAAGTAAAGTCATGTTACCCAAAATGATAAGTATTTTAACCCATGGTCCTTTTTTGTATTACTGTGTTGTTTATACAAATAAACAGAGTATTGGTAGAAATCATACCCTTTCTTCCCCTGTTGAGTTTATTCTTATTTTTGTGTTATTTTCTACACACTGTGACATTTTTTGCATGATGTCTTTCTTTGTCAGAACTGTTACATTTTTTTTTTTAAACATGTTTATTGTTTTAACATATAAGAGAAATATTATAACAATTTTATACAAATAATTAAAAATAGGTATTATTATAATATTCAACAAAACAACTAAAGTATTTACAAAGACATCCACTACAATCAGATCAATTAATTAAACTAAAATACTGTGCTATTGAAATTAGAATTTTTTTAACACATTTTGTAAATTATCCCATACAATAAAATGTGATGTTTTTCTAGTTGTTCTCATTCTAATTGTGCTTATTTCCATATGACACATTATATTCATAACATTTTTAAATTCATTGAATGAAGGAGGTGTATCTGAAATCCAATTTCTAGTTATTATTTTCCTAGCCACTGCTAGGATAGACCATAACAAGGGAAGCTTAATCTTTTAACACATTGAGGTACAGGTGTGTTGAATAATATAAGAGACTTAGAAATAATGAAATTATCTGTAAAAGAGCCTGCAAAAATTCATTAATTGACTTACAGTATTCTTTCAACTTCATACAGTCATAAAACATATGAGCCCAGTCAGCATTAATTTCTATATTACATCTCTTACATAGATTATCTTTATTATTAATTTTATTCATCATCAAAGGTGTATAAAAAGATCTATGTAAAAATTTCCATGTATAAAGTCTCCAGACAATGGAAGATGTAGTTCTATAAGCAGATTCCAATATATATTGTTTATCTTGTTGAGTTGGTGGGTCCCCATTAATAGAGGTGAAATAATTCCAGTATGAATCTACATTGTAAAAGTTTCTTGTCTGATAATTTTATGTATATATGAAAGTTTACCTTTATCAGAAACTTTATGCTGTAAATTTATTATCAAGTAATCAATCAGTTTTGGAATAGATTCTTTAACTGTTATAGACATTAGATCTATTCTATCAATGAGATGTTGTCTAAAGATCTGAACCTCTAACCAGCAAGTTTCTCTTAGATCAAATTCTTGTTTTAAGAAATCTAGATTTTTAACTTTATTATCAGATATCAGCTGATACCAGTACTTTAGATTATTATCTATAGCTAAATGAGCTCCTTCAGAAGTAGATGACATAAGCATACCCTGAGTATAAATTATAGGGAATACAATAAAATTCCATTCCCTATACTTATGGTGCATGGATATAAAGTTACGATAACTAATAATAATATTTAATGGGTAACAGACCATATGTTTAGGTGTAATAGGTGAAGTACAAAATTCCTTTAGCAACCACAAAATGGAGTTATTTATAATCATATTTTTATGTGTTAAGGAGATTTTCATGAAGTGCATACTAATTAGCTCCCAATAATCTTTCCATTTTGCGACATATGACCGATCTATTAATAAAGTAATAACTTTTATAATAGAAGAGATAATATATAAATTAAAGTCTGGAAAAGAAATACCCCCTTGAGACCAGCTATTAGTATGTTTCTTTAATGCAATCCTAGGTCTATTAGGTGCCCATAAGAAATTTAACATTAGTGTATTCAGTTTCTTGATAGTTATTTTTGTAGGTGAAAGTATTATTGATTGTATTAAGTATAAAATCTTGGGGAATATTATCATTTTAATAATTGTAAGTCTCTCCTCCATAGTAAAAACATATTATTCCAGGTATTAAAAAGATTTTGTATATTAAGAAAACAGGTATTATAGTTATTATATATAATAGATTTAATATCTTTAGATAGTATTATACCTAAATAAGTTATCTGACCTGAGTTGGGTACATATTTAGTAAAATCACTAATGAGAGTATTTTTCGTGTATATATAGGTAGTATTTTAGTTTTTCTTCATTGAATATTAAACCAGAAATACTTTTAAAAGTCATCATTTTATCAAATAAAGACTGCATAGAAGAATTAGATCCTGCTGATGTAATTAGAACATCATCTGCAAAAAGTTGAATTTTTGATGTTGTATTTTCTTCTATTTCAAAACCCTCTATGTCAGTACTGTTTCTAATCAAATTAGCCCAAGGCTCCATTACTAAAGTGAATAATAGTGGAGAAAGTGGACATCCTTGCTTTGTACCTTTAAGAATGGGTATTTTTTGTGAAACATATGTTCCTACCTTAATATAAGCCAGTGTTCTTTTGTATAAATGCTCATATAAATTTACAAATGCATCAGAGAAATTTGTGCACTTCAGTAAGGTAAACAGACAGTCCCAACTTACTGAATCAAATGCTGAACCTATATCAAGACTAATAAGTGTTAAATCTTTCTTTTTCCTATTTGCAAAATCAATTAATGTTAAAGTTCTTCTTATATTATCAAAAGTATTTCTATTTACAATGAAGCCCGTCTGATCTATGTCTATAATGCCGGGGATAATTGTCTTCAATCTATTAGCAAAAATACTCATAAACATTTTATAATCAACATTAAGTAATGAGATGGGTCGATATGAAGAACATCTAGTTGGATCTTTATTAGGTTTTAAAATTGGTGAAATAAATGTATATTGCCAAGATGGGGGGGTTATTAACTCAGTTTGGGCCAGAATAAAAACCTTATGTATTAATGAATATGTAGTTTTAGAAAGGATTTTATATATCTCTGGTATAATACCATCATTACCCGGTGCTTTGTTTGATTTAAGCTTATTTATTTGTGTAATAACTTCTGTATATGAAATACTCTGTCCAATAGTTTAATCTGTTGTTTATTAAGCTTTTTATTCATGTTTGTGGTTATAAACTCCTTTATTTTATCTTTAGGTTCCATGTTAATGTTGTTATGTTTAATCTTGTGAAAGTGATTTCTAAATTCATCCAGTATTTCTGGTATACTAAAAACATTCTTCTTTTTCCTTAGAGAAAAGATTTCTTTGATATGGTTTTGTTTATTCAATCTTTTTGTTTTATTTTTAAGTCTATGTAAGTATTTGGGGCTTATTGAATAAGACAAAACTCGTATTCTCTAAAGTTATTTTAACTTTATGAGTTAAAATTTCTTTGTATTTCTCATTTAGTTTGTTTATTTCTTCAATAACTTTCTTGTCCATAATATTTTCTTTATTATTATGTTTATAAGAGTCTAGTTTACTTTGAATATCTAACAATTCCTTATCCCAAGATTTCCTTTTGTTATTATACCATCTGATACTTTGTCCATATAGATATGATTTTAAGGCATCCCAAACATAGACAATGGAGACTTCAGGAGTATTATTTATGTCTAGAAAATGTTGTACTTCTGAAAGTATATATTCTTTATAGTCTTTTAGCTGAGTTAAGTATGCTGGTATCCTTTTGATCTGAACATTATGAGTATTTTTATCATGAATTCAAAACAATTGAGTTATGATCAGATATAGGACATGAAATGATTTTGGAATTAATTAAATCTGTTACCATCTGGTTAGAAATAAAGACCCTATCTATTTTTGAATAAGTTTTGTATCTGTTAGCAAAAAAGGTGTATGGTAATGATTTTGACTCTATCTGATTATTAATATCATTCAAATGATAAGAATTAGCAAAATCATTTAAATGTTTTGCATTAGATGTAATTCTTCTTTTCTTTATAGTGGTAGTATCACTTTCATGTAGTATACAATTAAAATCACCAGCTAAAATAATATCCCTATAGAGAATGATATGATCTTATCAATATGATGTTTCACTGTATTAATACCAATTCC
>NC_056735.1:1549531091-1549623591 GCF_019279795.1 Protopterus annectens
AAATGTTTCATTTTTTATGCCTTCTAAAATAAGACATTTACTTACTACAAGAAACTACATCATTTAAACTCATTATAACTGACATATTTTATGAACAGAGTATTTTTCCTGAATCTGTGGTGTGTCAGTGTGATAACCTTGTCAATGTTTATACTAACTGCTTTCAGTTTCTCTGTGAGAATTCTGTGATTTGAAGATTCTGAGGTAACTCAAGGACATTGTGCATAAGACAGCCCACATCCAAGATTGTCTCTCTTAACATTTTGGTGGGAAACTTATTAAAAACTAGTGACAAACATTCATTTAGCAGTGTAAATGCATCTAAACATGACAGAACCTCCACAATGTATTCCACAGATCATCACAGCCTCTATGCAAGTGAAATTAAACTCAAAATTACCAACAAGCAATAAAACTCAGCATTCTTCTCCCAACTCAAATTTTCATACAAATCCTATTATTCACTGTGCCCACACAGTCTAAAGCATTTCTATATATTAATAAAGAAAAGAAAAGAGAGTAGAAAATAAAAGGGAGTGAGGCAGAAATAAAAAAATGTAAGAGAAAGCTGTAAGAAGTATATACAATGGAATGTTACTTACTGTTTATATTAATAGAGTTAAAAATAAAACATATTATTTACTCTTATTTAGTTCTGATTATTATTAGTTAAAGCATGACAGATTATTTACAAACAAGCATAAGCAGTATAATCAAGAAAGTATAATTAGAAATAGCATTTGAAGAACTTATAAACTTTTACAAGAAATAAATATGTTATTATTCTATTAATGATATTTTCATTACTGTTCTCTCCCTGCCCTCCCGCACCCTTTACCCACTACATAATCTAAATAGAATGTCATTGTTTAAACAAAGAAAATAATAAAAGAAGAAGGAAAAAAAAGGTAAAGATAAAAAATGTATCAAATTACTAACCTTACTTTTTCAGAAAGAAAAACAAATCGAGTCACAGCCTGCCATTAAATCCTCAGGCATTTTGACTGGTTATGAAACAAAACATTTCTTTGCACATAGAGAATAACTTTGATTAAATCTTTTCCAAAATATTTGTGGCTTCCTGGAAATGCAGGAACTATATTCAAAAAGATTAATAATGAACTAAAATGATGAGAGAGAAAAAAAAACATATAACAAATCATTTGTTTTATAGTCTCTTCTTCTTCTCTGAAGTCTTCCAGGAAGCTTCAGTTGCCAATCTCTTTAATGAAGAACTAGCCCATTCCATTTCTTCTATTTTATCCAAAATCCTTTTTTCTTTGACAAACAGTAAAGCAGAGTCTAAATCATCGAAGACCTTAGGACCATCAGGAAGGAAGATTTTAAGCTTGGCAGGAAACAGAAGGTATGTTTTTTTAAGCTCCCTTATTAGTGGCAGAAAAACTTTTCTTTTAGCAATTACCATGGAAGAATAGTCATTGTCAAAACGCACAGTTGTCTCATTAAACTTAACAGGAGCTTTAGCCCAAGCAGATTTAAGAACCATCTCTTTATCAAAAGATGATAGAAATCTAACTATAACTGATCTAGGATAGTTTTTGTTAGAGTTAGTATTAGCTATAGATCTATGTGCTCTTTCGATACCAAAAGAGAATGCTTCTGGTAAATCTAAAGTTTTAGGGAGCCATGTTGTTAAAAAAGAAGTAATATTGTTACCTTCAATATTTTCTGGCAGTCCAAAAATCCTAATGTTATTGCGCCTAGATCTATTTTCCAGGTCATCCAGCTTTGTTTGTAAATGTGTATTTTGTTTCAGCAGAAACTCAATGTTGATTTCCTGTTCTTGTATTTTATTTTCCATGATATTCACAGCTTCTTCTATGCCTGTCATCTGGATCTTCTGTTGTTGCAGGTCCATATGTAACAAGTCTATTTGTTTTGTAGTTTTTTCTATGAAAGTGTCTATTTTAGTATCCATTTTATCCATCTTAGCAGTAAGTTGCTGGACTATAATTATCAGAGACTGAAGTTCTTTCTTGATGCTGGAGTCTTGAGAATTTGTCTTACTGGAACTCATTTCAGACTGATAAACTGACAGGAAAATTTCCAAAGTAATTTCTGACAGGAATATTATTAAGATTTCCTTTCTTTTTTAGATATAGTTCAAGAACTATATAAAACAAACATATTTAGAAAGAAAATTACTTCAAGAATTAATTTTTAAGTAATTAATTCCTGTCAATGTAATGAAATTGGTGGAGCTGAAGAAATCTGCTGCTATCCTGTGTTCATCCTTGGCCACGCCAGAACTGTTACATTTTTGAGGTAATGTGCAGCATCTAATAGAGATAGAGCTGTTTACTGAAATGTTCATGTCAGTCTTTGATTCTGTCTCTACTTTTATGTATGCCTGACCTTGTTCAGCTAACCATGTTGTTATAATTGTTTTAAATGTTATCTTTCCAAAGGTACATGCTGTATGCTTTTTACAACTGAAATTGTCATGTTCTATTTTGTGTAGCATTTTCCTAAGTTTTATTCGTGAAATATTGTAATTCTCTCTGTTTTGATGTTCAGAATGATGCAAATGAAATGCAGATGTCTGTGTTGAATGCTGCTTGCCTTGTCTTGCAGCTGCATTTTTATTTATAGTCCTTGAAGCATGTTCCAGACACTGAATATTCAGCTTGTCTCAAGCTGTACCAGAATATATGTATGCTGGCAAACAGAAATACATGTATTTAACTAACTATATTATTTTGGCATATATTATAGCAACATATGTGTATATGCATCTAACTAGCAAATAGATGTGCACATGTATTTATACATTTTTAAACCTATCTCTGTACAAACTCCCTATGTTTTATTTTAAATCAAAACTGTCTATATTAGTATGTACCTTTTAGTCAAGTTATATTGCTATTAACTAGAAACACATTGGGAAACAAAACCTTTAATTTTTTTTGATACAGCAAGTAACACAGTTTTATAATGTCAACGCAATGATAAGCATTACCAGTCATGAGCTGTATTTTGCAGTTGCTGAATATGACTTTTGAAAAAAAAAGCACATATATTACAAATGTCAAGCTTTGACTTGTTACTCTATTTACATAGATAAACCATTTACTATATATTATACAGAATGCACTTGCTTGTACAGTTTTCAAACTTAGCATTAAACTAAAGCCTGTTAATTACATTATTGAAACATTAAAATGTATTTTTGGTATTAACACCTTGTACCTTTATTTTAGTACTTTTTGCAGTACTGTTTACACAGTTAGTGTAAATTTGAAAGCATGCCCTTCCCTCTGTAGCATACATCATTTTATTGCAGTATTGTTTATTTGTTTTATGCTTTGAGAATTTAATTTATGCTTGCCCTTTGGCTGTTACCTAGACTGTGACACTTTGGTCTTACACATTTGCTAAATTTATTAGCCATTTTCAAAAACAGAAAATATTTTTATAAAGCTTTTGCTGTTGCCTATACTGTCAAAGTTGTAATAGGAATCGCTTTTACCCATTTTGAAAAGACATTTACTGTTACTAGTAGCTATTTGTACCCTCCCTTTTTGTAAAGAGGCCTGCATAATTTAATTGCATACCATTTCCCATGTACTGACAGTACTCGGCGTAGTATTTACTTGCAAACAGATTATTAATGACATGTATGCACAACTGAGGCTGGCTCGCCATTGAGGAATTATATACTGCCTTCTTCTGTTGGTTTCTTGTTGTTACTTGCATTTACATGCATGCATACCACTGTATATTTAACTATTTATTGTGAACAACTAGTCTTATTACTGTATTGTACTAAGTACAATAAATACACTGAGACAAACTGCTTAATACATATTTAATATTACATTTTCCTTTCGGATCTACAAGCATGCAACACATATGCTGTCAGCTCTCTATGGCAAATCCCCAAAGCTTGTTTCTACACACTCATATTTATACCAAAATGTCTGATATTTTTTCTCAGTCTGATGTATTACAATCTTCCTTTGTATAACACTTTTCTTTGTTTTTCTAATTTAGGATTTGTCCTTGATTCTTTTTCCAGTTCGGTAGTCCAGGGAACCCAGTCTTGCATTATCTGAAATGTGGTGTTCCAGCACTACCTGAAACTTGATGTTCCAACTTTATCTTGCTTGATGTTACATCTCTTTACTTCGTTGATGTCCTTCCAGCTGCCATCTGCGCAGTTATTTTTACAGACTTTGTTTCTCAATAACATACTCCTTTACATGGATGCCAATATCTAATTAAGCTATGCCAGCACACTTACTACTTCCAATTTTCATCATTTTATACTATTCCTAAATTAACCCTTTATATTTCATATCACTCGTGCAGCTTTTTATTAAAGCTAATAATCATGCTAGCAACAGTTTTGAAAAGGCAGTGAATACTATTATTCTTTCAACCAGTTCTTGAATGAGTTAAACACACTGCATAAGATGTTCCTAGATAGAGGTTACCCACATTCTATGCTTGACAACATTATGAAAGAACTTGTGGTGAAAGATAACAAAATTATTATAGCCCTGTTTTAGGAAAAAGTTTGCCTGGTTGAACAAGAACCGAGTGGCAAAAACAGTAATAAGAACAATCATATTACTAAAACAGATGGATTTGAAAATACTATGCTACTTAAATATGGGATTGAAAGTAACCTGATAAAGAACATCATAACTAACAACTAGAAGTGAATAGGATACGATGAAAACATTTGTAACCTGCTGGGTTATAAACCATATTTCACTTACAAAAGACATATGAATATTAAAAGAAAAAAATAAAGACATCAAATAATGTAATAAGTAACTGTAGAACTATCAAAGGGGTGAAAAAGTGTGGGCATGTAGACAATGTGGCTACCTACATCTAGGAGAGACTTTAAAATTGAGAAATCTTGATAGGAAATTGAGGTTAAAATTCCCACTGTGATTATAATAAAGCAGGGGCTGTTTATATAGCATAATGTGAGAAATGCCACTCATACTACATGCGCAAAACAGAACACGTTAAGAAAGAGGATATATGAACATTACTATGATATCCATAATTTTAATTTGAACAATACAAACTCATGTTAAAATGTACAGAAAACAAGAAATTGTATTTCTTTGTGTTAGAAAAGGTCCCAGTAAACTCCATGGGATCTGAGGTTAGAATAAAAAGAACTCCTGTGGCAAGTGTGTTTAAATGCAAGTGCACAGTATGATAAGAATGATATGATTTTCTGAACAGTATTTTAACATTACGTGCTGCTAAATTATGATCAATTTGTTTTCTGTAATAAATGATATGTGCAATGGACTTGTTAAATAATTTATTGTTTTAATGTCTGTATAATTATTTTATTGGTATTTTAATCACATAATATGCTAAAAGGTTTGAATGGCTTTGTAATGTCTTATGAGTTAAATCAGCACTTTTAAGTTAATTAGGCACGTGATTAGTTAATATATAAAAAAGGCCAGTGGGTTACTAAGAGTATTTATTCAGATGAAGTCCATTTTAAATTGTCTTGTGGATGAAAGCACTTAACAAATACTGTTATTAAATCTGCACATTTAACATTACAAAGTGTGGTAAAAGTTTTTGAACTTCCTTAGAAGAGCTTCACCGGGTAATCATTACTCGGTACCTCATGGTTTGCTGTTTGGTTTTTCAAAAATGTCTTTTTCTATTTTTTTTTCACCTATCTAAAACCGCATCCATTGCCTTATATTCAGAAAACTCACTTCCAGCCTGTTTTCTTGTTTTTTTTTTTTTTTTTTTTTAACACCTTTATTAAATTGTCACTTGTGACATAGGCAAGTTTACATTTATGCAAAAGTAATCAAACTGCATTAACAAATTAACATTAACAAACATTATACTTCATATATATTGCTATATATCATATAACCTAAGCAACATTACATAAACTATTCAATTCCTGCTCCTTTTTTTAACAAGAAACATCTTTATTAAATCACTTAAGCAATCATACATTTATATAAATGGAAACATACCACACTGACAGAATCCTACTTCATCAACATTACTTTAATATAACATGCATCTGTGTGATCAGTCTCCTTCTAATGCATATACCCTTTTCTTCTGAGTATGCATTCTTTGAGTACTCCAGAATGTTCTTCCCTAAATTAGCATCTTCTTTATTTGTACTGTTCTTCTTTCCCCTTATACCTACTAACTAAATTCTCCTGCCTATATCTCCGTGCGATGATTTTGTAAATATGAATCATATTTGAAAGCTCCCTTGCTTTAGATGAAATAGTACACATGTGGCATGCCTTCTAAGCCTCAATCCTTTGTTATAGGAGAAGATAGTACACATGTGGTATACCTTCTAAACCTCAATCCCTTGCTTTAAGTGAAGATAGTACACATGTGGTATACCTTCTAAACCTCGATCCTTCAGCTTCTGTGTTTATCCCATAGCCATTTTGCTATTTTAACTCATTCGCTCCAATTGAGATCTGGAGGTTTGCAATCTTAACTCCCAAGGACTGCATGCTAAGAGTTTTGTCAAAATCAAGTTATGTCCTCATATTTTAAACAGATGTTAAAACTTCTGGAGCCATAATAGTTATAGGTTCATAGGTTGGTGCTAGGCTATCGGCCCTAGGGCCTATACAAGCATAGCCATAACAATTCCCTGGCTATTTCTTCACACACTAATTACATCCCTGAACCCCTGTCTAGCAGGGCAACTGACATGATTCTCGGGATGAATTTCCTTTCTCCCATCCAATCATCAAGGTTCCTTTTGAAGAGGGCCAAAGAGGCACTCTGCTTGACATGTATGGTCAGTCTATTCCAAAGTCTGGGGAGTCTCTGGATCAGGAACCTATCCCTCCAGCATGTTTTGTTTATTGTGATGACAGATTAGATTAGATCCCTGGAGCATGTGGCTCTGAGGGATTGGGATTTCTTTAAGTGTAGCATGTCCAACAGCTCTGGGTTTGACATGGCCTTGTATGCTAAGCAGAGATTGCTTAAGAGTAGATGATATGTGACAGAGTATAGCTGGAGTTTTTTAAGGCGGTCAGCATAGGGCATTTGATTTAGGCCTGTGATTCTTTTAGTGAGGTATTTCTGCAACCTTTCCCATTGTTGCAGATGTCTTGAGAGGTACATACCAAATTGACGTTGTATTCTCTAATGGGTCCAATGAGGGATGAGTACAGTGGGACAATGACCTCCTTTTTTCTGGATGAAAAGCCCTTAGTGATGAGGTGTGCCACATAGAAGGATTTCCTGACTGTTGTGGTGATGTGGTTATTGAAGGTGAGACCACTGTCCACCTGTGTTCCTAAGTCTCTTATCACACTTTCAGTGTTTAGTGTACTGCCACCTATGTGGGAATTCATGGGTACATGTTATTTCCCCAGAGGGGATAACTATACATTTCTTGGCATTGAGTTTGAGCCCATGGCTCTGGCACCAAGCATCTGTTTCTGTAAGGCCCTTTTGTAGAGTATCCACATAATTTGGGGATTCAATAATGGCTCCCAGTTTGCAGTCATCTGTGAACTTTGTTAGCCAGAGTCCCTTAGTTTTGCCCTGTACTTCAGAGAAGTAGATGCAAAACAATAGAGGTCCCAGGACTGAACCCTGAGGTACTTCACTTGTCACTTGTCTGGAGCTGGATTTGGAGTCAGCTACTTTTACAGTGTGGGTTCTGTCAGTAAGCCAGTTGGCAACCCATCAAGTGACATAGGGATTAATGCCCAGCTTAGTAAGTCTATCTATGATTCCAGAGTGGGGGATGGTGTCAAAGGCCTTGGCAAGGTCCAGACAGGCTTATTAAAGAAATGTAAATGGCAAACTGTTTAACACAAAGCAATCTTTACAGTAGTGATATTCATTTAATTCTGACTCCTAAACTGTATTTTATAAGCCATAATAAACACAGCAAATATTAATATTTTGTAAGAAACTTAGAAAATCCAGTAACCACTCAAGCTACACACACACACACACACACACACACACACACACACACACACACACACACACACACACACACACACACACACACACACACACACACACACACACACACACACACACACACTCACTGTCACAGCATTTTGTCCATCCATCTGTAATCTTTGTGACCAAACTAAGAAAATATGGAGTACTGATCCAAACACACACACACACATGCACACACACACACACACACACACACACACACACACACACACACACACACACACACACACACACACACACACACACACACACACACACACACACACACACACACCGGAGCTCTACACAATCCAACCTTTCAACAGTATAACAGTACAATAACTACTGATTGGGTCTACTACATCTCCCTGTGTACCATTTGTTCACAACCCATTTGCTTGCAGTCAACTGATCACATAATCAAGTGCTTGAACTCCCAACTGCTAGTTTGTGTTGATGTGGATGATATGTTCTCTGAGTACTATGAAATTCAGGCATGGGTGTTGTCTTTCTATAGGCTTGCACAAAGATTGCAGAGTGGAGTTGTAGACAGCAAACAAAAATAACAGAGAGGATACAGACAGGGTGGAGGACACCACTGAGAATGAAAAAGATTTTGAAAGTTTATCAGTGTGTCTTCATCATGTTTAGAGTTCCCTCATGTTCCCGGGCAAGTATATATGACTTCTGTCAGCCAGAATGGATAAGTTATCACAAAGAAAGTAGAAAACGAAGAGGGACTAATTATGTCCTGCCAGCATTATCATTCCTCTGACACAACCAGAGTAACTGAGGGTAATGCTGCTCAATGCCAGAAGTCTAAATCTCAAAATGCACGCACTCGAGGCCCTTCTCAGTATGGAGAACATCGATGTCTGTGCTGTAACTGAAACCTGGTTCAAGGCTCCTGAGAGCACCCCGGCACTATTAGGTTTTACCTCATATCATGCGTTCCGGTCCCAAAACCCGGACCACACCACAAAAGGAGGGGGTGTATCCATATTCATAAAGGATACTCACACCTCCAGGTTGGTGGCAACGCACGAAGCTTCGAAACCATCCAGGTGCAACTAACCATAGGCAAAACTGCTCTACAAATTGTAGCATGCTACAGGCCACCCTCTCAAACTCAGGAACCCCACACAGCCTTCCTGAAGACACTGGAGGGTATAAATGTATCTCCAAACACCATCATATTGGGTGACTTCAACTACCCGAATATAGACTGGGAACATTACTCAAGCCCTAACTTTCTAGCCCAACGGTTCCTGGAGTTCATAAATTCAAATGCCATGGAACAGCTAGTCACTGTTCCCACGAGAGGAGAAAATATACTAGATCTCATTGTCACAAACATGGGGACAAAATGCTCCACACCGGAAGTATATCCCTCATTGGTGAGATCTGATCATAAACTAATCTCACTGGAAATCCACATCCCGCCCCCACCTCAAGCAAAAAAGACCATAGTGAAGAACTTCTCTAAAGCAAACTTCACACTACTCAAGACTGGTGTGGTATCCTTCAAGGCCCCTGAGCCAGAGGAAACCACAACCCAAGCTGCGGAAGCCCTTACAAATGCCTTCTATGAACACCTCCAGGACTGCATGGATCAGGCAATCCCAAATAAAACCAAGACTCTTTCCACAAAGGGCAAACGTCCAGTCTGGTGGACCCCAGCCATTAACAAACTTTACAATAAGAGGAGAAAGCTATTACATGATAGAACAAAATCCATAAAAGGGAAGTCACCCCTGATCATTATTAGTAAAAAAATACGAGCACTCATAAAATCAACTAAGGCCAATTTTGAGAGAAAAATTGCCATGGATTCAAAGGACAATCATAAGGCCTTTTTCAGCTATGTTAGGAACCTGGGTGGAAACTCCCAGATATGCTCAGAATTAGTCCAAAATGATACAAAAATCACTGAACCCACAGACATTGCCAACATACTGGCAGACAGGTTCAGTGCAAACTTCACCCCTCTCCCCTAAAGGAGAGAGAACTATCCCAGCCGAGTGTAGCCTCCCGGACATCTCAAATGCACAGGTGAAAGCTGCTCTCTCTAAAGCTAAAAACACAGCATCAATGGGACTGGATGGTGTCCCCGGCTGTGTGCTACACGAGCTAAATGAGGAATTAAACCCGCACATAAGGCAGCTGTTTAATCTTAGCCTTACCACAGGATACGTGCCCAAGGAGTGGCGTACGGCAACTGTGGTCCCACTCCACAAAGGCGGTGCCTCTACGGACCCTGGTAATTACCGCCCCATAAGCTTAACAAGTCTAGTCTGCAAAGCTATGGAGAGGATCATAATGGAGCTCATAAACAAAGATATAGGGGACTTGCAGACATTGGACCCGACCCAGTTTGGCTTTGTCAAGGGAAGATCATGCCTTTTGAACTTGGTTGACTTCTTCAAAACAGTCACCAAGGCCATTGATGAGGAAAGGCAGTCCATACAGCCTACCTTGACCTTGCAAAGGCTTCGACACAATACCCCACTCGGGTATTGTAGAAAAACTTACCAGCTTAAATGTAAACCCATATGTCACAAGATGGGTTGCAAACTGGCTTAAGGACAGAACCCACAGGGTTAGAGTTGCTGGCGCTGTGTCAGACTCCAAGCCGGTCACAAGTGGTGTCCCACAGGGCTCGGTCCTTGGCCCCTATTGTTTGGCATCTACTTCTCAGAAGTACAGGCCAACATGGGAGGACTTTGGCTGACAAAGTTTGCAGACGACTGCAAACTGGGCCATAGTGGAAAGTGCATCGGACACGGATATCCTTCAGAAGGGACTCATGGAAACAGATAGCTGGTGCCAGAGCCATGGCCTGAAGTTAAACGCCAAAAATGTATAGTCATACCCTTCGGGAAAAACAAGGTAACCCCAAGCTACCATATAGGTGGCAATCCACTAAGCACAGAAGAGGTTATCAGGGACCTGGGGACCCAGGTTGACAGTGGCCTTTCTTTTGACACTCACATTGCTAAAGTGCTTAGAAAGACCTTCTACATTGCCCACCTGATCATGAAGGGATTCACATCCAGATCTAGTGAGGTCATTGTTCCCCTGTACTCTTCACTTATCAGACCAATGATCGAGTACAATGCCCCATTCGGGATGTATCTCACCCGACATCTGCAGCAATTGGAGAGACCCCAAAAGTTCCTCACCAAAAGGATAAAGGGACTCCAAAATCTGTCATATGCTGCCAGATTGAAGAAACTCCAGCTCTATTCAGTCGCATACCGTCTGCTCAGAGGTGACATGTGCCTGACATACAAGGCCATGTCCAACCCGGAATTAATGGACATGCTCCACCTCAAAAATCCAAATCCACCAAAACCACTAGAGCAAGCGACTTAAACCTTAGCACGGATATAAATAGGACGTGCTGGAGGGATAGATTTATCACTCAGAGACTCCCTATGCTGTGGAATAAAATCCCGGTCCATGTGAGGCAGAGCACCTCGCTGACTCTGTTCAAGAGAAATCTAGACCTGTGGATGGGAGATTGTAGGTTTACCCCAGGAATCATCTCTGTGTCACTGCTGGACAGAGGCACAACAAACTAATGGGCACAGTATTTTTTCATATAAGGGGTGGCGTAAGCCACAATAATTTGGGCTAGGCTTATAAATGCCTTAGGGCAGATAGCCTAGTATAAACCTATGAACCTATGAACCTATGAACAAGCTGTATTTCTACTAAACAACATGAGAAGAATGGCTTCTACAGCAAATGATGTTGCATCAGTCATAATTTGTGCTGTTACTGTTAAAACTGATAAAGGTATGACTGTGATTATATAGCCTTTTTAAAAAGCAATACCTTGTGTGTCTCAGGTCTTGTCTTTTATCCCTTAGTTAGCCAGTGTCATATTTCCTTGCTGGAGAAACTCAACTATTTAGGGACATTGCTCTAAGTGGTTATCAGGATTTTCACCTTCAGACTACAAAAGGCTTTATAGGTTTACAGCCTAAGGGAATGGGAAATAATGCAACATTTTTATTCAAAACTTAGTATAATATGGTGCACAATCACTAGAATGCACTTTTGTGTTTCAGCCATTTAGCATGGCAACCATGCTGCCTAAGATGATTGCAAATCATTACAATGTCCTGTATACTTTATGATGAACCCTTTTATTTTTCATGAGGCAAGCCACTTGGATAACCTACGTATGTAGTCCTAACAAAATGCTTAGTAAGATCTTATTCACTGATTTTTTTCTGAATTGCAGATGTAGAATAAGCAAGCAGGAATGTATGGTCCAAAGCATTTTTGAAACCCAGCTAGTGTAGGTCATCAGCTGTTTTACAACCAAACAAAGGGTTTGCACTTCATTTTCCTGTCTGCATATGATGTTTTCTGAAAATGCTAGCGTGCAATTCTGTTTAATTACCTTATTTAAAATGTATATGCATTATTCAGTCTCTCTCTGTTACTGTGCATATACTGCATATTTAAAATTGTGTAGTATTATACAGTTATTTAAGGATAAGTGCTGCAAATGAGTTTCTTTTTACAGTCCTGGATTTGATTGCCTCAGTCTCCAGTTTCAAATTATGTGGCACTCAACAAGTCAATAAACTTACAGTACCCTTGGATCACATTTGAAAATGAAGTCCTTATCATTATAAAAAGGAACAATAAATAATTGCTTTTTCTACAATCGCTAGACAATGCACTGTTACTATTTTATGTGCTTTAATTTTCTGGTTTAAGCAACATTTGTGTTATAGTATTTTTATAACCATTACATACTTCAAACACTTTTCACCTGGTCATTGATTTTGTTACTTATTCATTAGTGCCTTACAGTATATCTCATCTGTGAGCCAAATTTCCTAACGCATAAAATGTATTAGCCAATTCAATAAATTTCAAATTTGTCACCTCATTTTAAATTTAACAGTCTCCCTGCACTAGTCATCTTACCCAGAAGTTACTATAGAAGTTTTTATTTGCCACTTATTATCTTTCTTCCTACTTTTACCTTACTTTATTTGTGTAAGTAAATCATTATATGTTTATTTACTTATTGCCTATATTTTACATAAAATTATCCTTTTCACATCAGCAATCATTAGTACTAGGTATGATTTATAAATTAAGAAGCTAGCAGCACACCATGTATATTCCTTTGCTTGAACACTGCATTTTGTCTGAAATGTATGAACTACTTGTCACGTGTGCTACCAATACACATCGACATAATATATATATATATATATATATATATATATATATATATATATATAGACACTATGTATGTATCTATATATATATATATATATATATATATATATATATATATATATATATATATATATATATATATATATATATATATATATATATATATATATATATATCTATACCACACACACACACACACACACACACACACACACACACACACACATATATATATATATATATATATATATATATATATATATATATATATATACATATACACCCACACACAAAATATATGTGTGTGTGTGTGTGTGTGTGTGTGTGTGTGTGTGTGTGTGTGTGTGTGTGTGTGTGTGTGTGTGTGTGTGTGTGTGCGTGTGTGTGGTGATTTTTTTTTTTAATCTGGTGTCATATTTATTTGATTTCTTCTATAGGACTAGCTTTTCTAGCAGCCTATCAATAACAAACACATGAAGTTATACAGTTAAATACATGCAGAAAAAATACAATTCAGTGGCAGATTAGCAACAATGTGGGAAAAAAACTCATTATTAGCTAATTTACATGCCTCTGAATCTCCCTTAACTACTCCAAGTCCAAATATGCCTTGCCTGTGGTAGATAACACTGGCAACTCATGCATCACATTGACACAGGCACCCCCCATTCACTCTCCTACAGACATGTATACATTTAAACACACACACACACACACACACACACACATAAACACACACATGCAAACACTGTCTGTCTCTTTCTCTATCTCTCTCTCTCTGACATACCTCTTACCTATCCCTGATTTGACATAATGCCCCTGATGTATCCTAATTTTTTTGTTTCTGCCCTCATAATCAAGGGTCCATACAGTCAGTGTGTACTGCCAGACATTAGAGCTTCATTCTCCTTAGTGTTTGTAAAGTGTAAAATGCTGCTAGTCCTTCTGTTCTATTAACATTTTAAGTGACTCTGGGTCGCCATATTTAAAAACTTTTCTCTGGTGTCATCTAGTATTCCTCCTGGCTTTGACCAGGAGTTTCCCTCACACTGACACATACAAATCCCTCTCATCCTTCTGTCCCTGATTTTACCGGATGCTCCTGATGTTGCCTCTTATAGGTGACCTGTCTCTTGAAACTCACAAACTGCTGCAGTCACTGAATAATTCACAGATCAGAGTTTCATTATTCTTGTTAAGTAAAAAAGCACCTGCTAATGTAATAGATCAGTCAGTGCAGTGGGTTAATGATTCAGCTTTTTTGTGCCAAGGGTGTAGGTTTCAAAACCTTCCCCCTTATTCTTTACATTTTTATAAAGGCAGGTTGGCTTAATAGTTAAGGTCTTTATCTCTCAGTCACAAAGTGCAAGGTCTGATCCTGACCTCTGGCCAATGTTTTTGTCCATGTGGGATTTCTCCCACCTACCAAAATAAAAAAATAGGTTGAGTGTTTCCATTTACCAAGAATGGAGCTGTGGGCAGTAGAAGAGATTCTACATGGTGCCCTATACGGAGAAGAGTTGTATAGACTAACTGCTTTGGACATCTGCTGTGATGGTTAGTATCCTCAAGAGAGGAAAACATGGATCACAGACTGCACATCATAGCAGGCCCATCCACTCAGTCGTGTAAAAAATAGTAAATGGTGATCTGGTTGTGACTAATGTCATCAAATGGGTATGGATATTTGCCATTGGTAAGTGGATTGAGGACCTGCCCTACTCCAGTCTATGCCAGGGATGCATGCTAACAGTGTGTACCCGACATAAAGCAAACCTATTCCCACGCAAGTGCAGAGTGGTGCAGGGCCAAAAAGCAAAAAGCAATCTTTAAAACCAAAAAGTCCACACTCAAGTCAGCTCTCCAGCATAAAACATGTTTATTTAAACTCTAAATAAAGATATAATAACATCAAACACTCAAATGGTGAAAATACATGCAAACCGGTTTCAGATGCTTGGTACTCTCCAGAGTTCTATATACAGAAAATATCTGCAATTTAATACGACATTACATGCCACCAGCTGTCATCCTAAACATATGATTAACAACATCCCTAAGTCTCAATTTTTGAGACTTAAAAGAATATGTTCATTTATGGAGGATTTCAATAAGAATACACAGGATATTGTCCAGAGATTTAGTAGGAGGGGTTATTCAATGCTGAATATTAAACAAGCTTTGACATCTATAGATAATGTTCAGATTTCATTTTTACTTCAATATCAAGTGAAAGAGGATTCTAGGAGACAACTGATTAGGTTTATCATGAATTATGGTAACAATACATCTTTTTTGATGGGATCAATACATAAGCAATGGGATGTTTTACTTATGGATGATAGCTTAAAGGAATTAGTACCTTCTAAATGTCAGTTTGCCTATAGGAAGGGCAAAACAATGGCTGCTGGTTTAATCATTATAAAAAAAAATTGTTTTTGATAAGGATAAACCACAGCTTACTTTGGATGGGAAAAACCTGACAGGTTGTTTTTCATGCAGGCACTGAAGTTTTTGGAAGTATGTAAAAAAGGATAAATGTTTTATGTCTAAAAATAGTTCAATTGTTTTTGATATTTGGACATATGGCAATTGTAATACTGATTGGGTTGTATGTTTGGCTATGTGTGCATGTTCGGCTTTTTATGTGGGGCAAACTTCATGGTCTTTTAAGCTAAGAATATCTGAGCATTTGAGTAATATTAGATGTGCTAAGATAACAAATGCCCAATATAAACACACTCTTAAACATACCTTTGCTACATTTTCATTCATTATTATTGATAAGGTATGTGGACATACTAATGGTAAGGCTGGATGGCATTCTATGTTTGAATGAATGTGGATTATTAAGCTAGGGGCATGATTTGATCCAGGTCTTAATGAGCATTTATAAGGACCAATGAGATTCCATGGATGAATATTTAAATTATTTGTTTTTCTACTTTATGCACCGATGAAGGCTTGTAGCCACAACCGGTTTGCATGTATTTTCACCATTTGGGGGATTGATGTTATTATATGTTTATTTAGAGCTTAAATAAACTTGTTTTATGCTGGAGAGCTGACTTGAGTGCAGGCTTTTTGATTTTGAAGATTTCCCAGCATAAAGCCCAGCATCCCTGGGTCAATAAGCAACTGGTGTTCTATTACCAAACTTGGGTTACCTGGGATAGATCGGTTGAGCAAAAGCTGGATGTAAAAACTAATCAACCTGCCAAACATGAACAAATAATTGCTTGCTACAAACAATGAGGATTTGCTGAAAGGACAGAGCTTGAAAGTGAATGGCATGATGGGAAGGAGGGTGCTGGGCATCCTATGTATCTAGGAAACAAGATTGCAAACCACTTGACTTGTGATCTAGAGTCTACTACTCAGGAAGAGAACAGCATGAGAATGTGGTAAAGGACAGGCTTCAGAAGACAGTGAGGGATGTCAGCAGAATTAATGATACATTCCTGGGAATCAGACTCCAATATAAGGATAGGGCAGTATTCATAATCTCAGCCTATGTCACAGCAGGATTGTTACAGTGAGGAAAAGAGTTGGGATAAGTCAGAACAACATGAATTGGTGTTTATGATGGATGAACTGAATTCACATAGGAAAGATAAAATAGAATATGAGGACTGCCAGGAAACATATGGATGGGTCAACAGGAATACAGAAGGAGAGGCCACTATAAACTTTTGTTTGGCAAATTTCTTGATGGTTCAGCAAGAGAGATAGTCACAAGTTCACATACAAGAGTGGCCAATATTAAAGGTTTTCTTCTAGTAATTAAATCACTCTGGGGTAGAAGCACTGATTGCAGTCAGTACACAGCATAAACTAGTGTTTGCACAATCAACTGCAAGCAGTGGTCAAAGAAGGTTCTAAGGTCAACAGAGACAAAGGTGAAGACCTTGTAGTTTACTAGAGGGAAAGAACAACAGTTTAAGGAATTACTTAGTGCTCTAGCATATTAAGAAGAGGAAATAGATGAAGATGAAGAAGAATGGCAGCACCTCAAAACAGCATGTGTGAGGACTACAGAACAGATATGCTGTCAAGCCAGGTATGGAAATAAAGTACCATAAGGAATGCTAGTGGTGGAATGCAGAAATCCAGGAAGTCATCAAAAGAAGGAGTGCCAGAAAAAGTGGGAGGTAAAAGGATGGACCGGGTTAGAAAGAAATATTGGTTGGCTAACAAAGAGGCAAAGAGAGGAGTTGCAATAGCAAAGAACAAAGTGTCAGAGGCACTCTGTCAGATCTCAGAAGGTGACTCAGTAAATACCACAAAGAAACTCTTAGGTTGCAAGGCAAAAACAGAAAGATAAGGAAAGCAATCAGACACCTTTCATAAGGGATGCCAGCAACAACCTGCTCACCAGTGGACATCAAAGGCAGATGGAACGAATACTTCCAACAGCTTCTGAATGAAGATAACCTCACAGAAGATTTACTGCCTATGATGAAAGAAGTGGAGGAGCCCTCTATAAAAGAAAGAAGTCACAGCAGATATGATAAACGTGTTTGGTGAAATACGGGAGAAATGGCTTCTGAAGATACTCATAGCAGTATGGAGAGAAAGGCATGCCATAGATGACAGGAAAATGAGCATACTAATGCTAGCGTGCAAGAACAGTGGGGGCATTCACAACTGTGGTCAGTACAGAGGTGTCAAACTCCTGTCACACTGCATGAAAGTTTTGGAAAGGGTGATTGATTAACACAGTAGTAGAAAGTAAGATGGGAGATGTGCAGCTCAGATTCAGATCAGGATGCAACACAAGTGATCTGATGTTTGACAAGAAGCTAGATATGACAAAGGAGTCTAACTGGGCATTCCCACACTTGGGGAAAGAATATGACAAGGTCCCAAAAAAGATGGTTTGGGCAGTCCTGAAGTGATTTGAATTCCCCAAAACACTGTTATAATTAGTGCAAGCTATGTACCAGGGCCCGATGGCTCAAGTACAAACAGTGTTTGTCTCACAGAGAGGTTCCCAGTGGGAGTATTTATTTATTTATTTTTATTTTTATTTATTTTACATTTGTTGACCAGGCTAGTCTAACTGGAATAAAATCCATTTTCAGTAGAGGCCCGGGGAGAAAAGCTCCAACACAGTTAATATTATACAGTAAAAAATAATAAGTTCAGAGTAGTAAAATAGCTCTAAGCAGTTACAGCCATACACAGACACACTATATGACTGTAATAATTGTCTCAAATTCAAAGAATTATAATGATAAATAAAAAGGGTCTAAACAGGTTACAGAGATACAGATTAGGTACAGTTGTCATTACAAGCATACCTAGTTCATGCTGAGGTGATATGGAATGCAATAGAAATAAAAACAAATTAGTAGTTTTCAAGTGGAAGCAGGATAACAAAGAGTATATACTGTTGATAAATTATACAAATGTATCATATGATACAGTGAGATGAAGATATATAGGAAGCAGCAAGAGTATGTAAGTAGGTGGAGTATACACTTGTTACAAGCAGAGAAGACAGTTAGTCAGGGTTAGTACAAGGACAAAGCCAGTGAGAATTGAGAAATTGTTTTATTTTTAGTTTAAAGAGCCTAGTGGAGGTCAGAGATAGGAGTTCAGAGGGAAGTCTGTTCCAGTGTTTGCCAATGGAGTTAGAAAACAAAGAATCTCCAGCTGAGTTGTTGGATTTGTTGATAGTAATAAGTGGCTTATTAGAGGAGCGTAGGTTCTTAAGATTGTTGTAGGGGGTAATGAGGGTAGTCAGTATAGGTGTATAGGTGGGGTAGTACAAGCTCTTATGGATAATAGTGAGTTGTTGAGATAGTATCTGGTTATGAAACTCTAGCCATCCTAGTTGTTTTAGGTTGTTGCAGTGATGTGTTCTGAAAGGAGATCCTGTGGCAAATCTAGCAATGGAGTGATAGGCAGTAGCAAGTTTGTTTAGGTTGTTTTTTGAGTGATTGGTGTATATGGGTGAGGCATAGAGTAAGGTAGTGATTAAATGAGTTCTAGCTATAGCAATTTTGGTTGAAGGAGTAAGGAAGGGTTTGATTCTGTAAAGGGATCCCAGTTTATTATTTACTGTTTTTATAGTGATGTTAGTATGTGTGTCAAAGTTTAGATTATTATCTATGGTTATTCCAAGAAGTTTGGTGGTTGTGTCAGGAGATATGAGAGTCCCATTGTTGGATGTAAGAGTAAAGTGAAGAGGGGCAGACCTACGAGTAGGAGTAAAAAAGTAGGAGTTTGTTTTTTTTAGGGTTAAGTAGAAGGCAACGGTTTAAAAACCATTGTTCCACTGTATTAAATGCATTTTGTGTAAGGGATTGTGGCTCGGTAGGGGTATTAGCTGAGCAAATAATAGTGGAGTCATCTGCATATTGGATGCAGGTAGCATGTGGGATTGCTAGGTGGAGGTCATTAATGAAAATGGAAAATAACAATGGGCCTAAAATGGAGCCCTGGGGGACACCAAGGGAAATAGGGAGGTGAGAAGATAGGTTACCTTCCCATAGTACTGCTTGTTGTCTATTCTCTAAGTAGGATTTGAACCATTGTAAAGCTAGAGTATCAAGAGAAAGAGATTTAAGTATTTCAAAAAGGAGCTGGTGGTTAACCATATCAAAAGCCTTAGATAAATCAATGAAGACAGAAGAGGAAAGGGTATTGTTATTACGGTTAGAATTTATACAGTCTGTGAAGGAGAGAAGGGCTGTGGTAGTGCTGTGGTTAGGTCTAAATCCATGTTGACAGTTGGCAAGTAAGTTATTATCAATTAGATGGGTGAGTACTTGCTTATGGACACATTTTTCCATTATTTTTGCCAGTGGAGAGAGTAAGGCTATTGGTCTATAGTTTGAGATGTCAATGGAGTTACCACCTTTATGTAGGGGGATGATGTGTGACATTTTCCAGATAGATGGGATATTTCCTTCGGTTATAGTTCTGTTTATGAGTATGGAAATTGGGAGGGCTATGGCTTTGGCACCTTTTTGCAGGTATTCAGCAGGTAGATGGTCAGCAGAGGGGGTTGTAGGTTTCAGTTTTTCTTGAAGAGAGAAAATGAAGGATGTAGGAACAGGTTTTAGCTGAAATAATGGAATAGTGTAAGTTGAAGAGGTGGTTAGATTAGGGGAAGTTGGAGATAATTGCTTAGCTAGTGTTTGAATGGTATCTGTAAAGAAAGAATTAAAGGCATTGGCAGTATGTGTTGGATTATCTTGGTTAGAGCCTTGTGGGATAGGTGTAATAGTTTGGCCTGGGTTTAGGAGTTTGTTGATGCTGGACCAAAGTTTTTGTGGATTTCTTTGGTTAGTTTGTTGTAGTTGGATATAAAAGTTTTTTTTATCTAGCAGGATAGCTTTTTTAGTAGTATTTCTAAGTTGTCTAAAGGTTTGGTGGTCTGTTGAATTCCTGGTAGTGTGCCGTTTTGACCAAGATTTGTTTCTGAGGAGAATATTCTGTCTAGTTGCTTTGGTGAGCCATGGGGCAGGTTTAGTGTTACTTCTAATAGAGCGTACAGGGGCATGTTGGTCAAGGATGGATAAGAATGTGGAATTAAAGTAGTCAACTGCGTTATCTAGGGGGAGTGTTTTTAGTGGTGACCAATCACAGTGTTTAAGTTCTAGCTGGAAAAGTTCAGGGTTGAAGAATTTTTTAGTCCGGATTGTACGATATGTAGTAGGGTTAGGTATGTTAATTTTGTGTCTGATGATATAAGTGAGTAAGTGATCACTTAGGTCATCAGGGAGGGTTCCTGTCTTGTATGTGAGATGTGGAGAGTTTGTAAGAATCCAATCTAGTATACTTTCTTTGTTGTTGGTTTTATTAATTCTTGTAGGGGAGGTAATAACTTGAGAGAAGCCATAAAGATTAATGTGGGTGGTGGGCTGAGGGGTACTACAGGACTTCCAATCAATGTTAAAGTCCCCAAGTATTAAGGTTTCTTGTGGAAGATTGATAGATATCCAGTTAAGAATGCTTTCAAGGGTATTAATGTTATTACCAGGGGGAAGGTATATACAAGCGATGTTAATGGATTTGAATTTGTTGATTTGAAGTTTAGTAACAAGGATTTCTGAGTTATTAAATATAGGTAGATTTATATTAGATGTGGTGACTTGTAGATTATTTTTATAGAGGACTGCTACACCCCCTCCCTTTTTGTTAATACGGTCCATTCTCAGGATACTGTAGGCAGGTGGGGTAAGTTCATTGTCATTAATGGATGGTTTTAGCCATGTTTCTGATAGACATAGGAAATCAAATTGGTAGAATTCTAATAGGGCATGAAGATGGGTAGTTTTGTTTTTAATGCTTTGAATGTTAAGATGTGCTATTGAAAGAGAGTTTGGAGGCTTATTAGGTGTATGTGCAAGAGTAATGTTAGAGGTGATTTGTACAGTGTCAGGAATATTGTTTGGGCCAGGATTAGGATGAATGTCTCCATCTAGCAGGGCTAAGTGGAGTATTTTATATGTGGGGTTGTTAACTTTAAGGAAATAAAAACAGAGTGTTTTTCTTGCATGGAGAGTACTATATTTTATATGGGTTAGTCTGTGATATTTGGCTTGCAGGTAGCAGGGACAAATTGTGGTGTTAATGCTGTAAAGAGAGATAGGTAGTAGTGGTGTAGAAGTGAGCCTGGAGGGCAATAGAAGGTTTGGGTGGAGTGGTTGTTCATAAGAGGTTAATGTGTAGATAGTTATTAGAGGAGGTAAAAGCGAAACAAATGCTATAAATTTTAGTTGAGTTAGGTAGGAAACATTGGCCATGATGTAGGTATAAGATGGGAAGATAGATAAGGGTATATAGTAATAGTAGTTGGGTATTTGAAACTATAAGGGTGGGGTGGATATGTGATATAGTTAGGAGAGGTAATTGAGTAAGTTTGGAGGGGAGTGGTAATAAGGAGAACTATTTGATTGGTATAGGTAAAATAGGGATGTGGTTTAGTAAAAATATATTGAGGACCCCTGGGGGTGGGTGGGAATTGGGGGTAGGGAGAGGAGCAGAGTGAGCCCGCAGGGCGAACGGAGCGGGTTGAGACAGTTGAGTGAGACAGTCGTGGTGAACAATCAGTGGAATTCTGATTGTGGAGGAGTGACTGCAGGGGTAAGTAGGTTTGTGATCTGTGTAGAAGAGTAGGATGTAGTATAAGTGAATTTTAAAAGCAGATAGTGGGAAAGTATAGCAGAACAGGTAATAGGTAGGGTCAGTTGTAAGAATGCTAAAAAGGAGTTTAAACAGAAGACAACCTTATGAGGATGAGGGGCAACAAGAGAGGAGCAGATAGGAGGGTGCCACCTAGTGGGCAGTCAGGTTTATAACCACAGAGGTGAGGAAAAATTCAGGCAAGGCTAGACTAGGGCTAGAGAGGCAATATATATGAAAGGGTTAATAAAACTAGGAGTATGAGAGGGATTATACGTAGTCTACTGGATTTAGGGGGGGGGATGGCTGCTGGGTGTTCAGGCTGTGAGGCGTACAATAAATAACAACAAGGAGTAGCTGTGCATCAGGGTTCAGCTCTGAGCCCACTGCTATTCATACTGGTGATGGACTACATTAGCAAACAGATTTGAAGGGACAGATCAACAAAGTTGTATGCAGATGATGTGGTATTACAGACAGACTCTGAGCAAGAAATTTGGCAAAGATATGGGAACTGAATGCAAAACTGAAAGCACATGGGATGAAACTGAGTACAAATAAGACAGTTGTAATGACAGCAAATGGGAGAAGTCAGAAGAAGATGAAAACTGAAACAGAATGGAAAATACTTAAACAAGTTAACAGCTTCAAGTATCTGGCAGGGGTGGTTTAGGAGAAGGAAAGTCTGAATGAAGAGGTCAAAGCTAGAATCAGAAGGGCTGTAGTTGACTGACACAGAGATCAATGGTAGTATATGGCAGAAGAATGCCAAAGAAGTTGAAAAGTAGGGTGTAGTACAACCAGCACTACTGTATAGTAGAGAAGCCTAGGCAGTAAAAGCAGAGAAGTTGAGGAAGCTGGAGGTGAAGAAGATGAAGTGCCTGAGAAGTGTGGTGGGATGTACACTTTGGGACAGATGAAGAAATGAGGACATCAGAGAAGAAGCCAAAGTAGTTCCAATTGCAGAAACAGAAAAAGAGAGCAGATTAGAGTGTTTTGGGCACATGTGAAGAAAAGCAGAAGATAATCTGGTAAAGATTTGGGACAGACAGGAAGATGGCAGGAAGAAATGAGCGCATCCAGCAAATCTGTAACAGTCAAGCATAAGTGTCGAAGAAAGTAGGAGAATGGAACTGAATTGGGAGAGATGATGACAGCGGATGCAAAACCACAGCTTATGTAGACACAACTCCCTGATCCCATTCAGAAAATGTTAAAAAGGGGGTTGATGATGATGATGATGATGATGGTAATATTTTACAGTACCCCTGGTGTCTAGAGGGGGTACAAATGACTAATCATAAGTGTGAGGGCATAGGGTTTCAATCTTTTTTGTGCCTTTAGGGCACACTACATAGAGTATTCCCGATGTGTAGTGTTTCCTCACCATGACTACTTTTGCTTCAAAACTTTATTATTTTATTTTTTAAGTGCCTTAAAGACACACTGTAAAAGGTTAAACCTGGTTCCTAGTTCCTCCTCCCTTCCAGTGTTGCAGGATTTGCTCGTTAGTATAGGAAGATATGACAGCCCCCCCCCCCCCAATTTGCACATTCACACTTTTATGCACACAGAAACACACACACACATACGCACACACATGCACACACACGCACACACTCACACAGAAGCATATTCTACCCCCTAATCAACCCATCTACTATGGCAACCCAGGCAGACACACACTCACCCATACACTCACACAATCAGCCTCCTCATACACACAAAAATACACAGCAGATTACACTACCCTTCCACTAACCTCCATGCCACTTACCTCTAACACAGTAGGCATACATGAGGTTTTATTTGTGTTCGTTAACAAGGGCAGGCAATGTAACTTATGCAGCTGAGCAGTTTCTCTGAACCACAGCATTTCTAGGAGAAACCTCTAGACTAATTAACATAATCTGCACCCCTGGAATGCCTTATTAGCCATAGGCTACACATACATTCCACAGTGGTACTGCATGACTTCATGTTGTATCAATATGAGGGACTGGACTGTCTCAGAAACACAAATGGTGACTGTGAGGTATACACCAAGAGTATACTTTACAGTAATCTTTTTGAATTCAGCCCATAGTTTCTACTTATCAAGAATGTGTAGTTTGCTGGGCCAGTAACACTGACCACAGAAAACAAACATTTTTTTGTGAAGTTTAATAAAGTGTGAAAGTTACTATTTTCATTTCAAATGCTCCTTCAGCCACAAAGGCAGAGTAGGAAAACCAAGGAAGAACACACACCACAAAGTAAAAATGAGGTAAGTAAACAAAGTCTGCGGCTACAAGACTTCCCTATATTTCCAGGCAGATTATGAAGGCATTTGCCAGAAAGAGGCCATCACTTAAAAAAAAAATCTTTGATCTGTACTTTTCTGTATTATTAACCTAACTGTTTGGTTCAGGTTACAGGAAAAGGTGACTGCACTGAAATGATTTTTCTCATGTCTTCCTTAGTTCAGTAAATGCAATAACAACTTCTGACACTGCACATCTGAACATCTTCCTATTATTCTGAGGTCCCATGCAAATTGTATCTGTCCAACTGCTCATCATTAAAATGATTGATATCAAAGAAACTTGCACTGAGAGGTCAATAAAAAGGTGAATATGTTTTATCCTAAAATATCCAGTACTAGTAAAAATGCAGGGTATGGTGATTTGTTCCGTCTGGCATAGTCACTATCAGAAATGGTTGTACTTGTGATGTCTAATCTAAAAGTGGCAGCTATATGGAAGCTTTAATTCTACTCACCACATAAGTGGCAAGCATATTATGACAGTTTCTAAGTCTTAGAAATAAATGCATTCCAGATGCGTGGCAGTCTGATGTGGGAACTGTTTAGCTAAATGCGAGTGGCATTTACAGAGAGACAGCAAAACTAGCAGAGGGTACCGGATCCCTTGGTTGTAGACATGTTCCACCCTGAGGGCCTGTTTATTTTAATCTGTCTTGTCTGTTATAGTCCCCACCTATCCAGCAGACAGAGTAGCAGAGACAGGAGAAGGAAAGGGAAGTAGAAAGAACGATAAACTTCTCAACTTCTTTAGTACAGACTTTGGCAGCTGCCAGTTCACGTACAGCTTCAAAAGAAAGAAAAATATATATAAACTTTGATTTTTAGGTCAGCCTGTACATAAACATCATACAGTTTCTACTTAAAAATCACAGACACTATCTTTGCACTTTTGGTTAATATTTCTGTATCAATCTCCTTGAAACATAAAGTTATTTAAAAACAAAACATAAAATATAAGTCACAAAGAATGCTTACTGAGTCCTAAACTAATACACATATGTCTAAGCTTGTTCTTGGAAAAATAAATAAACACACTATTCAGGCAAATAAAATAAAAGAAATAAAGACTGATTTTTGACAGGCTAGTAATTTTCCCATGCAGCCCACTAGCTACACAGACAAATGAAGCATGCTTCTTTGTAAGGAGCACTTTGTAAGTGCATAAAAAACATTATAACATTTGTTTTACTGTATTAATTATGGGTTTCTTTTATTTCAAGTTATTGGCACACATTGCAGCAGGATGGAACTCTACAATATATGCACTTCAAACTTGTTTGTTTTTCTGATATGTTCTAATATTTGTCCTGGTTTATTGAAATATCTGTTAAAACACCTAGACTTAGCCAAGGCCTTTGACACAATCCCCCACTCTGACATCATTGATAAACTCATCCAGCTGGGTATCAGCCCATATATTGTCAGGTGGGATGCAAACTGGCTTACTGATAGAACTTACACAGTCAAAGCAGAGGACTCCACCTCCTCCAGCAGACCTGTAACCAGTGGTGTTCCACATGGATCGGTTCAGGGACCCCTACTGTTTGGAATCTATTTCTCCAAAGTGCAGGCTAATACTAAAGGACTTTGGCTGACAAAAGGTTGCTGATGACTGGAAACTGGAAGCGATCACTGAAAGCCCTAGCGATGTCAACATCCTGCAAGAAGGTCTTACGCAGACTAATGACTGGTGCTAAATCATGGTCTTAAACTTAACACTAAAAAATGTATTATCAGCCCCTTTGGCAAGAGTGATGTTCCTGCAAGCTACCACATCAGGAGCAATACACTAAGCACACAAACAATGGTGAGAGATCTGGGCACACAGGTGGACAGCCGCCTTACCTTTGATCACCATGTCTCCACAGTGGTAAGAATGGCATTTTATATTGTTCATCTCATAAGTAAAGGCATTGCCTTCAGAAAAAAAGAGGTTATAACCCCCCTCTACTCTTCACTCATCAGATCAATAATAGAGTACAACACTCCCTTTGGTATGTTCCTTTCCAAACACCTGCAGCAACTGGAGAGACCACAAAGGTTCCTTACAAAGAAAATTCAGTGTCTTCAAGATCTGTCTTATGTGAACAGACTGAAATCATTGTCACTTTACTCTGTGTCATGCAGACTGCTCAGAGGCAACCTGTGCCTTGCATATAGTGCATCTCTGACCCATATTTAATGGAAATGCTGCACATTCACAAGTCAAATGGCACACGGGTCACTCACTCAAAGGACCTTAACCTGGTATGTAACATCAACAGAACTTGTTGGAAGGACAGATTTGTCTCACAGAGGTTGCCCCACCTCTATATGTTAAACAAAGCCCCTCATTGGCCCTATTTAAGAGCAATTTGGATGACTAGATGATTGGATGGGTAACCAGAAATTCACCCAGGGGATTCCACCAGTGTCCCTTTTGAACAGTTGCAATAGTTGCTGGTTTTAGTGTCTGCTTGAACCAGATACCCTTGGGAACATGGGTTGAACTTGGCTAGGCTTGTAAGGGCCCTGGGGCCATTAGCCTAGTAAGCTCCTATTATCCTGTAATCATGTGATCCTGAATGCATCCCACAAGGAATTAAACATTTAAAAAAAATCACTGAACTACTCTCTACAATAAAAAAGTCAACACCATTATGTCTGGCAAGTGAAGTACATTTACTAGTTCAGATTATTCTGGAAATGACTAGTGATACACACAGTCCTCGTATTCATGAATGCAGTACACAGAGCTGTACGAGACATCCTCACACTATGTTTGGTATGTCAGTGCTCTGCATCACAGTACTTGGATATGGATCATGGTACTGAATGCTGATGTTGCAGTCTGAAAGGCTGAAATACCACACACTAAAGAAACACAATGCTGGACACAAGCCATCAAAACACTACATGGAGAAAAAGTAAACTGCAAGCATTTTCTGCAGAAGCACCCCCCCCACACACACACACACACACACACACACACACGCACACACACACACACACACACACACACACACATACACACACACACACACACACACACACACACACACACACACACACACACTCCCTTACAATTGAAAATCACATACCATTTTCTGAATTTAGGCACACCAACTTCATATTATATAAAAATGAAAGAAAAAAAAGTCCCAAAATAAAAGAATCACTGCTGGTTAACATGCAGCTACTGCATTATCAGTGATTTCATGTGGAAGACAGATATCAGAGTTTTAACCTCAGCATCTTGTAACTTAGACACATAATACTTTGGAAATGTGAATTCGGTGACCTATGGATATAGTAAATGCTGGAGTAAAGTAGAATGTCTGTTTTTTATGAACTGTTCACAGGAACACATAGTGGTAAGAAAATCAGAGAACAGAAAGTTTGAGGTTCATACCTTTTAATAATCTGTTTCTTGCTATGCTATGCTCCACCATCTTAATTAATTAGGCATGATGGTGGAACTAAGGTCATTACCACTGGTAGCAGGTTTAGTAGTATTGATGTAAATGGGTGGGCAAGTGCAATTATGGAAGCAGGTTTGCCTGCACCACATGGAGCATTATTGCTGGTACTGTTTTTGCTTACAGTGCGAAGGAGTTGTTTTTAGTTTTTTTCTTTAAATTATCATTGATATGCTGCAAAAGACCATGCGGGAAGGAGGAGAATTGCACTAAAAATCAGGACAACTCTGATTACATGCAGCTGGTGTTTTATAAGTTTCCCCATTGGGCTGGGACAAACCTGTACACAGGAGTGTACTGTGAGTGAATCATGTATCATTTTTCAAGACTGGTTGTGTGATTCTTGGAAAGACAATGTACAAATATACATCTGAAGTTTGTGTTGTTTAAGAATGGCATGAGACATACATAGAGGAGTATTTATATTATTTTTTTCTTTTTCTCCATTTTGTTTTCACTTCTGCAACCCTGTAGTCAATCATCAGTTGCCATTCCTACCTATCCTTGTCCACCGAGTTGACAAACCTCTCCCATACACCCTGTCATACTAAATGTGACCCATACACAGGACCATTGAGGAGACAGAGGTATCCTGTCATGCAGTAATATTGCTCCCAGGGGTGTTTACATTAGACCACTGCTTCCTTTTACCCTTCCCAAACATGCACACAATGTCCAATGGGTGGGCATGCAATGAGGATGTGCAGTATTTTGTCCCACCTCCAAGGTGACTTACCTTTTCCATTTAGGACAACGTCCCCCCCCCCTTGCTCCTCTGCAGTCTCCCATAGAGATCTAACATGAGGAGCACTGGTATGATTACCCACCCTCCCTCTCATGATAGGCATGGCCTACATCCCCTTGTCACAACTAGGATGCATGAGCTGCTAGTCAAATCCAAGTGTGGCTGGACAATAGTCAAGGGTTTATTGTGTCTACACCATGGCACAACAAATGGTAGATGTTGTCACCCACGGCAACTGACAGAAGATCAGGCTGGCACCTCTCAGACCTCTCAAACTAAAGTCAAACATAAAAAAAGGCCCTTTGATTTCTTCAGATGCACTGTCTGTCCGTCATTCAAACCGTTGAAACACCTGCAAGCCTTGTGAGTCCTTAAATGGCTTAAATTAATAACTACTGGCATCTCAGCGTCACATCATTGCTGAATTGTAGTATTATATGACATGTCAGTACTACAGTTCAGCACTGATATTCATGATATTGTACCCCTGACAGACTGTGCCTGAGACACCCGCCATAGCTATGGTTCAGTATGTGCACACAGTTGGGTAAGACTGTGTGCAGAGTCTTGCTACATAGTGTATAATTCTTTGTGATGAGCAAAGGCTTTTGGTACATTGGTATAGTGCATACTAGCCCTACTCCATACTTCATAAGGTTTTATAAAAAGCACCAACAATCAAGTACAAATCAATTAGTAAATTAATTATTATAGCAATAACCCACGCCTGGGTGTGGGTAATGCTAAATTTACCCACGGTTGGCGTGGCTTCGCCAGAGGGACCAAACAAAGCCAACCGTGGGTAAATTTAGCATTATCCACACCCAGAATTGGGTTATTGCTATTATACCATGACATTATTTAAGAAAAGAAACTATTACTTTTCTTAAATAATGGCATAGTATAATGCCTGTTTGCTGCCCTTCCGCAGATATCTGGCATCGCGGCAGCTCTGATGTACTGCGGCGCCTGCGCAGTACATCAGAGTTGTGCACAAAGCACGGAGAAAGCAAGATCTCCGTTGCTTTTTAATCTCGCTATGTTAAATGAGTTTAACATAGCGAGACAGTTAAAATAAGCAACGGAGATGTCCGTTGCTTATTTTAAAACTGTCTCGCTATGTTAAACTCATTTAACATAGCGAGACACTAAAAAAAAGCAACGGAGATGTTGCTTTCTCCGTTGCTTTTAAACATTGCTATGTTAAATGGGTTTAACATAGCGAGACAGCTTTAAAATAAGCAACGGAGATCTCCGTTGCTTATTTTAAAGCTGTATCGCTTTGTTAAAACCATTTAACATAGCGAGACAGTGTTTTAAAAAAACGAGTTATACTAATGGAAAAAAGTCCGGGCGACCGGACCTTTTTCCATTAGTATAACTCGATTTACAACGGGCACGCTGGCCAATCAGCGTGCAAGTTTTGGGGGGATCATGGTATAATACTCAATTAACTCATTTTTATTTTTATTCTCTGATGCCTATCAAACATCAGCTATCAAGGAACCATAGTGCTTGTTTGTTCCCCACTGAAGGAGATCAGTCTGCAGTCCATTTAATCCAGCCAAGAGTATTATCTGATAGTGAGACCAATATCCATGCATGCACATTCCCCTGGCCTGTGCACAATGAAGGAATGCAATGAGCCTGTGGTGTAATTGTTCATGCATCTGTGTACAACTCAACCAATGCCCCCGCTCTCCCACATTTTAGACAGCATGCCCCGTGACCCTTGTCACCTCCAGTATTTCAACCATAGAGATGTGCCTCTAGGCAAGAACCTTACCCAAGTGTCTTCTCTCAGGATGAGAGATCTGACCAAAGCTGCTCAATCACATTCCCTCTGCCTAGCCCATTCAGAGCCTGAGAGACTAATCAAACTCTGTTCATGTGGGTCACAGTGACGTGTCCATCTATGTATGCCATTGAGCCGGATAGAATCAACAGAAAATAAACTAAAAATTCAGTAGATAAAATTAAGGTTGAATCAAAAGAAAAGCAATAAATATAATGGACTGAAATACATCTTCATAAGGATTTGTGTTAGTTGAATTTTACTTTCACATAATAATAATGTAAGCCATGCTGTCCATTATTAAAATATGTTTATGAAAATGTGGTTCCTGTACCTCCAACTTCATAAAAACATCAATACTCTTTATTTTATTCTGTATTACCCCGTATATATATATATATATATATATATATATATATATATATATATATATATATATATATATATATATATATATAGGAACACTACTATATCTTGAACTTTTGAAATCGCGAATTTCAAAATCCCGATGGTAAGGGATTTTGAGTTAGCACTTCTGGTGTTGCGGTTCAGGTAAGTATGTGTGTGCAAGTGTGTTTGTGAGGGGCTTTAGTGTGTGTGTGTGTATGTATGAGGGGCTATAATGTGTGGATGTGAGTTTGCCTTGTGTGTATGTCTGTGCGATCTCGGAGTTGGAATATTAAAGTCGGGGGGTGTGGGGGGCACAGCCCCCATAGATGGTGCAGGAAGCCTCTGCTTATCTTTAGTGTAGGGTGGTTTGTTTGGTTATGGGTGTAGGCTGTGTATGTGTTTGTGTGTGTGCTGTATGTATGTAGTACTTTCGTGATTTTGAGTTTTGCGCTTTTATCATGTCGGTAATGTGGGGTTTAGGGATTCTGGTCTCGGTATTGTGGGCTTCTGGATTGTGTAGATTCGGTATTAAGTAGTGATTCCATATATATATATATATATATATACATACAAGAAAACATATATGTTCCCACATAGACACATTCATATGTGCGCACAAAGGAAAGCACACACACACACACACACACACACACACACACACACACACACACACACACACACACACACACACACACACACACACACACACACACTGAACACACATATCCTCCATCATTCATTTTTCATCCAACATTGTTGTAGGTCAGGAAGTTATACTTTCTTCTGAATTATACTGGTCTCAGAGTTTATGTTGCACAATATAATGAGCATAGTCTGTTTTATAGGGTACAGATGGGGCTTTGGTCATAAAGATAATCTGGATAGTTTAGGAAATGTTTTCTGCAGTTGATATGAATCCATTATCTGTAAACTGTTGTTATTATCATCATCATCATCATCATCATCATCATCATCATCATCATCTTCATCAGTAACTTGCTTTTCCCATTCTCTGCATGATGTTAGTTTACCATGTTGATTGTTATAACCTCTGTTGATTCAGTATCAGTCTCTTAACTTCTTCTATACTCATTTTGGACACTCACATGTCTTTTCTCATGTATTCCATCCATCTTTTTTGCTGGATGCTATTTCCCCTTGCCTACTTCCTGTGTTTCCTAAATCTTCTTCACCAAATCATCTCCTGCTTTCCTGCACATGTGGCCAAATCATTATAATGAGTCCTGTCTGACCTTCTCTGCAGCTGAAGCTACTTTAGCTTCTACTCTGATGTCATCATTTCTTCAGATCATCCTACTACCTATCCAAGACACTTCATCTCCATCACGTCTAGAACTTCCTCATATGCTCTGCCTTCACTCTTTAGATTTCTGTCCAATCATTTGTATTGGTAACACTGTTTTGTGCTTGATACTTTTCAGCCTCTTTGGTATTCTTCTGTGACACATGACTCTTGACACTGTGCCATTTGGCTGCAGCGCCTATGATTCTAGGTTTGACCTTGTCATTTACATTTTTCTTCTCCTCAACCACCCCTGACATATACTTGAAGCTATTAAACTGTTCCACTATTTCTCCTTCTATTTCAATTTTCATTTTCTTCTGATTTCCTCCATTTCCTGATATGACAAGTGTCTGTACTCTGTTTTATCCCAAGTGCCTTCAGTTTTGCATTTCCTTCCATACTCCTATCATTTACTGGAGTTCCTCTTCAGAGTCTACTTGTAATGCCACATTGTCTGTTTACAGCCACTTTGGTGATCTGACCCCCTCTGACCAGCTTGCTAATGTAGTCCATCAACAGTGTGAACAGCGATGGTCTCAGAGCTGAACCATAATGCACAACTACTACCACTGGGAACCCTACTGTGAGTCTGAAAACTGTTACTACTTGTGTAATTAGGTATATGAATTCAGCCTTTACTAATTTTACGAATGCTTCTAGGGCTTTGGCCCATCATAGGATTGCCAAAACATCATTCTTAGGACCCTGCCATATGTTTTCTCCATGTCTAGGAATGACCAGTTGGACTTTTTCTTCATCCCTAGTTTTTTCTCTACTATCTGTATCACTGCAAAAATTGCTGTAATATGATCTGAATGCAATCTGTTCATTTCCCATTGTTCTTTCTACTAATCTGCGTATTTATCAGTCATACTCTCCAACAACTTCATGCAGGGTGACTGGCGTTTTATACCTCCATACTGTTCATAGTTCTGAATGCCCCCTTACTTCTTACAAGGAAAAAGAATGCAAAAGTAGCATTGATCATTGAAACTGCTACACCCACCAATTATAATATTTTATATACAGAGATTCTCAGAGTCATTAAATGCAGGTACATGTTCAACATATGAGGCTTTATCACTGAGGTCAGATCATGATGCCATAGTTGTGATACTAATTTAGGAAATAAACTTATCTTACAACAGGTTCAGTGATTTTTAGACTACACTACACTGTATTAAGTGGGGGCAGTAGAACAGGTTTGATACTTTCTTTATGATTAAAGCCTGAAGTATGAAAACTGACATTCTGGGCTAACTATGATATACTTGAAAAAAAAGTCTCAAGTTTTAAAATTGTAGGTCAGAATATTGGAATGGTAATAGGCTGATCTTTATATTGCGAGAACTTCTTTGACCAGAGTCCTCCAACCAGATAATAAAGGTAGGGCATTGTAGTCAGCTGTTAGGACCCTGTGGCATTTCAAAGTGGTAGAGGGTTAACTGGTGGGTATGGAAGCAGGCTGTTAAGGACTCTGAACATGAGCAAAACAGATATGTCTAGCAATTGTGAGTAAACAAAAGGCAACTTTTGATATGCAGAGTGACTGCTGTACTGTCAGCATCCATAAGCAAAACAGGAAACTAGAGTAGTTTGACGAAAATACACACATTTGTGACATGAGTATAAATAGAAAAAAAACATGGTTTTCTCTTTGAAAGAGACAAGCACACTGTGAATATAGAAAGCATGCAGAGTAACAGTACAGGATGAATAGTAAATATATTTAAAATTCCTATATTGTTGTCCCCGTACACAGTAAATTTTCTTGTTGCCCTTACCTCCTGCGAAGGGAGTTCATTTATACTTCATTCCCCTCCCACATGACTGTGTGACTATGCCCCCCACAGAAGGGAAACTATTTGCTTAGCCACCTGAAAATTAAGTTTGAGATCCCAATGTATTGGTTGGAAACCAAGAAAAAAAGTTGATTATTTTTTAATTAAGAATTATAAAATATTCATTAGATCAATAGGGTCTGTAATATTTTTGATAATGGAGTAAGTTAGATCTCAATGAAAGGTAACATGACGAATGTCAGTGTTGGAGGCTAACAACTTCACCTGCTGTGTATCCTTGAGAGGCACAGCATGGGAAATACTATCATTTGTCTGTCTTAAGTTGTATGGAGATGTACTATATTTCAAAATCTGTATAACAGTACCAAAAAGTTAGAAATAATCAAAGGGCAACATTAATAGGTAACAGCTGGTGAAGTCACACATAGCAAAAGTACATATAGAGAAGGCCAATTGTTAGGGTTATTATAGGTTCATAGGTTGGTACTAGGCTATCGACCCTAGGGCCTGTACTAGCTTAGCCATAACAATTCACTGGCTATTACTTCCCACAATATTAACTTCCCTGGACCCCTGTCTAGCAGGGTGACTGACATGATCCCTGGGGTAAATTTCCTATCTCCCATCCAGTTGTCAAGGTTCCTTTTGAAGAGGGCCAAGCAGGCACTCTGCTTGACATGTATGAGCACTCTGTTCCAGAGTATGGGGAGTCTCTGGGTCAGGAACCTATCCCTCCAGCATGTTTTGTTCATTGTGATGACAAGGTGTTGGTCCCTGGAGAATCTGGCTTTGATGGATTGGGATTTCTTTAAGTGAAGAATGTCCAGCAGCTCTGGGTTTGACATGGCCTTCTATGTTAAACATACATCTCCTCTGAGTAGACGATATGGGACAGAGTATAGCTGGAGTTTTTTAGTCTGTCAGCATAGGGCATCTACTTTAGGCCTGTGATTCTTTTAGTGAGGTGTTTCTGCTGCCTTTCTAATTGTTGCAAATGTCTTGTGAGGTACATTCCAAATGGGGCGTTGTGCTCTATGATGGGTCTAATGAGGGATGAGTACAGCGGGACAATGACTTCCTTTTTTCTGGATGAAAAGCCCTTAGTGATGAGGTGTGCCACATAGAAGGATTTCCTGACCATTGTGGTGATGTGGTTATCGAAGGTGAGACCATGGTCCACCCGTGTTCCTAAGTCTCTTATCACACTTTCGGTGTTTAGTGTACTGCCACCTATGTGGTAATTCATGGGTACATGATTTTTCTCAAACTGGATAACTATACACTTCTTGGCATTGAGCTTGAGTCCATGGCTCTGGCACCAAACACCTGTTTCTGTAAGGCCCTTTTGTAGAATATCCGCATCATTTGGGGATTCGATAATGGCTCCCAGTTTGCAGTCATCTGCAAACTTTATTAGCCAGAGTCCCTTAATGTTAGCCTGTACTTCAGAGAACTTGATGCCAAACAAGAGCGATCCCAGAACTGAGCCCTGAGGTACTCCATTTGTCACTTGTCTGGAGCTGGATTTGGAGTCGGCTACTTTTACAGTGTGGGTTCTGTCAGTAAGCCAGTTGGTGACCCATCGAGTAATGTAGGGATTTATGCCCAGCTTGGTAAGTTTTGTATGATTCCAGAGTGGGTGATGGTGTCGAAGGCCTTAGCAAGGTCCAGATAGGCTGTGTGGACCACCTTACCCTTGTTCACGGCTCTGGAGACTGATTTGAAGAGGTCAATCAGGTTCAGAAGACACGATCGATCCTTCATGAACCCAAACTGGGTAGGGTCCAGTGTTTGAAGGTTGCCAATGTCTTTGTTTATAAGTTCCATGATAATACATTCCATGGCCTTGCAGATCAGGCTCATCAGACTGATGGAACAGTAGTTCCCAGGATCCAAGGTGGATCCTTCCTTGTGGAGTGGGATAACTGTAGCTGTGTGCCACTCAGTGGGCAAGAAGCCTGAGGTGAGGCTATGATTAAACATGACACTTAGGTGAGGTGCTTGTTCATTTTGTAGTTCATGTAGTACACAGCCCGGGATGTTGTCTGGTCCCATGGATGCTGTATTCTTAGCTGTGGAGAGTGCAGTTTTTACCTTTGTGGCTGTGATTTCTGGAATTTGGCAATCTTTTGGTATTGAGATGGGCCCTTCAGGGGGTGAGAGGGGGTTAAAGGTGGCACTGAATCGATCTGCCCGGATATTGGCAATGTCTTTGGGATCAGTATATTAAATGCCATTCTGTTGTAGCTCAGAGCAGATCTGAGCATTACCATGGTGATACTTGACATAGCTTTAGAATGACTTGTGGTTGTCTTTGGAATCTTTGGCAATTTTATTTTCGTAATGATTATATCATATACACTAACATATACACCATTTTGTGGTTTGTAATAATTATACATTATTACAAATCACAAAATGGTGTATATGTTAGTATAATCTGTAATATTTCCACAGTGGAATAGGTTACATGTTAAGGAGGCCATCATGATGAGGCCTAACATGTGAGCTTCATAAGTACATCAAATGTTTGTTTGGGGAATTTTCAGATGTAGAGATAACAGAAGGTGTTTATGTTATTCAGCATGACAATAGTCAGCATCTGAAAAATAATTACATTTTTAAAACATATATATAGCCAACCCGTGGTGTAAACCTTGACTGCAGATGATTTTCACCATTGAAGTAATACCCAACCCCATGTGCAAAAATGGCAAAATGGGTTGTGCAGTGATGGAGGGGATATAACACGTACAGGTGATTGCAATGTGTAATGCAAAAAAATTGCATGTCTATAGACAAAACTGCTACTGAGCATACAGACTCAACTTTTAGTTTCTATTAACATAGAGAGATAAAGAGAGAGTAAAGGATATGCACCATTATAAACAGCTCCTGACTTTTCATGTTTCTGCAAATATTTGAGAGAAAAACAAGGTTTGTGAGAGGAAGTGCAGAGCATCACACAGGAGGTCAGAATCATTCTTGTGTCCCTTCATTTTGCATTACCTCTTTTATTGTATTTAAGTTTGTGGTGGTACCAGTGCGTTTCCTAATGTCTAATGGATGCAATTCACAGACATAGCCCTGGAAAAGATGCCTTTCCCTCAGAGTGCAGGTGAACAAAAAATGTAACTAGCATTATGGATCTAGCTAGCATGGTTACACAGGTGAGGTATGTTGCATACTTATTGAGGAGAGGTATGTCAGACTGCTGTACTGTACTGAAGTGGTTGTACTATGGCCAAACACAACAAGCATATCAAGAAGAGGAAGGTTTAATCCCTCAGACTATGTACTTTCATCCATGCTATGAAGCACCTCCTTTCTGCAAGATAGGCACTACATGCAAATCACAGAAAGCAAGGACAACGTGCCACCTCAGTTCATCATATGAATGTGAAGAAAGGGTGAGTTAAGAAATAAAAACCGCAAAGATCAATGAGAGGAACAAATGCGAGGATAACAGAAAGGAACAATAAGTTTGAGGAGAAAAAGGATTTTTTTGAATAAAGGGAGATGTGCTGTTTTTTTTTTTTTTTTTGTTTGTTTGTTTTTTTAAGAAGAAGGGTAGATGCAGAAGGAAACAAAGAGTTGGTGTTGGAAAGAAAGAGAGAGAGATAGAAGCTTGAAGTGGTGGACAAATAAACATTCAATGCAAATACAGTAACAGACCTGGAATGGGCACAAAAGTTGGGGACAACAGTGGAAGCATGCAGGCGTACAGAGGGAAGACAGCATGATAGGGATGATAGGACAACAAAAAGGGTATGGAGAAATACACATAAGGAAGAGGAACACCATGACAGTGGATAAGGTAGGGTAATGAGGGCCTGACTGACTGGCTCAAATGAAAGCCACTTAGATGTTACTCACTTCCATGGCTGACATCACTGGTGAACTCCAACCCTAATGACCAAGTTATTGGGGCCAACTATTTATGTAGCTCTGTCAGCTACACCAGGGTACATTTCACAGTCCTAATGCAGGAATCCAGCTGTCATTGTACCTAGGATGTGATCTGATGGTGGATGGGCAAGGCATACCCCTCTGAACCACTCTCAGAAGTGGAACTTTCTTCTCCTTCTTAAGAGATGGCCACAGAGGCCAGTCATTCCCTTACTAAGGCAGGCCTAGGCCACTGAAGACTCAGCACCTGTAGCATCAGCTGAAGCAGTCCCAGGTGGCAACCTCTGCTCCACATCCTATAATGCAACTGAATCTGTGGAAGCAGAAGGAAAATCAGAAAGAGAGTAAATGCAAACTATTAGTACACATGTTTATAGCAAGTAGAAGGTCAGCCTCACATGGCAGATCCTCCTATGTTGCCTGCCTTTTACACCTCTTCAGATAGACTTGTCTGTTGAATTCAATTTCTTTGGCTGATGTAAAAGAAAGGAATTACTATTCAGTATAACGTGACCTTGTCAAAAGCAGGCAAGCCAATTAGCATACAATAACCACAAAAATAAGGAAAAGAAGTTTTGTTCAGTTCTTACTGCAAAATGTCAACACACTCTTCCTAACCTCTGCTTCCCACTGGTGGAGCAGGCCACTATGGTACCTCTGCAGGCCACTATGGCCGTCATAAAGACCCATCAAGTGCACCTAATGTGGCCAATGCAGAAGATACAAAAAGGTCTTAGTTTCCAGGCTGCAAAAAGCAAGAGCTATGCTGAATACAGTTCATGAACAGGCCATATCTGTACTGCAAGTCTGAATGAAAAGCCAAATGGTCGCTTCATACATACAGCCTCAGTTTATAAAAAATACATGATGGGCATTGTGAGGTATTACTGATGCACCACCATTAAGAATAACTAGTGCAAAGGGTCTGCGCTATGGTATTCACAGTTTCCATTTGCACCGTTTCTATTTGCAGACATTGCATGCACATCTTATTAGGCCAGGGAGAAGCAGGGAAAAGCACAGTAGCATCATTTAGATGAAATAGTGAAATTGTGATGGCTGAGATTCAGAGATAATCACACCACCTTAGCTCATAGCATAATCCCCATGTTATGAAACCTTTTGCAGCATAAAAAATGGATAGTCACCATATTGCAACAAAGTGCACTAAGATAAATCAGGAATAGAAATTCTGAAGACAGGACCTTGTAATGCAATATATGCACAGTGAAAGAAGACAAGACAACTGCTCACATACCTTTGCACTACACTGAGCACCAATGTGCAAGGCAGTAACAAGAACAGATAGAAAGCAGTGGACTGGGGGAAGGGAAACAGAGCACAAAGGCATGGCAGTTACTGTCCAGAACTGGAAGGCTAAACATGGCAGACAACATTGCACAAGGTCATGACAGGTGAATGTCCCTTGGGGGCACATAGTGGCCAAAGTGCAGAAACTGCAAGATATGTTTTTAATTTTAATTTTTCAATTTCACTCATCACATAAATGTGATGGTGTGACAGTCGATCGTGCTAGAACCTGGAATAGTGTGACATCAGTAAGGCAACCTTTATTTTATTTTCTTTAATATTTTTTGCTTGCTGTCACATATAGGGTGAGGTTAGGGGTTGTTCGGATCCAATGGTCCTCCTTAGAGGATATACTTATATTTTTCTTTCATGCAGAACATAAGACTTTAGGAAATGGTTCTCCTCCTTACAGAAGCAAGGAGTGCTAGACCGGAAAAAGCATCTTTTTCTTTTCCTAGTCAAAGATATATCGAGGGGTGCCAGGTAAGGAAGCAGCACTGGGCAACAGATGAGCCAGCTATGGCTCAGCCACTTATGCATGCATATGCACACACACACACACACACACACACACACACACACACACACACACACACACACACACACACACACACAAAACACACACAGACACATTGTCCAACATGTGTAAATCATAGGTGTACACATCCTGTGCGCCCAACTGAATGACAATGGCTGGAAGAGTTTAAAACCTAGGAAATGGAGATGATACCACAGGTCCTATGTACACACTACATGTGCATTCCTGAAGAAGGGAAGACTAACTGGACATTCTGGGAACATATGTGTCAGAGAGCAAAGGCATCAATACTTAGGTCTTTCTTAATAGGAAAGGAGTACAGTTGTATCACAAGGTCACCAATATGATAGTGCTTGCCAGAGAGAAGTACACAACAGGTGGTGGACACTAACTCAGTAGCAGCTCACAAAGGTGGAATATTTCATGGTAACCCTGTCACAGACAGGTGAGCTTACCCTCCTACTTGGCAGTTACTTGGAAAGCACAGGTGGGCTGGTGACAACTGCCCATGTGTTTGTAGGGAGTGAAATAGGTAAGTAATAACATGTTGTACATCTCAAGTTGTACAGTGAACCACATATGAGAAGGGGTTATTCATCAGAACACCTATGAGCATCTGTTTCTCAGGAGCACTAGGATTATAGCTGCCACAAACTGCACCACACGGTATGTCTATACCCATATGCTATTCAAATAAGTAAATTGCACCACTATTTGTCATATGGGTTGGGGTGAGTGAGACACTAGTTCTTTGACAGGTTGCACTAGTGGAGGGTCCAATACAGTGGGTTATCACATGCCTGAGGCCAGCATGCCACCTTTGTCTGACAGAAAACCAAATCATCCACTGCATTCAATTGAAACATAAGTATATTTAAGTCTGCATTGACGTTGTGAACTGTATTTAATAAATTTGCTGCTTCATTTCTGCTGTTTTTGCTATTGTGACTGTTTTATTCTACACTTGGAATTTTTATTACTTCTGCCTCAGATAACATAGCCTAAATTCAGACTTGATGAATCTAGACTGTTTGGTATCACTTGAGCACTGAAACCAGACATTTTACATTAAGAGGTCCTCCCTGCACCCGTGTGGCAGAAGTGTGTAGCCCAGGACTCATATAAGTAGGGGATTGCTGAAAAAAAGGCTAAGTTTTCGGTTTTCCTATTGGTTAATTTGTGTTAAAACTGTTTAACATTGCTTGTACTTAAGTCTCACGTTTGGGCAGGCTTGCGCTCAGTTTACTGAAGCTGCTCAGAGTTTGGCGACTTTAGCCAGAGATCTAGAGTGCATCTGAACAGAAATCCAAGGCATCAACTATATTCAACTGCAAAATAAGTCTATTTTAAACCTGCATTGCACTCTGTGAACTGTACTTCATTAGTCTGATGCTTCATTTCTGCTGTTTTTGCTATTGTGACAGTTTTATTCTGCACTTTGATTTTTTATTACTTCTGACTTGTATAGTATAGACTAGATTCAGACTTGTTGAATCTAGACTGTTTGGTATGACTTGTGCATTAAAACCACTCATCTTACATTAATAGGACCTCCCTGTAATCTTGTGGCAGATGTGTAGCCCAGGACCCATCTGAGGTGTGGATTGCTGGGAAAAAGGCTCAGTTTTGGGATTTCCTATTGGTTAGTTTGTGTTTAAATTGTTTAATTTTGCCTGTATTAAGCCTTGTGTTTGCACATAACTGTGGACCTCACAATGGGGTTTAGGGCTGCCGTGTATAGACTGAAACACCTAGGAAGACAACTTTCCCTAGATATCCGTACCCAAACTCTGGCGTTCAGCCTACATCCTACCTCTCCACAAAGGAGGTTAAAACACCACTATCTCTAATTTCCGCCCCATCGCCCTACTCTCTCCAATATCTAAAGTTCTAGAAAAATGTGTCCACCACCAGCTTTTACCTTCCCTAACACAGAATCACCTACTTACTTCCACCCAACATGGCTTCCGCCCCGGCCATAGCACCATTACTGCCTTACTATCCTTCCTTGAAACAGTCAACCGAGCCCGAGACTCTGGACTCCTTGTATCCACAGTACTACTAAATCTTTCCAAAGCCTTTGACACCATCTCCCATACACACCTACTCTTTCATCTCACCAACCTTAATCTCTTCCCACATACTCTTTCCTGGTTCTCCAGTTACCTATCTGAAAGATCTCAAGCTGTCAGATGGATGAACTCTACCACTTCCTTCTTGCCCACACCTACCGGTGTTCCCCAGGGGTCCATCCTCAGACCCATGCTCTTCAACATCTTTATAAATAATCTACACTCTGTCATACCTGACACCACAGTCATCCAATACGCTGATGACTCCACCTTAGTTTGTGCTGCCTCTAACTTTTCTGAACTCCAGACTAAAACACAAATAGCCTTTTCCACCACAGAGAACTGGATGCACCAAAGCCACCTCTTCCTCAACTCTAATAAATCCAAAATTCTAATTTTTACCCCTTCTAGAGCTTCCTCATCCTTTGACAAAGATTCCTTCAAAGTCCTCAGCCAAACCAACACTGCTATAGAAGTAGTGCCTTCCGCTAAACTACTCGGCATTACCATAGACGAACACCTAAAATTCGATCTCCACATTCAACAAAACATAAAGAAAACCCACCAAACGTTAGGTATGCTCTACAGAAACAACCACTTTCTTTCCAACTCCTCTAGGCACACCCTGGCAATTACATACCTTCTACCCTCTCTTCTTTATGTAGCCCCTCTTTTAACCAGTCTGTCTATTTCCAACATCTCAAAACTTGAAACTTGCTATAATAAGATCTCTAAATTCGCAACCAAATCCAAAACCTCAACTCACCACTGCCTTACCCTTAAATCTTTAAATTGGCTTGAACTTCCTAACCACTTCGATTATCTCCAACTAACCACCGCTCACAAACTAATATTCTACAAAGACTCATGCCCTGCCTTAATAAACATCCTTCCACCATACACCCCAAACAGATCTCTGAGATCTGAACACCAAAACCTTATCTCCATCCACAAACCTAAACGTCCTGCCGGTCAACTTCTACTCTCCTTCTCTCTAGGTAAAAAATGGAACTCTCTCCCTCCTTCTCTTAGGACTATGCCTAACTCCGAATCCTTCAAGACCCTACTTCTCAAATACCTGTCATCCAAATGGAAATGTTCCTGCTCTCACCAGATATAATTTCCAGGGATCTCTTATCCCTGAGCTCTCCATTTCCTGGCCCTCTCTAACTCCAAGATTTTCCTGACTTTTCTAACTTTCTCCTGACTCCAACTTTTTTGTTATTTTACTCTGCACTGTATTGCTTTATTATGCTTGCTCATCATGCACATTTTATGTAAATGTATTTCCTGACTGCATGGCTCTTACTCTTGTATTATATCATTAACTTTATGTAACCATGTTTCATTGTATTGCTTGTGGAGCTTTTCATGAATGAATGGACTGCATGAATCTTTACTCTTGTATTTTACCATTAACTTTATGTAACCATGTTTCATTGTATTGCTTGTGGAGCTTTTCTCCTCGGGCCTCCACTGAAAATGGGCACTTCTTGGCCCAGTGGACTTCCCCGGTAATCAAACTGAAATAAATAAATAAATAAAATCTGCTAGTGGACACTCCCATGCTGAACTGCAAGCAACTAAGGTGCACACTGAAAACCGTTGTCACCGTTTTTTTTTTTAACCCTTGCCTCCTACAGATTAGACCCTCTGGTTAATCCTAGAACAAATCCTGTTCTAACTAGCTCACTCCCCACTAGTAATTAATGTATAATCCTGGCCTAATGGATGGTCAGTTTCCCACCATTTCTCCAATTAGCCTGATTGACATGGGCTTCCTGAGACAATGTAGTAATTGCCTAATGTTTGCTGACAACCACTTACTTCTAAAACAAACACAATATGTGAGAGATGTATATATACTATAAATTTGGAATCAAATCTCTCACATAACAACAAGCCAGACATAAACCAGGTTATCAGCACACACCCTTCACATTCTGCCCATAACATGCACGCAGCTCAAAAACCCACAAATGCGGAGGTGCTCACTAGAAACCTACCAAAAGATCAGAGACGTTCCAAGTGCAAACAAATCACACTGCAACATGAACAGACCCCGCAACACATAGCAACAGACATGCAAGTGTCTCAAAAAATAAGCCCCATAAGGCAAAACACTTCAAAACCTAATGGCCTGATCATAGGCGATTCCATAGTGAGACACACAGATGTCCCCCTCATCAGGGTGGATAAGGAAAAGGTCATAGTTAGCTGCCTGTCAGCTGTCCCAGGATCCATCAAATCATGCACTCACTCAAGTCACTCAGCGATCTACTCTTATAACTCTTTCATAGCACATGCTGGGGTGAATGACTTGGCACATACCTCTCTTGACCATATGAAGAGAGTCATGACTGAATTCTCTGATTATGTGTCCCGGACAGGTATATCCCCTGTACTAAGTAACATTTTACCCTCACCCAGGATGATGCCACAAAAAAAAGGATAGACTTTAACAATTTCCTTAGCTTCTGGTGTCAATCCAGGGGGGAATCCAGTATCTGTCAGTTTAGGAAGACATGGTTGGCAGACCATGCTGCTTTGACAGAAATGGTCTTCACCTATCTCCTCAAGGCTTTCAGATACTGGCAAAGATGCTTGCCTCTTCCATAGTGGCTTTTTAGGCCATGTCAAAACAAAAAAAAATCCCAATGTAAAGACATCCACTGGAGACAAACTCAGTGTTATGCTACTTAATGTAAAGAGCCTAAACAGAAGACTGGACTCCCTGGAGGCACTCCTCACCTTGAAAGATACTGACATCTGTGCAGTCACTGAGACTTGGTTCAAAGCCACGGAGAGCACCCTGACCATGTAAGATTAGAACACCTTCCACATGTTCATACCTCAAAATGAGTGTGAAAGAACCAAAGGTAGAGGTGTATACATTTTCATTAAATATAAATATGCCTAAACAGTACATCTCTCTGCAGCTACTGCAGGTCCAAATAACTACAGATAAAACTCCCTACCACATTATTTCTAGCTACAGGTCCCTCACCATATATGAAGAGAAGCACACCACCTACCTGGACTTGCTAGAATCTCTCCCTATACAGCTAAACACTTTGGTCATGGGAGATTTCAACTATCATTACATTGACTGGGCAACATACATAAGCACAAATGTGATTGCCCTGTGGTTCCTGGACTTTGTTAACTCAAATGCCCTTGAAGAGTTAGACACCACCCCTACAAAGGGCTCAAATGTCCTTGACTTGGTATTCTCCAACTTGGGGGGAGGTCATTGCACTACTCTTTTTGTGTTGCCCTTCCTGGTAAGGTCAGACCTTAAATCTGTCTCATATGAAGTAAAGATCAGACCTGATGCACATAGACAAATGATTGGTGTCAGAGCCACAGACCAAAACTAAATGCAAAAAAAAAAAGTGCATTATTATCCCCATTGTCAAAGAAGTAGTCCCTGCAAAGTATATTATAGACAGCACCCCCTAAACTCAAACACAATGGTGAGAAACTTGAGGACACAGGTTGATAGAAATCTAAACTTTGATCACCATGTGTCCACAGTAGTAATTAAAGCTTTCTACATTGTGCATCTCATAAGCAAGGGCATCACATCCAAGACCAAGGATATTATAACTCCTTTATACTCGACCATCATCAGACCACTAATTGAGTACAATGTCCCCTTTTGGATGCACCTCAACAGACACCTGCAGCAACTGGAGAGACCACAGAGGCTTCTAACAAATAAAATTCAGGGTCTCCAAAACATGATCAACACAAAAAGGCTGAAAACACTGTCTCTGTAATCTGTATCTTACAGGCTGCTTAGATGTGACTTGTTCCTGGCCTACAGAACGATTTCTAACCTTGCCTTTGTAGAAATGTTGCATGTCTGCAAATCAAATAGAGCAAGAGTTACTCACTCTAGGGATCTCAACCTAGCTTGTGACATAAACATAAACAGAACATGTTGGACAGACAGATATGTCTCCCTGAGATTGACTCTCCTCTGGAATAAACTCCCACTTCACATGAACCAGAGTTGCTCAATGACCATATTTATGCAAAACATGGACAATTAGATGGGAGACCATAAATTCACCCTAGGGGTGGCACCTATGCCCTTCATAGATGGGGCAATCAGTGCTGATTATAGACTCAATCTGCTATCAATGACCAACTTAACATGGTCAGCTAGGGATCAAGGGTATTACATGCATAGGGTTGTAAAGGCCATAGGGCCATTAGCTTAGTAACCTCCTATGAACCTATGATCACATGACAATTATGGCATGCAACATACAGTCATATGACACAGTGGCACTTTTAGCAATACTAACCTTGGTGGACATGCACACCCCCCCCAGGTATATAATATGATGATAGAAGGGAGGACTATCCTTTGGAGTCAGAGGTGTTTAGCCCTGGATATCAGGAGTCACCACCACAGATGGCATCTATGAGCTGTGCTGTTTTTGATAGGCATGCATACACCATAGTCGATAATCATGTTGGTGGCCATTGCTGCCATGACTCTGGGTCTTTCCCTGATATTCAGACCACACTTGACATCAGACAGCAGATGTGCATGTTAGTGATCCTGACAGAGACACCTGCTACAAATATCATGGTAGAAATGCTGAGTATGCTGCATGTACTGTGTGAGGACAAGCAACCCTACAGGGACTTTGGGATGACCTGCAGTACATACAAAGTGATATGGCACATAGTGACCTTGAGAAAACATGCATGTTGGTGGCACTAATGGCTCAAATGCCATCCACTGGTGCAGCCATGAGGACTCTGGCAAATTCCCACCATGATCCTACCAAGGTCAGGATATATTTTGGGGAGAAATGTTTCAAGATATATCAAGAACATATGGTCTGACTATAGCAAAAACAAAATATGATAATGGGAACAGTACCCAGCTACAAAACTGACAGAATTCTAATACTCTAACAGTACCAATTCATACCTAAAAGTCTGTTGATGTGATATTAGAAACTCTGAAGAGACTTGCACAAGCTCAGCCTCTAAACATACAAGATCCAGAAGAAATATCCATGCCCTCAACAGAACTGCAAAGCTATCTGACATTATTCTAAATTAACAAGATATTCTTTGGAAGACTTGCTGACCAACAGGTTGATTTCTAACGCAACTAAAAGTACTTTATAGAATCTTGCAACTGCCTACCCATCATAGATAAATACTAGGCTATTAGCCTGCAGATTACTGGAAGCCTAACCAATAATCAGTGGTTGGAGGGAAACCCTGTGCCTTGTATTGCTTAGGTAAAGACATTAACCGTTAGGCCAACTCCAGCCTCTCTGCAATATGTATCCAACTATATCCCATTTCAAAAGAATACCTGAGTTAGGATTTGAACTCTGCACCTTCAGGTTCTATGTCCACTGCTTAATGCAAACATCTTAGAACAAAATCCTCAAATTCATTCATTTATCAGGTAAGAGGGAATAGCAGTATGATCCTTTAGGAAAACCAAATGGTTACCATTTGAGGCAAGAGCATATTTTTTTACTAAACATTCTAACCTACAAGCTATTAAATGAAATGTGCCACCACCCTTTACACCCCCATTACTATAAAGAAGCTCCGGTACAACTCAAGAAATAAAGACACCCTAAAGCAACAAAGAAACCCTTCCACCATGTGTCAAAGCAACACTAAAAAGAGGTTACTACAAATCTGCCCCTGTAGCATGGAATGCTCTACTAAAAAAACAGAGAAAGATAGCAAACTGATTCTTGAAAGCTGTTGAATGCACACCTCACTAGCAAATGTATGTGCAATTGTTGTAGGTGATTAGGCCAGACCTAAGGAATTAATACCTAATCTAGCCTATTAAAACGTACACTATTCTCAGCAATGTATCTCTATAATGATAAACAGACAGATCTCTACAGCTGTTATAAATATGTAAATAAATAGTGATAGTGAAGTATATAATGTGATGATTTGTGTAAATAACATTTATATAAAAACAAATATTTATGTAAATGCACAACTATATGAGTGATTGAACTGTATTAGTAATAGTGTCTACAGAATCTAATGATTTTTGTAAATATTTATGCAAAAGTACAGCTATAGTAATTATGAAACTGTAAACGTTACCTGTAATACAATCTAAAGGTAGACATCTGTTTGAAATGTAACTCAGAAGGTAGTTTGTTTTTGTAAAGGCTGTTTTTGACAAGTTGTTACTGCTTGGTGCCCCAGGTCATGGCGACAAATGATCTTTGAACCAGTTAATTTACTCACTCACAAAGCCAATTAAATAAATAAACAAAATAAATAAATTAATATAAAATAGCATAAAAAAATAAACAAGCAAACAAATAAGTTAAAAAGCATGGAGATGCATTGCTGAAGGAACTCAGAAGTTATGGTATAACACAATAAGTAAGTTAAAATCTAATTAGTAAATGTTAACAGTGTATCATGCAGACCTGTCAAATATTTTCAGTATGTTTTTTGTGCTTCAGGAAATTATTTAGCAATTGAACTTTCAAAGATGTGTCATAAAATTTAGACACGTTTATGGAATTTCTGTATAGTGGGCTATCAAACTGGAGCTAATGCTCAGCACTCTACTTAACTGTGGTACAGTTGAGGCTCCTGCAGGTATAACAAGTGATAATATGGTGACAAGTTACTTTTGTTTCTCATATGTTTAAGAAGGGAAAATTATACAAGAAAAAAAAAACAAATCTTCCTCTCCATGTCTGAATGTTCCGCTGAACAGTCTACAGCCAATTGCGGGAATGGAGCCCATTCAACAGCCTTGGTTTCAGGTGATGCAAGAGATTCAGAAAGTTAACACTAAATTGGATACTATTCCAGATTGTGCAGCTAAGGACAGAGAGGAAACTGAGACAGCACTGCCTAGACACTCTGATGATAACTCAGCTCTGCAGAAGGAGCTCCTGAGAGCACCCCAGCACCTCAAGGCTCCTGAGAGCACCCCAGCACTAACAGGTTTCACCTCATATCATGCGTTCCGTCCCCAAAATCCGGACAACACCAAGAAAGGAGGGGGGGTGTCCATATTCATAAAGGACACCCACACCTCAAGGTTGGTGGCAACGCACGATGCATCGGAGACCATCCAGGTGCAATTAACCATAGGCAAGACTGCTCTGCAATTTGTAGCATGTTACAGGCCACCCTCTCAAACTCAGGAACCTCACATGGCCTTCCTGAAAACATTGGAGGGGATAAATGTATCTCCAAACACCATCATACTAGGTGACTTCAACTACCCTAATATAGACTGGGAACACTACTCAAGCCCGAACACTCTAACCCAAAGATTCCTGGAGTTCATAAACTCAAATGCCATGGAACAACTAGTCACCATCCCCACAAGAGGAGAAAACATACTTGATCTCATCATCACGAACATGGGATCAAAATGTTCAACACCAGAAGTATACCCCTCACTGGTGAGATCAGATCATAAACTAATCTCGCTGGAGGTCCTCATCCCGCCCCACCTGAAACAAAAAGACCACAGTGAAAAACTTCTCAAAAGCCGATTTCACACTTCTAAAAACTAGTGTGGTCTCCTTTAAGGCCCCTGAGCCAGTGGTAAACATTACTCAAACCGCTGAATCACTTACAAATGCCTTCTACCAGCACCTACAGGACTGCATGGATCAGGCAATCCCAAACAAAACTAAGACTCTCTGTACCAAAGGCAAGCATCCAGTCTGGTGGACCCCAGCCATAAACAAGCTCTACAACAAAAGGAGGAAGCTACTACAAGATAGAGCAAAATCCTTGAAAGGTAAGACACCTTTGATCATTATAAGTAAAAACTAAGAGCTCTCATAAAATCATCCAAGGCAAATTTTGAGAGAAAAATCGCCAAGGACTCTAAAGAGAATCATAAGGCCTTCTTTAGCTATGTTAGAAACCTAGGAGGAAACTCCCAGATATGCTCAGAATTAGTTCAAAATGATGTGAAAATTACTGAACCTACACACATTGCCAACATACTGGCTGACAGGTTCAGTGCAAACTTCTCCCCTCCCCCAAAAGGAGAGATATCTATTCCAGAGGATTGTAGCCCCCAAACATCTCCAACGCCCAGGTGAGAACTGCCCTCACTAAGGCAAAAACACAGCATCCATGGGACCGGATGGTGTCCCCGGCTGTGTGCTTCATGAACTCAACGAGGAATTAAACCCACAGTTAGGACAGCTGTTTAATCTTAGCCTCACCTCAGGATACGTACCCAAGGAGTGGCGACGGCGACTGTGGTCCCACTTCATAAGGGCGGTGCCTCCACAGACCCTGGAAATTACCGCCCATTAGCTTGACAAGCCTTATCTGCAAAGCCATGGAGAGGATCATAATGGAACTCATAAATAAAGACATAGGGAACTTGCAGACTTTGGATCCAACTCAGTTTGGCTTTGTCAAAGGCAGATCCTGCCTCTTAAACTTGGTTGACTTTTTCGAGACAGTCACCAAGGCCATTGATGAGGGAAAGGCAGTCCATACAGCCTACCTCGACCTGGCAAAGGCCTTCGACACAATACCCCACTCAGGTATCATCGAAAAACTCATCAGCTTGAATGTAAACCCATACATCACAAGATGGGTTGCAAACTGGCTAAGTGACAGAACCCACAGGGTCAGAGTTGCTGGAGCCATGTCAGACTCAAAGCCTGTCACAAGTGGTGTCCCACAGGGCTCAGTCCTGGGTCCACTCTTGTTCGGCATCTACTTTTCTGAAGTACAAGCAAACACAGGAGGGTTATGGCTGACAAAGTTTGCAGATGACTGCAAACTGGGCGCCATAGTCGAAAACACATCTGACACAGATATCCTCCAGAAGGGCCTCACAGAAATGGATAACTGGTGCCAGAGCCATGGCCTGAAGTTAAACGCCAAAAATGCATAGTCATACCCTTCGGGAAAAACAAGGTTACCCCTAGCTACCATATAGGTGGCAATCCACTGAGCACAGAAAAAGTCATCAGAGATCTGGGGACCCAGGTTGACAGTAGCCTTTGATTTGACACTCATGTTGCTAAAGTAGTTAGGAAAACCTTCTATATCACCCACCTGATCATGAAGGGATTCACATCTAGATCAAGGGAGGTCATCGTCCCCTGTACTCATCACTTATTAGACCTATGATTGAGTACAATGCCCGTTCGAATGTATCTGACCAGACACCTGCTGCAGCTTGAAAGGCCCCAAAAGTTCCTCACCAAAAGGATAAAGGGTCTCAAAAATATGTCTTATGCTGCCCGACTGAAAGAACTCCAGCTCTATTCAGTCTCATACCGCTTGCTCAGAGGTGACCTGTGCCTGACATATAAGGCCATGTCAAACCCAGATTTGATGAATATGCTTCACCTCAAAAATCTAGATCCCTCAGAACCACAAGGGCGCGAGACTTAAACCTTGACACGGTTATAAATAGAACGTGCTGGAGGGACAGATTCATCACCTAGAGACTCCCTATGCTGTGGAACAAAATCCTGGTACATGTGAGGCAGAGCACCTCTCTGGCCTTGTTCAAGAGGAATCTTGACCAATGGATGGGAGATTGCAGATATACCCCAGGGATTACTTCAGTGTCACTGCTTGACAGAGGCACAGCAAAATGATAGGCATAGTTTTTATTCAAACTAAAGGGGTGGCGAAAGCCACATAACTATGGGCTAGGCTTATAAATGCCCTTGGGCAGATAGCCTAGTATGAACCTATGAACCTATGAACCTATGAAAATGCAGCTGTCAAAGATAGATACGCAGATCTGGAATCAAAATATGAAGATCTGGCTGAAAAACATTTAGATTTTGAAGACGGGACCAATGGCAGTGTCAGAAAGAACTGAAAGGAGGAAGTGATTTTAAATTTTGTGAAAAAAGTAGCTAGTAGACTGGTCCTGTACCCCAATAGAGTCAGTGAAGACAGAGCAGACCCACAGGATAATAGGCAAACTAGCTAACAGATCTGGAAACAAACCAAGACACATTGTTGTCAGGCTTGAAATATATGTGATGAAAGAGGAACTCCTCTCCAAAATGTGTGTGCCAGAAAAGTCTGCAATATAGGTGAGTTCAGGTTTTTTCCTCAATCATAATTATTTAGTTGTGACTAAGCAAAAGAAAGTGAAGTTCTTCTCAGTGTCCAGAATGTGTAGACAACAGCAGATTAATATACCTCACAAAGCGTACTATGAATGATGAGCGAGGGCTGATTTAACAGTGGATGAGTTGTTCTTTATAACTAGAAAGATGAAACTTAAAAATCTGCTAGATATTTTAGATGAACATAAACTCTATTACTGTTACAGTGCAAACAAAAACGCAGCAATAGGGATTACTTAAAAAGACTGCATCTTCCTACTTTATAAGATTCTCAAACTTAGGTGGCTTATGGCTTCATTATTCGCAGAGAGAAAGAGAGAGACATAGAGAGAAAGAGCTGCAATATATCCTAAGAAGGCAATCATCTCAGAAAAGCCATGCTCATTTGAAGTATCCCTTGGTATGTGGAGATGTTTGTGGGAGGATTCCCTGGAGGCTCTCCTGTCTTTGTATAGCTTGGTACTGAGCACTGGGAATATTCCTACTTGTTTAAAAGAGGCAATATCAGTGGTGCTGCCTAAGTAGGGGAAGAAAAGAGACCTGTCCACGTCCCACATTCCAGTTTCAGTTTTGAACCAGGATTACAAAGCATTCATGGCAATCATAGCAAATGGACTTGTGAAAGGTTTTGTGGAGGGTAGGCAGAAGTTTAACAACATTCTCAGAGTTATGTGACTACTGCGGACCATGAGGAAGCTAAAAAGAGGGGTTAAAATAATAAGTTTAGATACAGAGAAATCGTTTGACCAAGTGAATTTGGAATTTCAGAGGTGAGTCCTGCTTATATTTAGGCTGGGATAAAGATTGCTGTTCTCTACCTGTGTAGGCTCTCAGACTAGAATAAAGTTAAAACATGGCCAATCATCACTGTTGCCTTTTACTAGGGGTATTTGACAGGTATACAAAGCTACTAGCTGAGACAATAAGGGATTTAAGGGATTTCCCTTGGAACAAAGTCCCATAAGATAATCATCTATGCAAACAATATCCTTGTATTTCTTAAAAATCACTGGAGAGATATGGGTAAAGTGTTACTACTCCTAGAGATTTTGATCAGCTTTCTGGTTACTAAGTTAAATTAAAAAAGACTCAAACACTTGTATGGAGAGATTCCCCCTGTTATATTTTGGTACCCTAGCATGAGGAAGAATAACGCATTTAAATACTTGGGTGTGACGTTCTAAAAATTGGGACCAAATGGTGGCATAAGGTCTGTGTATCATTATAGCAATAGATTGTTGAGAATAGTGCAAGTTTTAGTAGGATAGATTATGTAGTAATTCCCTAGGTCTGGCCTAGTCACCTATGACAATTGCACATATATTTGCCAGTGAGGTGTACTTAAGGAGACAGACTAAAAGCATATTTTTCAAAATGGAACTCGATAAAAATAATTCTTTCATTAAGTAATTTTTGCCTTTGCTACCTTCAAGCTTTTTTTCAGGGGAAATTCTGACTTTTTTCCTAACAAAGTTGAAAACAGTTATTCTGAGTTTTATATAGGAGGAGACTAAGCCAAGACTGAGTTGAGAAGACTGATCTTGCTAAAGAAATGGGGCAGTCTTGGCTTTCCTGATCTAGCCAGATATCTCTCATCTGTAAAGATAAAATGTTTGGTCCATTTACACTTGGTGACATATGAGGCCAAATGGAAAGAAACAGTATGTTTTATGTTGAACATGGCAAGGCTGGACCTATCTATCCACCTGTGGAGTGTGCTAGGGGGTTAGATTCTCTTTTAAACAATCTGGCACAGGAGTGAGGATTCTGTTTAGATTCCTGACCCTGCATGCTTGGGAATAGTGCATGGTATTTATAGGTCCTTCCCAAATTGGTAGAATAGAGGAGGAATCTTTCAGGAACTGGAGGAGTAAAAGATCAGCTATACAATTTTGTGATGAGGTTAGATTTGTTGAAGGCTGAATGACCTTGAGTGGGGCTCAAGAAGAATTCCATTTGAGCATAGGGCTAAGACAAGAGTATAAAGGTTCGATCCCAGATGCTAATAAGATACATATATTTTCTGTCTGTGCAGCAGATATACCCGCCATTATAGATATATGGCTGCTCAGTAAGTCTGAAAAATCACTATGTAAGCATGTAAAAGGGATATTATAGAGCTAGATTAAGTGAATAAATGACACAACTCTAATTCACTTTAAAGGAAAATGGCTGCGGGGTTTGCAAAAGCAATTTCCATTAGATCAATGCATTCAAACTTCAGACTTGACTACCTGCACTACAAAAAGTAAAAACAATGAGATAATGTCATGGAATTGCCTCCACAAATATGTCTATATACCCTCCTATATTGCTCATATGTTCCCAGGTCCAGCCGAGGATCATTGGATGAGTGGACATGGGCAGGTACATGGGATCATACAGTGCAGTTATTTGACAGGCTCAGTGAATTTAAAGATAACTTACAGGAGTTAGTAGCCAGGGTGTTCCCCCCCTTTGACTGAGTCTATATTCTTGTTAGGAGATATTATGGATAATTCCCCAAACAAGCTCCATTACATGATTTTGCTGGCCTTGAACTGGAAAACTTAAAATGCCTCAGATAAAAAAAAAATATTGAAAGATATACTGAATGAAATATAACAGAAAAAAAGGAAGGGATCTGGTGAGCTTCAAAAAACACCACATCTTAAGAAGTTGAACAAATGGTTGCAGCTTCAATGTTTTTGTAAATATTAGGACCTGTAGGATGTTAGACTTCTATTTTAGTCTACGGATAAGTGAAATCCATTATGCTGGTCTGTCAACTGAGATCCAAGAATGTCCTTAGGAGTTTCTGGATACATACACAGAATCTAGTGAAAATTTACTTTGATAGGGTATTTGCAATATGCCCCCCCCCCTGTTTATTTCATTGTTATTCTATGTTTTATATTTGTTTCAATGTCAACACTGATATCTCAGGTTTCTTTTATGTTAAAAGTAAGGTGGCTTGAAGTTGCATTGTGAATATGGAAGTGTAATCAGAGCTGGAAATATCTGAAGTTTATGCATATATAAGTATTATAATACAAAAGGCAGACAGGTTTTCATTTCCACTTAGTCTTGGTATTATTTTATTATTTGTAATGTTACAATGTGTCATCAGACAACTTTCATAACGGATGCCAGCATCAACCTACTGAGCAGGCCACAAGACATCACAGGCAGGTGGAAGGAGTGCTTCCAGCAGGTTTTGACTGAAGGAAACCCCGCAGAACCTGCACTACTTCACACACAGCCTATGATGAAAAAAGAAGAAGAGGACCCCACCTTAACAAGTAAAAGCAGCATTAAGAAGAATTAAGTCAGAGGAAAGCAGCAGGGTCAGATGAAGTCACAGCAGATATGATCAAGGTGATGGGGCAGTTTGGAGAGAAATGGCTCCTGAAGGTACTCATAGCAGTATGAAGGAAAAGGTGCATCCCAGATAACAGGAGAATAAGCATACTAGTGCCAGTGGATAAGAGCAAAGATGGCATTTACAACTGTTGGCAGTATAGAGGTGTTAAAGGCCTGTCACACTGCATGAAAGTTCTGGAAAGGGTGACTGATAAACATATATAAATAATGGGAAAAGTAAAGATGGGAGATGAGCAGTTCAGATTTAGATCATGATGCAGCACAACCAACCCAATGTTTGCATTGAGACAGATAGATGAGAAGAAGCTAAACATGAGTAAAAAGTCCAACTAGGCATTACTAGACGTGGGGAAAGTATATGACAAGGTCCCAGGAAAGCTGGTTTGAACAGTCCTGCCATAGTTCTAAGTCCCAGAAACATTGGTAGAATTAGGGATGGTTATGTACAAGGAAATAACAGCACAAGTATGAACAGTGTTTGGACTCACAGAGGGGTTCCCAATGGGAATGCAAGTGGAAGTGCATCAGGGTTCAGCTCAGTGCCCACTGCTATTAATACTCACGATGGACTACACTAGCAAACAAGTCAGCAGGGACAGATCAATAAATTTGCTGTATGTAGACAATGGGGCATTACAGGCATACTCTCAACTGGATCATCAACAAATTACCTGTAAATGGAATGCAAAAATGAAGGCACACAGAATGAGACTGAGTACAGATAAAGCAGTTATAATGCCAACAAATGGAGAGAAATCATAAAAAGCTGAGAAATGAGATCGCAGGAAAACTAGTGGAATACATTAACAGCTTTAAGTACTTGGGAGGGGTGGTAGAGGAGAAGGAAAGTCTGAATGAGGAGGTCAAAGCTCGAATTAGAGTGGCTGCAGCCAACTAGCACAGTGTCAGGGGTACTGTATGAAAAAAGAATGAAGATGAAGATGAAAAGCAAGTTGCACAAAACAGTGGTGCTAACTACCGTATGGTACAGAAACCTGGACAATGATGGCAGAGCAGCTGATGAATCTAAAGGTGATGGATATGAAGTGCCTGAGATGGAAGGCAGGGTGCACACTGTGGGACAGATGAAGAAAGTATGACATCAGAGCAGAATAGCAAGTAGCTCCAATGGCATGGAAGCTCAAAGGTAACAGATTAAGAGAATTCCAGCACATGTGCAGGAAAGCAAAAGACACTCTGGTTAAGAAGATTGCAAGGGGAAATAAGGATATCCAGTAAAAAGATGGCTAGATTGTGTGGGAAAAGCCCTGTGACAGTCAATCATGACTGTCGAAAAAGGTAGGAGAGTGGCCCTGAATCTGGAGAGATGATGACAGTTGAAACAACACTACAACTATTGTAGAAAATGGGGAAAAGTATTTTGATGATGATGTTGCAATAGGTTCCGTTTGTTCAAGCATTCTGATCCATTTTGTCACCCAGGTTTTATTTTAAGAGTTCCTCGCAGTTTTGTTTATTTGGTAGAATTATTTCAAATGTCTTCTGCAGTATGTGTCTGTTTAATCAACTTGTGATGAGGTACATCCCTTTTTGCTTATCTTAAACTGAAGAACTTCCTTTCATGTCAGTTTCTTCTCTGGAATTAACTCATTGAAACATTCAAAAACAATTATCCCCCAAACTCTGGAGTAAGAAACTAATAAATATCTAGAGAAATCAAAGACACAAAAGTTGAAAATAGAGTCCCTGTCGACTCTTGACATTTTAAAATAATCCATTTCACCACTCCACAAAGCTGTTACCAAGTTTCCAATTGAAGTATTTGACATTACAAGTACAGTTACATGATTCTCTAAGAGGAAGAAGTTGCTGAAAGATGCATACTGCAATCAGAACACTGGCTGACACTGAAAGAAAGTTGGAATATTTCTTTGTACGTATGTGGTCAAAACCTTCTCAAACAAAGTGTCAGCTCTTTAAGTGTGGGCCCAAGCAATAATACAATCATTTAAGGCCCTCACAAGTCTGATGCAACCTTTTGTTTATGTCTATCATTCAGGATATATTTATGGTTTATCACTTGGGTTGGTCTGTATTAAAGACCAAATAATTATTTAAAAATCACATTAAATGTGCATTTTCATCTCATTCAAGTTCCCAAACTCAGAAATTTGTTTTTCGCCATGCTGGTTAATTTTTGGATTATCTGGAAAATTTTGCATGTCTTCATATTTAAAAGAGATCTTCAAAAATCAAGATTTCACAATTTCACAACATTTACTTGCACAGATCAAACTGAAGCAAAAGCTGTTTACAAGGATTGCACATGTTCTTGTTGTAAAGCAAGTCATATTGAAGAGGAAACTGTTTTTGATGTAGTTTACCAAAGCCTCTCAACGAATGTTAACAATATTTTTGATGCTGTTGCCATTATTTCTAGTATTTTCTGTAACAACCCTTTTAGATAAAACCTAGCCAAGTTTTACACAGCTTTTTATCAGAATTTTGTTTTGGCAATTCCATTCAAGAAGGTGAGGTCCTATTAATTTAGAATTTAGGAAAAATAAAAAAATAATGTATTATATATTTTTTTCTTTTTTTCAGTCAGTATAGTATATATATTTTCCATTTAATTTTAAATGCTTTGGATGATATTGCTTTTTGTACCCCAATGTACCCTCTTATCTTATCCCGCATATTTTCTTGTTTTGGTAGTCATAATAATTCAAACTGTTTCATGATATTTTTTCTTCCTTTCTTTATTTTTTTCCTATATTATTCCTTTAGCCAATGGCCATACAGTTTTTAGATGTTCCATATTATTTTTCTTTCTTTCTTTTTTTTCTTCCTTTGGTCCCTCTGACATTCAAGCTAGTCTACTTTTCTGCTTATTCTCCCTTGGCAACATAACTGTGAGCCACTTGTCCCCTAAGTGGTGACATGTAGGCATACTGTCAGTGGTGCTACCATTTCCAGTGTGGAATGACTGTCTTTTTTTTTTCTCTTATGCTCCACCAGTTTCACTGCATCTCATCTGGAGTTGCACATACAATGCGCATAGCACAGCTGTCTCTTGCATCCAATAGTGAGATAACCTCACATCCCTTTGCAACAAATACCTTCACGATTGTCTGGTCAATGTTGAATAGATCAAATCAAGCATGTCTTTGTAGACATTTGCCCCTCCTCTGCTACCCTAATTGAAGTAAGTGGGTTCAAACACTCCTTCATCTTCTACTCTTAATCTGCTCTTTCTGTGCAGAGATTGATTAATGATCCTGAATCATCTGGATGTTATTCAGAACCCTATCCATCTGTGCTACTAAATTTGATATATTCTCTCTAGTTGATTCTTTTTTTTTTTGTTTGTTTTCATTATCCTAATGTTGTTAATTCAGACTGGGGTCCCTATTCATAAAGGCCATGTGTGACATTGCCAGGGGATGTACTCTAAAGTTAGCCTGTACACTAACTAACTGTACTGTGGTTACAGTTATGAAGCATGGGAATAAGCAGCAGAAGGATGCATGGAACACAAATAGTGCCATAATGGTATACAAACAAAGCAGCCACAATAATGGCCTGAAATATTCATGAAGTGTGGGAAAGGCATACAATGGCAGTCTCACCCTGGAGTACAGTAGTATAATGTCAGTCAGTGGTGTTTTTTTCTGAAATACCCATATAAAACATAAAAAAAATTAGCATCCTCCCTGAATGATATGCAACCCAGAAATGCTATCAACACAGAAAATGGATAAGAGCATGCTAGATGTTTTTTAGGCCCAATTTGTGTATAAGAGACAAAAGCAGATGAACAAATTTCAGACTGATGCACAAACATTGCACAAGTTATGTCATTTGTGACAGGGCATGGAACTTGAATGCAGAAGAGGAAGGCCCCTTATCTCTACAAAACCAGGTATTAGACACATAAGTGCTGTGACTATACTTGCAATAGGTACAGTAGGCATATCTCAAGCATCAACTTATGACATCCTGCAACAATTCACGGATTAGCCTTCTAGCTTATGTGGGCTAATAAATATGTGTGTCCTTAAAACAGTGGAGGATATGACCCTATAATGTTTCAGCTTTCTTTGTACCATTTAACTCTCAACTGTTTACATTTTTGCAGACTGTCCAGATTTTTACCTCATATTGTTGGTCTCTTCCAAATAAAATTTGTGCTTTTTAGTAAATCAATGAGGAATGAAATTATTAACTAATGACATACATTTGAGTTTCAGACTTCACATCTTTCAGAAAATGCATGCATACACAAATCCTGCTATTCTAGCAACTTTCTAAGTCAACATTATTTAAAATGTGTCCCTATATTTTGCCCCCCCCCCCATTATTATAGGCCAAGTTCAGAGGTATGCCATTGTTGATTTTGTTGATTTACACATGAAGCCATATTTAAGCCAGCTACAATAGGATACATAAGACTTTCCCATTAGACATGTATATTACTCAGGGAACTGTCAAGTGGAATGCAGCCACATAGGCCACAAAAACATCATAGAGTAATAATGATGACACAGTCTGGCACACAAGTGCCTTATATGACACATTTTAAGCAATGGGCACATTACATGGATGATTATTAACTCATGCCGCATACCTGCTAGAAGTATGGTGTCCTCATGCACCGTATTTTGTACATAGCTGTGCATCCTTCTGCCACTATGTTCATAGGTTCATAGGTGTGTACTAGGCTAATGGCCCTGGAGCCTATATAAGCCTTGCCCAAGAAGATTCCCTGGCATCATGCCACCCAAAGTTAGTTCCCAGTGCCACTGTCAAGCAAGGGGCAAGTAACACCATTTCATTCCTAGGCAGATTGTATGTCATTAATAAACATTGATATGCATCTCACTGTGCACTGTTGTACAGGTTATGAATGCTATACCTTCACAAGGGTGTAAGAATGCTGTTTTCATATTTACCTGGGTATTTTCTAATAGTGTCCATATTTCCTTTCACATTTAACTGAAGTTATGTCTTTAGTACGTTATTTTAGCAACTAATTAGGTGTACTAGGCATCCTAAGTCTTTGAATTATTACAAAGGTGGGAACATAGATCAACTGTTTAAGATTTATGTTTCCTGGTTATATTCCTTTAAGTTGGATATTATTAAATTCTTTTTGAATATGTGGTTCTTTGAGTTAAGCCAGGTGGAAACTTTAAATGTAACATTTTTGTGATGTACTTTTGCTTTTTAAACTTTTTTTAACTTGCTTTATTTAGAAAGGTATACAGTCTTAGTACTGTCAATAAAGTTTTCATATACTAAGAGATGGTTTATGGTACAGGTTTCTGCCTGGTTCTTTTCAGCATAGAGTATCCATTTTGGCTTTTTTCTTTTCTATTTCCGTTTTTCCCCATTCTGTAGAAAGTTGTAGACTAGAATCTGACATCATGGAATATAAACAATTTGTAACACTCAAGAAAGAGATAACTTTTTTAACATCTTTTTCAAAGAATTTATATTAAGTGATGTTAATTCATAATACTTATTTGGGAAACCTTTACTGAAAAAAGAAAATAACATTGGAATGAATTTACATTTGTAGCCAGGATTGCATGGGCAGTGCTGGTGTTGCAATATTAATTAAAAATATTAGCTTATTCTCTTATCTCCCCAGTGTAAATCTTATCAGAATTTTTGTTAAGCAACCTTTAACTTTTAAGCCATCCAATTGTTTAGCTGAACATTAACATGCAATGTGAAATCCAACTTAATTACCTTTGCAATGCTTGCCAACCTTATTCCAGATTCCAGGCTCACTTTCTTGTTTTCTTGGTACCTGAAATACAGTCCAAGAATTCATGGAAGTTAGGAAAACTAACCTTAGAATTTTTAGTTCCCTGGTAACAATGGCCATGGAAGAATATGATAAAGAATTTGATCTTTTAGATATCAATACTTTTTTTAACCTTAATAATAATAATAAAATAAGCACTCTTTTCCTCATACAACTACAAATCTTGGTTAATGATTGACAGTTTATGTATTTAATACATTTTCTTGTTGATAGTTGTTGTTTTCCCTTTTTCTCTGCTATCTCCTGAGTTACTCTGTTTTTATCTGATTCAAAGGTAGACACCTGTTAGTAAATTAATCCTTGCATTCCAGAGGATTTTGAACTCCAGTGAAGAATAAATTACTCATTCTTATTTGAAATGGATAAGGCCATATTTAAAGTCAAATTAGGTAGTCCTCTTTCAAGGCTGTTTAGTGAGATTTTCTTATAGCTATGCTATGCTTTTACGGGAGTCTAACATGAAAAAATTGATCAAAAAGAATTGTAATCTTAAAAATCTTGCAATTTTTTTTAAATTTGACATTAGTCACATGACTAAAACCCAACACTTTTAGAGAGTCAGAGTCAACTGACTGATTTTAAAGACCTGGTAATATTGCATTATTTGGTTAATACCTGAGAAAGGGTTTAGCCTTATACATACTATGTAGCTAAACTTGTAAGATTAAATGCTTCTAGAAATGTTATCTCATGTCAATAAAGATAGATTAGAACATAATGGTCAAATAGATTCTTGTATATATTTTTTGTCCATCTCAACAGATCGCAACAAGCTCTTAGAAGCAGATATAATTATTGAAGATTTTTTTTATCTTAACTTTCATTAAAAGCTATATAAGGTTTATGGACTGTAAGACATCTCTGTGCTCCTTTTTATAAACTCTTCTCCTCTAATGTTTCCAAAACTGTAATGAAAGTTTGCCAGTTGTGTCAGCATATTGGATTTTCTAATGTTTAACTAAACTGAAACTATTCTCATTCAGAAGGTTAACTAACTCTCTTCTGACAAATAATTATGCTAGAATTATTATCTATGACATGGAAGTGTTTGCTGAAGTTTTGGTAACTCAGTTAAAACTGGTCATTCCCTTCGCCACCTTTTTTTATCAATTTTTTTCAGTGAAGACATAAACAAGACCAGGCCCTTACTCTGGAATCACCACTGTTAGTAAATTATAAGGTAAATAGTCCAATCTTTGTATTTCAATGTGTCTTTCTAAGTCTTTCAGCAGATTTATCAAAATTTCCTTTTTTACTTTTGAGTCAAATGAGTATTCTGTTTCCTTTTTAAATTCTGTTAATTAACCTTATGATATTTCTTCCATGTTTCTCTAATTCCTCTAATGTTGTACAAATTAAACTGGCAATAAGACAAGGATGGTCCCCTTCCCCTATTTGCTTAACATCTAAATGCAATGTTTAGTTAACTTTCTTCATACCAGTCTTCCTTAATCTACCTCAAAATTTATATATTTTCAATTTGAATTGCCAGTTTTGCTGAAAATATTAATATGTTTCCTCATTTTTCTAAGCAAAAATTTAATTTTAATAAATGCTTTTTGTTTTCATTTCAAATGACCCCTATTTGAATCTTTATACTTTATCAAAAAAAAAAAAAAAAAAAAAAAAAAAAAAAAAAAAAAAAGAAAAAAACATTGTTACTTATAAATATTTTGGATGATGTAGCTCCAGAACCCTAATCTTTCATTTTAAACCATTCTTTGCAAGACTTAGTAGAATGTGAGAAACTGTATCACCAGCTAATATGTTTTTATTTGTCATTTCTAACTAAGGATACCATTTTAGAAAAATCTTTCCAGAACGTTTTCCTAATTTTTCTTTCCATTTCTTTTTATCTCTTTTTATCACATTTTTCATAGCCTGTACGAGGATACGTCCATATTTATGTGGTAACTACGATCTTGTGAAGCCTCATATTTACAGTTAACCTATTGTCAAAGGAAAAAACTTCAAATACCAATTCACGTTAGGTTCAAGCAAGGCACCCTTTATTATTTGCAGCAGGGAGACAAAGCATGTATTGCACAGGGTTTGTCTAAATGATTAATGACTAGTAGGTTATACTTATACAGTTCTCTTCCTGTCACATAGAAAATGTTACATTCTATTGCTGACGTAGTTAGATACAGGTTTCTGTATGTTCTACAGAAAATATTTTTAGAATTATTGCTGACCAAGTTAAAATATCTGTCATTCTGTAAAAACATTTTGAGAAAAACAACCTGGCCTTGGGTTTATGTCAGTCCATCTCAGCATTTCAGTTCTTCTATTGTACTGTTCTAATACATGTGTTACATTTTACCTAGATTCAAGGTACATTTCTAGCTTTGGTACAAGTAATGCTGACTACAATTTAAACTTTCAAGCATCTATTGTTTTCTTTATCAATAGCTTCTAGCAGTTGCATGTTTTCTTATGGCATAAGCAGAAATCAATATCCCTTTGTTAATTTTCATGACATTAGCAGAAATGAATTACTTCTTTTGTTATTTGCTGACATTAGCAGAAACAGAATGCTTCTTGTTAAGTTTCTAATAGCTGCGCAGATTCATGCAGTGTGAACAGAATAAATGTATTAACCCTTTTTAAATCTCCAATGCACTGAATGCACTAAACATGCATATTACTATTACATATTTTTCTAACATTTCCCCCCTTTTAATACTTTTATTCTACTTTCAAGATAAGCATAAGCAGTTTTTCTTCCCCTAACCTCTTCCTACTCAGGATTTGCAGTTAAGAGAGTCATTCAGTTTAAACTTATGAAAGCATTTTCAGATTTTTAACAATTCTTCAAGTTCAGCACCTTGGTATAAGGTTTCTGAAACTGACATGTCTATAAAGTCTTTAATCAGTCTTTTCATGCAAGGGATGCAGCAGCACACACATACCACCAGTAGGATCATTCCTACACAGATGGCAATCAGGATGTTCATCAGGATACTGCCCCATCCCCCAAACAATCTCTGGAAAAAGTCCGTCAATGGATTTGGTCCTGGTTTGGGAAAAGCTGACACCTGCTGAATTACCTTAAGATGATTGTCTATCTCGTGTTTATGGTCAGGAATATACGAACAGCACTCCTCCTGGATTAAAGCACATGCACCTCCTCTCCCCACTAGGGTGAAGTCAAGAGCCATGCGACTTTGAAGCACTACAGTTCTCATGGCAGTCAGTTCATCAGTCACCAATTCTAGGGTGGAAAAGGTTGCATTACTCATTATTTCGAGAAGTTTAGACAATTTTCTCAGTTCCCAGATTGATTTAGTTGCTCCATATGCTGGCAATACACCTGCCCACGAGATGATGGTATCACCCAAGTCCATATGTGACAGTCCATTTTTCCCTAAGCTCACAGCATGATGGTTTTTCCAACCTGCATTGATTTGCCCCACTGGATTGACAGGCTTCTTGATTTCTCATCGAACATTTCGAATTTTTCCTTGAGGTAAAACTGCTGTGTGTCATATGGCCGGAACCAGGTACCCCAAATAACAACTGCCGGACCAATTCTCAGGTAACCACTTGTATGCTTTCCTACCACATACAAAATAACAGTCTTCTACTTTGGTAGTAACTTTACTATGTCCTGGCTCTGGATGAAACATTTTTTTGTCTATCATAGACAGTTGTCTATAAAGGTCAGCATTATGTTTTACTTCATCAGTTGTCTTATGCATCAGTTCAACAAATGAATCATAGTTTGTGTTGCAATAGGACCCTGTGTTATCAGTCTTATTGTAGCATCTATAAGGAACAGTCACATTGCAATTGCTCCAACCTACCTGAACTGTATAATTTTTGTAAAAACACACAGTCCCCTTCTGTCAAACAGACAAGTGCAATGCTATTTTATCTTGTGATGGGACATCTGATGTATCATAGACTAAGTTTTCCCAGGTCTTGTTGGCTCCTAGGGGGACTGAAGTTAACAATAACCCCCGTATGCTGATGGCAAAGCTGTGCAAATCCAGCAATTCAAAACATTGAAGGTCTCAGCATACACATATTTGATTGCCTGGTAAGTGTTGAAGTTTGGGTGCCACTCTGCGTACAACTCTGCACATTTGTTCAGTCCAGTTTGTCTGGCTGAAAAAAGGAATGGCCACAACAAAAAGATTATTGCCACTAGTACAGTCAACAGGATGGTTATGCAATACTTCCGAGGAAACGGTTGTTCTGCATTCCTGTTTTCTCCAACTCTTCCGAATAGGTACATCTGGATCTTACTGGATCCTGCCATCTTTATTTCAGACATGTGTTCTTACTCTCTGCCCTAATAGGACCTTCAGCACCGATGGTTTCTTCACTGGGGTTGAGATGGATCAGTCCTATTGATCTGACCCCCCTTTGTAGCCAGACTTTGTGCTGAGGGCCCCGATGGAGAGGTAAGATTTTTGTCCAGTTCAAAGTTCTTAACAAGTTTGCAGTGCGTCAGGTGGATCCACGAAGCTCGCTCTGCTATCTTGACTGCAGTGGGTGTCGAAAGAAGCACCTGGTAGGGACCTTCCCACCTTGGCAATAACCAATTCTTCTTCTTGACAACTTTTATCCACACCCAGTCCCCGGGTGTCACTGCCACTTCTGATGTCTCGGTTTGCTTTCTATCTGAAACAGAATTTGACTGCAACAGATGTTTAGAATTCATGACTTTCTTCATATATTCAGCTAGTGTAAAATCAGCTTCCTGGTCTGATAACATGAGAAGTTTCCACTGGGGTGTATAGTAAGCACTTCCAAATAACCTTTTCAAAAGGAGTCAATCCTTTTGCTGTAGAGACAGTCCCCATGCTCAACAGTGCCAGGGGTAAACAGTATATCCAATTTTTTCCCTGTCTCAGCTATCAGTTTTCTCAATTTATGCCTTTCAACTAGCCCTGCAGATTGTGGATGGTATACACAATGATTTTTAAAGAAATACCAAAATGCTTAATTAACTGCTGTATGGATTGGTTTACAAAGTGTGTACCATTGTCACTGTAGATCCTTTCTGGAATGCCGAATCTAAGGATGATTTCTTTGACAAGTACTTTTGCCACCATGGCTGCATCTGGATTTTTGGTTGGAAAGGCTTTCACCCATCTGGAAAACATATCTATGATGACAAGACAATACTTCTTATTTTCACATTTGTTCAATTCTATGAAATCCATACAGATATTGTGAAATGGATATGGTGGTGTAGGGAAACTCCCTTGCTTGGGCTTTAATGCCCCTTGTGCATGATGTTTATTGCAAATCTGACACATCAAACAAAATTTTTTAGAGTAGTTTGTAAATCCGTACGTTGTGAACACCTGGTTCACCAGCTGTACCATCCCCCCTGTTGAGACATGGCACTGACCATGGCTCAACAAAGCTGCATATCTAAACAAATTAGATGGTATTATCGGTTTCCCGTCTCTAGAGATGTACAGCCCCTTTTCGAGAATTGTTCCTCGTTTTACCCATCATTGTTTTTCAGCTTGTGTAGTGAGTGTCTACATTGTTTTTAACATTTCTAAGTCTAAAATCTCAGAGGGTTGTAATTCCTCATTTAAAAGAAATACTTCTGTGGCTGCTTGTTTTGCAGCTGTATCAGCTCTTGCATTACCTTTTGAAATCCTATCTTGTTGCTTGGTGTGAGCTGTGCATTTACAAATGGCTACTTTCTGAGGTAACTGAATAGATTCTAAAAGATCTAAAATAAACTGTGCATGATTGATAGGTTTGCCAGTAGATGTTATCATTCCCCGTTTTTTCCACTGTTGCGCAAAAACATGTACAGTAGAAAAAGCGTACTGGCTATCAGTAAAAATGTTTACACATTTACCCTTTGCTAAGGTACATGCCCATGTCAAGGCAATCAATTCTGCTGCCTGTGCAGATAAGTTGTGTGGTAAAAGTTTTGCTTCTATAATCTCGGTGTCAGAAACTACTGCATATCTTACTAGGTTCTGTCCTGCAGGACCCCTTTTGCACGAGCCATCCACGTAGTATGTCACCTCGGCATCATCCAAGGGGACATCCATGAGATCTTTTCTAGGTAGTGTCTTTTGCTCAATTACCTGCAGGCAGCAGTGCGGTGTGACGTCTGCAGGGGTCGGGAGCAGAGTAGAAGGGTTTAAAGTCATGCATCATTCAATTGTCATATGAGGTTGGTTCAACAATATAGTCATACATAAAAGATGCCTAGCAGGGGAAAGATATGCCACCTTTTCTTGTAGTAAAATAATTGTGACTGCATGAGGTACTCTAAAAGTGAGAGGGTGGAATAAGACTACTGAGGCCGAAGCCTGTACTACCATTGCAGCTGCAACTACTGCTTGTACACAGTGGGGTAAGGATTGTGCCACTGGGTCTAGTTGTGATGAATAGTAAGCAATGGGGCGTTGCTTATCCCCATGCTGCTGTGTTAGTACTGATGTCATGTAACCCTGCTTACAATCTACAGTTTGGAAAAAATGTTTATGGTAGTTTGGTAATCCCAGAACTAATGAGGATGCTATTTACTGCTTCAGTTTGCAGAAAGCAGATTCTGCTTCTGGTGTCCATTGTAATAAATCTTGTGCTGCCACAGGCTTCTTATATATAAGATCAGTCAGAGTTGCAGATTCCAAAGCATAGTTTGGAATCCAGCTCTGGCAAAAATTAGTTGCACCCAGGAAGGACATAATTTCCTTCTTGGTAGTGAGTTTTGGTGCTTGCAAAATTGCTACATTTCTGTCCTCATCTAATGTTCTGCCTTCCTTTGATATTACATATTCCAGGTATTTCATTTGTTTTTTCCAAAGCTTCAGTTTACTTTTATTTACCTTATGTCCTTCAGTGGCTAAGAATTGTAGAAGTGCTATGGTAGCTTCTCTACAATCCTGCTGTGTGGGGGCTGCTAGCAAGATGTCATCAACATAAAGTAAAACCTGACTGCCTCTTGGTGGGGTGAATCCCACCAAGGTGCTTGCCATTTCTTGTGAGAATATTGTTGGACTTTCACAATATCCCTGTGGTAGTCATGTATATGTATACCTTTTCCCCTGAAATGTAAATGCAAACCAATACTGGCTATCAGGGTGTATCGGTATCGAAAAGAACGCATTGCTGGTGTCTACCACAGAAAAATACTTCTGTTGAGGTTTTAAATCATTCAGCAGGGTGTGTGGGTCTGGCACCGTGGGTGCCCTTGGTATTACTGCATCATTTACAGCTTGTAAATCTTGGACCATACGCCATTCTCCATTTGCTTTTTTGACTGGAAATAAGGGTGTGTTACATGGTGAATCGGGAGATTCTATTAGTATCCCTCCTTCAAGTAAGGCTGCTATAATAAGCTTTATCCCTGCCTCTGCATCTTTTCTTAAGGGATACTGTCTTTTTTGTGGTCTGAATGCTGACTTTGGCGTGATAGTAACTGGTCCTGCTGTACGAATAAGTCCTACATCTGACTTGCCTGTTGACCAGAGAGTCTCTGGTATATTTTGTAAGGCATTTTCTTCCTCCTTTAACAGGAGTGTCAATCAATTGTCCTCACCAGACTGTAAGTGCACAGCTGGGTTGGTCTGAGTTATCCAATTCAACTTCTGTATTTGTATTCCCTGTTCCGATAGTTCTAGTTCTGTCTGTTTTCCCATCTCATAACTTGTTCTCCTAAGTCTGCCCATTCTATATTTCTGTTTTTGGTTAGGCTAACATGTGGTAATCAATTAGATTTATAAAGTGCAAAGAACTCCTGGGGCAATGAACAGCTGGCTACACTGTTCCCTTCTGTGTCCCAGTACAGGTTACGCAATATCAATCTGTTTGCATGATTGTTAAACAATTCTTGCTCATATTCCTTATCAGGTCCTGGTGTATTACAATAATACAGGGTACAGTACAACAGGTGTTGCTTATCACTGTCAAGGGAGGGGAACTTGCTGACGGCTACATTCATTAATTCTTTGGTTACAGTCCCTGGGCCAGTCGTAACCAAGTCCTGGCTGTACCAATAAAACATTTCACCCTCCGATTGCACTGCAAAGGTATCAATTTGTCACTGTGCTTCCATACCCTGCATGGCTGGGACTACTGCTATACCAAATAGCTGCATGAGGTCTCTGCCCAAGAGGTTTACTGGGCATTTTGCAGAAACAACAATTTTGCTTTTATGTGTCAATCCTGAAACTGGATCAGTTATTGCAATGTTACGGGAGAGAGACTCCCGATACAGCTGTCCATTAGCTGCTTTGACCAGTATGTAATCAAGTGTCTCTGTGTTTTCTGGGCGTTTGGAGGGATGTATCAGGGTTCGTGATGCCCCTGAGTCACACAAGAATTTGACTTCCCTCCCTTCTATCAAGAGTGTAACTTCTGGTTTTGTGTCTGCTAAATAGAGCTCTAAGCTCAATAAAGCTAGGTCTAATATTTAATCTTCTTCATTGTCACTAACTACCTGCACTTCCTCTACTTCCTCTATCACATTCTCATTTGTCCCTTCTTCGCTAGCCCCTTCTAGTGATTCCTGACTACCATATAGTCAGTCCTCATCCTCCTTGTCTTCCGTTGTTGCCTTCTTATTTTTCCTGCAATCATTTGCCAAGTGTCCCTTTTTACTGCATTTAAAACATTCACCCCTTTTCTTTCGCCCTTCAAAGTCCTCTGATCATTGATCAGATTGTTTGTTTCCCTGTACATTTTTCTTGCCCTTTTAACCGGACTGTACTACATAAACTTCTGCTCCATCTTCTATAGAAAATATTTGAGCTTTCTTTTTTTTTTGCTATTAAAATGCCTTTCGGCATGCCTAGCATATTTAAGTAATGACTGTAACCTGCTCGTACGATGATCTACCATGGGTTTTGTAATAAAACTGCTTATAGGTGCAATACTGCCCTTTAAAAATGCATTCTTTAACTGCTGTTCATATGGGGAATCTTGTGTTTGATCTTCAGGAACCTGCATTCCACAGTGGTTATTAAAACACTCTAATAGTCCGGCATAATACCGGTCAATAGTTTCACCTTCTTGTTGGATGCATTGATTAATGCAAGTCCAGTCTGCCCTAGGTTTCCATTTTTCAGAGATGCGGTCTGTAAGACCTTTTACTCTGGTGTCTAATTCTGCGCTGCTATGTGGGAGGGGTCTTTGTGCAGCATCATGGGGATTCCACTTCCCACTAATCATATGCCAATCTGGCCCTACAATTTGTCTAACTACTTTCTCTACCTCTTCTCCATTTAAGTTATAACTCAGCCTCATTCCTTGTAAATCTTCAGAGAATTTTATAAAATTAACCTTTGGATGGGGAGTTCCCTCAGTGGCTTTCCGGATGTCTTCCGGAGTCCAAGGTCTATACACTAAAATAGTTGGGTCCTGATTGTCCTGACCTGCCTGAGGGTTGGGTACTTCTATAAGTGGACATATTTCTTCTCCTTCACTTATAGATCATGAATTTTAACCATTTGCCATAACTCGATGCCTTCATTTGAATTACCTGCCTTTGTTCGACAACTGGTCTTGATGGGATCTCTAATATACGGTTTTATTTTCATAATGCCTCTATCTTCAGTGACCACAGGATATCGTGGGGGTGGACTAACTTGTTCACTTGCTTCATATTCCGGTAAGGGAGGCGGAGGTGCTGATGCTATTACTAAGTTATTGTCCTACTTGTCTAAAAACATTGCTTTTGAATTTTTGTTCTTTTGTTCCCTACAGTTTACTTCCTCAATCCACCTGTGTGCCTGAGGAATTCCTAATTTACGTTGTTTTTTTACCCGACCTTTGGAATCGGTTTTGAGCTGTTTGACAAGTTTGATAAGCGAGGATTTTTCTAATTTTCCATCGAATTCGTACTTATTAACCCATTTTGAATAATATTTAATATTGGCGCGCTGCAATGCATGTATTTTGCGACTTCTGTTAACGGCGGATTTTGGGGTCTTTTTGTGCAATTATTACCCATTTTGTTCTACCTTTTGATTGTTATGTAACTTCTCTTAATTTTTTAATGTGGTACCACAGATTTTGTTATACTCTCTTCAGAATGACTGCCTACTTATTCTGTTTCTCCTGATCTATGACAAGACAGTAATCTTTTTTGTCCCTGACTTGTAAGAAAAATACAGTCTAACAAAAACAATACACATCTAGGCCCTGATCTAAAACAGAAAACAGAAAAAATAGATTCACCTTACTTGAGCTTATGTGATTGATCACCAATTCGCGGAGACCCGTCCTTCAGTCGCAGAGCAGAAAGTGGCTGGCCTCTTTTGAATGACAATTCAGTTGGAGGACTTTTCATATAAGAAGAACCGATTTGGTTTCTTCCCCGTATGGTTTCAACCACCTGGCCCATCTGATCCGAGGTGAAGAGAGGGTTCCAGTCTGAAGGACCAATCTGTCAAAGGAAAAAACTTCAAAGACCAATTCACGTTAGGTTCAAGCAAGGCACCCTTTATTATTTGCAGCAAGGAGACAAAGCATGTATTGCACAGGGTTTGTCTAAATGATTAATGACTAGTAGGTTATACTTATACAGTTCTCTTCCTGTCACATAGAAAATGTTACATTCTATTGCTGACGTAGTTAGACACAGCTTTCTGTATGTTCTACAGAAAATATTGTTAGACTTATTGCTGACCAAGTTAAAATATCTGTCATTCTGCAAAAACATTTTGAGAAAAACAACCTGGCCTTGGGTTTATGTCAGTCCATTTCAGCATTTCAATTCTTCTATTGTACTGTTGTAATACATGTGTTACATTTTACCTAGATTCATGGTACATTTCTAGCTTTGGTACAAGTAATGCTGACTATGATTTAAACTTTCAAGCATCTATTCTTTTCTTTATCAATAGCTTCTAGCAGCTGCATGTTTTCTCATGGCATAAGCAGAAATCAATATCCCTTTGTTAATTTTCATGACATTAGCAGAAATGAATTACTTCTTTTATTTGCTGACATTAGCAGAAAGAGAATGCTTCTTGTTAAGTTTCTAATAGCTGTGCAGATTCATGCAGTGTGAACAGAATAAATGTATTAACCCTTTTTAAATCTCAAATGCACTAAATGCGCTAAACATGCATATTACTATTACATATTTTTCTTTCACCTATTATAAGAAAATGCAGTAGGGTTGTGAAATCAAGAACGTCCATGCCACTTATACCTTTGGTGTAAATGTTTTCTTATACTTCAATGAGGAGAGCTTGCCAAAGAGTAAAACAACAAAGGGAAAATGCTTCTGCAGTGCTATAGAATTTGGTTCTAGGGTAATGAGAGTTAGTAGGCTTGAGGGATAGTGTCAGGTTGTATGAGGAGGTTTTTTCATGAAGTCTAGCTGCAGGTAGAATAAATGTGTTGAGATGGAAAAGAATGGAGTAGGGTTCCTAACAGTTAGATCTTTTATTAAGGGAAGCCACTTGGCTTTTTCAAGGTGATATGGTGATGCTCACAGAGAGGTGAGATTGTATTGAATTGGCAGATGCTGTTATAGATTGTCTGAAGTATGGTGGTATTTTTCTTGGAGAGAGATGCAAAACTTGGGAGCCCATATTCAAGAGGAGAAAGGATAACTCATTTGCTGATGGTTGCATTGGCTGGTTGTGATAGAAAAGGGGAGTTCTTTTTTGCCAAGAAAAGGAGGGAAGTGCAGATTCAATGAAGCCTACATGGGCCAGTAAAACTGTGTGAGGATCACAAGATAGTGCACCTTTTTGTATTCAGTAAGTTGATCTTCGTGCTGCCCAGAGCTGCACAAACACGATAAACATCATGGCATGTTAATTAAAACATAAGCAGTGAATTGTATGCTAATTAACCAATCTGAGATGGAGGAGCAATTCAGAAAGCTATAAAGCAACCATGTAGACTCAGTGCTGGTTTTTCCTGTGAATCAGAAAAACCTTTTGGAATATAGCCACGGAAACTAGGCTACATGGAAAAAATGTTAGGGGTTGCTGTGGCTCTTATTCATGTGTCCATGCAGCAGAATCATGCCTATGCTGCTGCAGCTGCTGATTGACCATGGCCATCTTGGGAAAACAGCTTCAGTAGGAACTGCAAGAGAAAGGGCCACACATTCCACTACCACTGGCAAGGTCACCACAGCCACACACAAGCGAGGAGTCAGAGGGCGAAACAGCGGCTGCTGTGTGTGTAAGCAGATGTAGATAAGCACAATACGGCCTTGCACTGGCCAAGAGGCAATGGACAGCACACATGCTCATCACCTAAGGGGCTAAAACCTTCATCCTATGCACATACTTACAGTAACATTGATGCCAGGCAACACTTACAACCTTTACTTACCCAAGCAATAGCTGTGTGCTGCTAGCATTAGACAGAGTCAGCCCTGAACTAAAACTCTTGCAACTGCTGGATTTCCATGGTAAGCTTTGAACCTGGAATAGAAAAATAAATGTCTAAGAACACAAATTAATGGCATATCCTTGAATACTGTTACTTGGTAATGTAAGTTAGTATAAGGTGGATAATTTTACAGCAACTACATCAAGATGTGACAGCACTGACTTAAATGAATACGTGTGTCCTGTATCAAGTATAGGCCTTACATCTAAAATGTACAGATTCTCACTGAATGTCCAATTTTTTGGCCTCAGATGTTTGTAATGGAAAATCATTAGAGGGAAGTTAGAAAAAGATAACACTCATTTCAGTTTCAGACTTCAGACTTCATATCCTTCAGAACAAACATAAAAATAGTAACGCTAAACCTGTTATTCCATCAGCTGTCTAACTTTGTAAGACCACAGTGTTTAAAAACTCTCACCATTGTTGGGCCTTTGTTACATTTTTATTTATGACTTAATCCAGCTTTGTTTATCTAACAGTTTGGTAGAGATGTACAAATTATAAAAACCTGTAAGAAAGTAGTACAATTTTCAAAACAGCATCACAGAAACATATATACTAAGGACTAAGTCAGCTATGTATCCTGAATATCAGAGAAAAGACTTATGTATCCCTGAATCCAAAAGATAGAAAACATGGCTACAGCACAGTTATCCTCATTTGCACAGGGTGCTGTGGGGAGGTGGTAGGAGTTCTAGGCTTACACAAAAGGTAGTGGGTGCATTAGTGCATGTGAGTATGTAAGAGAAACAGGACAATATTCAGATGAAGCATCAAATGGCCACTGAGACAGAATGAACATTAAGCCTCACAATTGACCCATTTAATTGTTATATGTGTGTGTCTGTATGGGAACTCCAGATGAAGCTGGTATGTGAGTGTCTGCAAGAACACAGCCAAGCACTGTGCTAGTTCTACATCCTGGTATGTTGAACAGGGGTGAGCCATGCATGCTAGAGGTGACAGTTCATCATCGTCATGCCAACTCCAAGAACTGGCTCTGCCAGGGTTGCACTGGCATATCTATGCCCATGGTCAGATGCAGTGCTGCTACTGAATGTGACTGATGCCTGCTGGACGAGCTCTCCACATAAGTACTCCCAGGACCATGACCCCATGGTCTGTCACATCTGGGTGTGGACACCTCAACCATGATAGAGGAGAGGAAGTAGTGTCACTATGGGAATGTGGTCAAGTGCAGCCATGTCAACTAACATCAGATGATGTGGCTGACCTGCTCCACCAATGATGCCATCACCCTCCCAGCAGATGTTCTATCACAGACACCACCCATTCCAACATGTCGTTCATCCAATCTGTTGAATCAGAAACATGGTGGAGGCAGTCACACATGTCAGCTTGTGCCATATCTGCAACCCTAAGCATTTTCTCAGAGACACTATTGAAACATGCCTGTGCATGACTGCCCTAAACATACATTGAGTGACACAGAAAGACACACATGGATCAGGTGAAAGATGGACAGCAGGCCTCCTCCAAGCAACCTGAACAACTCTCTCCCACATGGCACCTTGCCCACACTTTGGCTACAGCCACAGTCAACAGGCACAGAAGCTGCAGTCACCACACTACCCTGATCATGTGTCTCAACCTCCACCTGTCAAATATCTGAGGGCTTACTGGAATGGGTTTGCATTGACAAACTGGCTGCGTCCGATGTAATTACAAGGAATGTCAACCTTAGTGTCAGATTCAACCTTTGCACCCCTTTCCCCCCGACTGCACCCATGTTTGGCCACCATCATCACCAGAGTCTGCTAATACTCTGACATCAGGTTGTAAGAGCCTTACACTTCCACTCTCAGGATCACTTATGATAATAAGGAACAAACACAGGAAATAAATTAATAGCTACACTACTACAATTCAATATATGCTAACAAACTAACACTGGTGCCACTATCACAGAGGGTACAGCAATACACATAGAGTCCTGACACCCACTTCACACATATGGATAAATGATTATTTGTGTGAAATGGTCATCAGTATTGAAATAAAAAACATTTGGCATACCATGTGCAGATGACTTCACACCTGCTATGGAGGATTGTTCTGGAAGAAGTTAAGCTAAATATAAGGACATCATCATCACAATAACAATAACACAGGGGATAGTGCTGGCCTTTTTATGTCCATTAACAATACATTTAACATTTAACTGAAACCTGGATGACTCATCCACCTCAAGCCCATGTGTAATAAACCTGAATGTGTCATTAACTGTATCAATCTATAACAAGTCCCAGCCCCAAAAATGTATTGAATCAACTAAACTATTGCTTTCAGTCTTTTACTATACAAGACATATTTAAAAACTGACACAGCTAAGGCTACCTGGAAGCTCCACCTGGGACATACTTATCATATCTGAAACAGCAGCACCAACATCCATCACATACTATTGTGCACTTTCCACTGAACTCTCTGGATCCCTGACAGTGGACAAGAACTCTTCATTTGGTGTCAGTGGTGGCTCTGTAGAAGCCCCCCCCCCGGTATTCAGGTGTCCATAGGCCAATGCAGCTGCTCTCCTCTGGGGCAATTAAATCATGTCAATGGCCCTGTGATGCACCTATCATATGTCCTGCTCCATTCACAAACAATGTTCATATCATTCACATTTTGGTTCCGAATTTGCATTCTTCCAGACATATCCCCATGTCCCTTCTCAAGCAGAAAGGTACCATCTTGCTGAAATGCTTGGATGATTATGTCATCTTTGGAGGTCACCGAAGAGGAGTTTGCAGAGATTGTGATGCTTGGGTGCCATAGTCCTAGGTGACATAACACACAAAAGAAAAATGCCACACATAAATATCACATAAATAAAAGTTCTGCTTAGAGCATGGAAGGGCTGTGGCTGACTAAGTTTGCGGACAACTGCTGGGTGCTATAATAGAGTCTCCGGCTGACATGGAGATCCTCCAGAAGGGCCTAAATGAGACTGATGCATGGTGTCAAAGCCATGGTCTCAAGCTAAATGCAAAAAAATGCGTAGTAATCCCCTTTGGAAAAAACAGAGTACCCGCAAACTACAACATAGGAGGTAATCCCCTGAAATAGGTTCATAGGTTCATACTAGGCTATCTGACCTGGGGCATTTATAAACCTAGCCCAATTGTGTTTGGCTTACGCCACCTCTTGATTTGGGTATACTGTGCCCTTTTTAAAGTTTAGTTTACTGTGCCTCTGTCTAATAGTGACACGGAAGTAATCTGAAGAAGAAATAAGGGATCTAGGGACCCAAGTAGATAGTCAGCTTTCCTTTGATAACCATGTTGCCAAAGTGGTTAGAAAATCCTTCTATGTGACCGATCTGATCAGGAAAGGGTTCGCATCAAGATCTAAGGATGTAATGTTGCCCCCCTATTCTTCCCTCATCAGACCCATTATTGAGTACAATGCACCAATTGGAATGTACCTGGCTAGACATCTCCAGCAGCTGGAGAGACCACAAAGGTACCTAACCAAGAGGATTACTGGCCTCAAACAGTTACCCTATGCAGCACGATTGAAAAAGCTAAGACTGTTCTCTGTTGCATACCGCTTTCTCAGAGGCGATCTCTGTCTAACGTACAGAGCCATGTCCAACCCAGAATTGTTGAACATGCTCCATCTTAGCAAAACCAAATCTACTCAAGCTACACGCTCTAGGGATATAAACCTCAACACAACAATGAATAGAACATACTGGAGGGATAGATTCCCTTCACAGAGACTTCCCTTACTATGGAACAGGGTCCCAATCTACATAAGACAGAGCCCCTCACTATCAATCTTCAAGAGGAACCTTGATGAGTGGATGGGTAACAGAAAGTTCACACCGGGGATCACACCAACAGCACTACTAGATAGGGGCCAAGGGTACTAGCTGCTAGTACAGGGGTCTAGGGAACTACTAAAGGGGCAGTGAATATCGCACAATGTGGCTGGGTAATATATGCCTTCGGGCAGATAGCCCAGTACCAACCTATGAACCTATGAACCTATATAACACATTTTATTCGTTTTTCAATATTACCCACTGAAGAAAAAAAATTCAAGTTATTCAAATATAAAAAAGGGTTATGTGGATGAAACATATCATGGTCACACACAAACTAAACTTTGGTCCAAAACAAGGAGTAACTATAGCAAAGCAAACCTCTATAAAATCATTTTGGTTGTGGCAACACAGGGATGAAACTTGGCTCCTCCCATCCCCAAAACAACAGCAAATCACATTTTGATACTAAACAAAGAAATAAAAGTGCTATCAAATAAACTGTCTCAAAAACATGTCTACACATTTACAAAATAACATTCATTTTTATGCAATTGCCAGTAACTTCTTCCTATGACCAGCACTCCCCTAGAGGTGTCAATGGGCCCTCTTGGAAGGCTAACACCCTTGTTTCATTGGCAATATATGAGATTTACATTTCAGTGAAATAATAGAAGAGTGTAAAGAGAAACAACTGTCGCATCAACACGTGTAATAAAAGATAAACAAGACTGTACATCCGAGAAAGTAAAATACCCTGACAAAAATACCTATGCTATCAGTAAACTTCTAAAAAGTACATAAAGATAAAAGTAGCATTTATTAATGCATACTATGTAAAAATATTTTTTTCTAGTGGCATGTAAATATATCCACTCTATAAATGAAAAATGCAATCATGCCTTATCAAGATCAGTAGTCTTCTGTGCAGATAAATCCAAAGAAATAGCGATCTTCTTCTGTGCTCTCCACATAAAGTCTCCTCACCTTCAGGTTCCCTAGCCATACAACCCCCTTTTTAGAGTATAGATTCAGGCCTGTGAGCAGGGTGAAAATGCAAATTAGGTGTGAATGCATTAGAATTGCTGAATCCCAAATTCTTGGTTCTGTGTAGCAAACATAGTGCAGGCACTCCCTCTGTGTTTGTTGCGAATGGATTGCAAATGTGAATGATTACTGGTAGGGAGAAGGAAACCATAAGAGCAATTCAGACTCCCTTACCTCCAGTTGGTGTCAACCAGGTTAGACTCACAAAGAGGAGAAGTAATTGTATCAAACTTTTAAATGTAAATAAGCAGCATATGTTTCAGATTTTATGTCAGTAACATACAGCCTCTTTTGCATTTGCTGAAAACTGTATATTATTGCCATTTAATGTTCTCACAAATTTTAAGGAGAATGATACAAAATGCCTTATGGCCTGCATGCCTCATAATACTACTGAGATAAGAGAAGAATGAACACCATACAGAGACAGAGCTGCATTTATGTAAACGATAATCATAAATGGTTGCATGATCACTCATTGCACTAAATCTGAAATTAATACATGTACAAACTCAGAAGTATACAAGTGCTATATGTCTTGGCAATACTGTGGATGATTTTGGACTTGCTTGTATGCACAGTGATTTTCATTTTCTGTTGCAAAGTTGTTTCTGTAGTAAAGTAGGATAAGACACCCTTACTGTATTTTGAAGGTTCATTGGTGTGAGACTTCAATGGTGTGAGACTTCAAATCCAAACTTGTATAAAAATCTTTCATATGTAATAATATATTTTGTAGTGTTGTTTACTTCATGGATTTGTTTTCTGTTTTTAATTTTTCAGATGTAAGTATTTGCACTGTTCATGGCTTAGGGAAAAGGATAAACACAATAAACGTCATGTAATGCACTTGTTTGATAACCAGTGCATGATCTACTCCTATAAATCACCTATGAGTGTAGCATATCTGCTAAACACGTTGCTCCACATAACATATAATATCTGTAGCTCATGGTTCAAGTCCCACCTTTGCTTTTAAGAGTAAAACCTATAAACACTGCTCACAAGGCTAACGGCCCACACAAGAAGCAGACAGGATGCAAACATTCTCGAATTCAAAAAGGATACATTGTTGCATATCATGCTTTTTATCATGCAATGCCATTTTCTGATGTTGCACCGCAGTTAGCAATCTTCCCCAACATCTGCAGGTCTAGAACACCTGCTGAGAAGAAGCAGGCAGTAGACAACTTGTTGGGCACCATGCAACCATTCTAAACAGTGTCATGCTGCTGTTAACCTACAGAAATTAATACTGAATAGGAAAATATACAAGTGTTAGTTAACTATTCCTGTGGCAGCCTGTGTAAGTAAAGGGCTGCAATACAGATAATCCTGGGTTCTAATACATGAAATTCAAAATATTTTTACTGTTGTTCTACTTCACTTTATATTAAATAACACATAAAAAATTACACAGAATTATAAATAACAATAAGTATATATAGTGGATCTCATATGAATTATATGTATGACTGAGAGTATACTGGCTACAATGTTTCTGTAATTACAATTGTGCTATCTGGTGTTGGATGGCCTTCAGCCTTCAGTAAGACTCCTACACACATGAATTCATAAACCAGGACCTTGTTAGGTCACACACATACATAGTTAACCCCTCAGTCTGTCATGTGTATTTATATAGAATTAATGAGTATGCCTGAGAAGCACTTCATCTGTGGCAAGGATAGAAAATCACTACTGTGGAAGAAAGTGTCTTGTCTCACATATAGTTTTGAATCCCACATGGTAAAAATCAATTTTATCAGTGTATAAAGGAGCTGTCATTGATTCTCACACTGTCACAAAATGTTCTCCACGAGGGGCTGACACAGACAAACAACTGGTGTCAGAGCCATGGACTAAAAGTAAATGCAAAGAAATGCATAATAGTATCCTTTGGGAAGTCATCCATCCCTGGTAACGATCATACTGACAACACACCCTTTAGAGTTGACCCAGTAGTCAGGGACCTAGAGAGACACATAGATAGTAATCTAGCCTTTCACCATCACGTGTCTACAGTGGTGAGGAAGTCAATCTATGTTGTCCAACTTATAAATAAAGGTATGGCATCTAAGTCCAAGGAAGTCATTGCACCACTGTATTTGGCATTCATCAGACCTATCATTGAGTACAATGCCCCCTTTGGTATGTACCTAACCAGGCATCCAACAACTGGAATGTTCCCAGAGTTTCATCACTAAAGGAATACAGGATGTAAGTGAAATGTCCTATGAAGACCACCTTAAAGACCTATCCCTGTATTCTGTCTCCCTTGATGGGAGATCTATGCCTGGCATTGTCTACCCTACTCTGATGGACCTACTGTAGATCCACAAGACAGACAGCACCAGAATTGCCCATTCTAAAGACTTAAACCTTGCCTGTGATATAAATAGGACCTGCTGGAGAGATAGGTATGTATCCCAGAGACTACCTCGTCTATGGAACAGGCTCCTCATCCATGTGAAGCAGAGTTCCTTCCTAACCCAATTCAAGTGCAACTTGGACAATTGGATGAGAAACCAGAAACTCATCCCCAGTTTGGCACCTATGTCTCTAAAGGACACAGGTAACCTATAAATGGTTCATCTATCAGACCCATACTTACACTTATCAAGGGTATCAGAACTTGTCAGAGATTTGGGATGCATGGCTATGCTTAAAAAAGGCCCTTGTGGTCATTATCCTATTAAACATCTATGAAGCTATGAACCTATGAACTTGTAAAGGAAAATCAAAAATGTGTCAGGTCAGGAAATTTAAGGCCCCAGTGCATGTCTGCAAGTTAAATCACCTAACAGTTCCAGCAGCAAACAACTTGCAAATGTATGCCAGTTGTCACATTAACCTTTCAATTTCAAAAGCTACTTTCCTGTCTATTTGGCACTGTTGTTCTCCACTTAACATTGCTTAAACACAGTTGACGTTGTTTGGGTTCACACGCTACCAATAAATGCTATAACATACATTGATGGGAAATCTTTCTTAGTTATTGCTGTTTTCCTAGGCTGGACATGTCTGGTGATAGAAGGAAAGGTGCCCAATTTATGGCTCAGATGTGGGGTATTGGGGAGTCCAGAATCTTCACTGGACTCCTTGTAAAGTACCACAGCTAAAGGCTTTTGCAGGGGGACTATACCAGCTCAGAGTACATGTCTGAGGCTTGGAATAGTCTGGCCAAGACCATATCCAGTGCAACTGGCATTCCAAGCACCGGAAAACAGTATAGGCATCACTTTAATGACCTGAAAAGGCAAAAGAAAGATACACTTAACCAATGGCTAGATGAATTCAGGACTGGTAACATCCCACAGCTGTGTAAGTATAATGATAAAGAGAATTTATAATAGATAGAAAGCTGCATATAATCAAGACTGATATGCATAATGCTCTTCTCTTGTTCTCTTTTCTTTATTACCAGCCAATGAAGAGATTAGAGGGAATAGAGAGGCCCATGCTGAGCATGTAGAGAGACTGAGGGAAGCAATGGGTACGTATGCAGCACAACTGAAGTATTATTTTAGCTTCCAAATCTTTTTCTTTCTTATACAGTTATAGCAAGGTAAGCATGCATATAACTGTAAAATCAAGCATGCATGCTTTAGTTTGTAGCACAGGCCAGCTGTAGGAGTCAAGTCTATGAGTGTAGTCAGATGTTGTAGATTCAAATAGCACAAGCAACAAATATAAAATAGTAAAATTCTTTAAAATATTACATAAATTAATTTCTATACAAATAGCAAAATGCCCTGCAATTAACTTAATCTGTATAATTGGACTTTGCATGTGTGCAATATATGCACATTGCACGCATTACTTTGAGCAATCCTTAATTATAGTCTGTAGTTAAGAAGTATACTTAAATGTAAAAGTACAGATAAAATACGTTATTATTGTGATAATGCATTGTATGTCACATATTATTGTACTACTTTTCTCTCTCTTTTTTCTTTCACCCCAACCCTTATCTCTCTTTTTTTTTCTTTCTATGTGTCATCAAAACATTTCCATGTCATCCATCTCTGACAAATCACAAAATGCTTTCTAGCAGAGGGATGTAGGCCAACCCCAGTGGCTCATCCTGCCCCCACTCCACCAGCTCCAGCACCAATGCCCAGCACATCTGAGACCCAAACTGGCAGTACTGCCTCTGGTGTCCTTGCACTACCTGCACCTTCAGGTAGCACAACCCTGGCAGCTAGTGCGGTAGTATCCTCCAGGAGTACTGGCAGGTGTGAGAATTTTATCAGTGGAACCAAGATGCCAGGGTTGGTGCATGGGGTTGTGTACAGCACCATTGGTGCATGCCTACCTCAGATGGAGAGGCTGCTCTTCCTTATGGTCCATAGGAAAAGATGTCAATCACTCCAACAGCCAGTGGAATAAGGGGACAATGATGACAGTCTGGTATCTCAGTATTTGTTCACAAATATATCAACTACACTACAGCAATAAATAACAAATGCTTTCTTATATACCATACACATATTTATAATGACAATACACATTCAAATCATTTACATTTTCCAATATTTCTAGCAATGTGGACAGCTGTTTGCAAATAGTTTGCAAACCTGTTTTTTTAAGGTATACCTGCACATTGGAACACAACAGCAATTGCTGCACTTTGCACACTCATCAGTGTGATAACATGCAGATCTTTAATATCTTGACAGTTGTACATGGCTAGCTATCCATTTCAGACAGTCCTCCTAAGATCTTCTGTCCAATATCCAATGATAATGTCATCTACTATAAATTGTCCTGTAACCTTTTAAAAAGTTAGACTTATGTTGTGGCACTTGTGTTAAGTGCTGATTTGTCTAACTTGTGTGCTTAGGTAGAGGCTTTAATCTTACTACAGTCAAATGGTATCTGTAAGTCTGTCTTGACAGAAGAGCATAATTGTATATCCTGCACTCATAACTACAATCTCATAGAGTACTGATATTTTGACAGTTAGACATGTCTACACATACATTTCATTCAGGCCTCCCAACATTTTTTAGCCAACATCCAATGATGATGTCATCCACTCTAAATTGTCTTGCAGCCTTGTAAAAGTCAGACTTGTGCTGTGCTGCTTGTGTTAATTAGACAGTTCTCCAGTCTGTATACTTAGGTAGGTAGGGGTTCTGTTTTCACTGCAGTCAGCTGGTGTGTATGTGTTTGTGTGCGTGTGCATGTGCATGTGCGCACGCATGTGTGTGTGTGTGTGTGTGTGTGTGTGTGTGTGTGTGTGTGTGTGTGTGTGTGTGTGCGCGTGATTCTGCACTTGCATGACATCAGAGAGTGCATTTTATGCCAGCATGTCTGATTTGCAATTACCATCTTCCTATAACTGGGCACTGCTAATGTCATTCCTTTGTCATCTAACACTCTCCAAGTCAGACATGTGCTGTGGCACTTGCAATAAATACAGAGGTTTCTAGTTGGTGTACTTAGATAGATAGGGGTTCTGTTCTCATTGCAATCAACTGGTGTATGTGTGTGTTTGTGCACTTGTTTGGCATTAGCGAGAGCATTTTATACCAGCATGTGGAATTCTGTTATTACCATCTTCATCTCACCAAACTCTGCTGATGTTATCAGCTATAAAGAATTCTCCAAAACTATAAAAACTAAAATTGCACTGTGGCATGTGTGTTAAGTACTGTGCTCTGTAAATAGGTAGTTTTAGAATGATGTGTGAATCCACAGTTATTTCCAAATCTCCTCAAAATATCTTGTTGCAACATGCAATGATTATGACATTCTGTATAGCATGCACTCTGACAGTATTCAAGATAAACCTGTGCTATGTCAGTAGCACTATCTACTGTGTTTGCAATGTACTTTAACTGAACATATAGGTGTTCTAATCTGACAGCAAGCTACTTGCATATATATACATACAACTACGAGACAACTTTACACAGGGATATGACTCCATATCCATGCTCTACAGTGCTCACAACATGTTCCCCTCAGCATACAATGATGCTATCATATTCCATAAACTGCAATGTGACAGTGTTACAGTCAGACATATGTACTGTTGCTACTGTGATATTGCATGACATTCATATTCTATGCCTATACAGGTGTAATGTTCATATCAGGCCCAGTGTACTGCTTTCTGTTTGTTTGCTGATCCATTATGGCCATTGTGTGATCTTTGCAATAGCTCTTCATTTCACTACCTTTTGATTACCATTCATGTAGCCCCACACATCTTCCTTTGTCCTCTCGCCAGACGACATCCTACCTGCAGAGGAGTGAAGCATGTCCTCATGTCAAATATGCGTACACACATCATGAAGCAGAGTTCTACCATGCACCTTCTCTAACAGCTGTAGTACTATGCCACATGAGAACTGTAGACATAGGTTCATAGTTTCATACGGAGGTACTAGGCTAGTGGTCCTACAGCCCTTACAAGCCTAGCAATGTTCATCACAAGTAGCATCAATTGTCCTTATTAGGTGGATGTAATTTGCAGATTGAGTCTATGGTCAACACTAACTACCCTTGTCCATGAGGGACACGGGTGCCACCCCTGGTGAATTTGTGGTTTCCCATCCATTTGTCTAGGTTGCGCTTGAGTAGGGTCAGTTAAGAGCTCTGCTTCACATTATTTGAAATTTTATTCCAGTGGAATGGCAGTCTCTTGGAGCTATATCTGTCTCTCAAACATGTTCTGTTAATGTCACAGGCTACATTAAGATCCCTAGAGCAAGTGACTCTTGTGCCATTAGGTTTGCAGATGTGCAGCATTTCCATCAGTGCAGGGTCAGTGCCTGTGCTGCAGTCCAGGCACAAATCACATTTTGACAGCCAATATGGCACAGAGTGCAGTGACAGGACTTTCAGTCTATCCACTTTCATCATGGCATGGTTTGGATGCTCTGTATTTTCTTGTTAAGAAACCCCTGTGGTCTCTACAGCTGCTGCAGGTATATGGTAAATTATGTGCAAAAGGAAGCATTGTACTCTATTTGTGGTCTGATGAATGTTGAGTACAGTTGTGTTATAATATCCTCAGACCTGGATGTGATGCCCATACTTATGAGGTGCACAACGTAGAAGGCTTTCCTTACCACAGTGGAAACTTGTTGGTTGAAGTTCAGATTGATATCTACCTGTCTTCTTAGGTTCCACAGGACTGGGTTGGAGCTTTGGGGAGGAGGGGGGTATCAATACTGTAATTAGTCAGGAATTCCACTTTGCCAAAGGCAATAATAATGGAACTTTTTTGCATTTATTTGTAGACCATGTTTTTGGCACAAATCATTTGCCTGTTTTAGCTCCTGTAATACGTTAACATCCTTGATGGACTCAGTAATTACACCCAGTTTGCAAGCATCAGCAAATATGGTAAGCCAAAGGCTGTCTACTGTAGCCTGGACTTCCAAAAAATAGATTCTGAACAGTAAAGGCCACAGCATAGATCCTCGTGACACACCACTGGTGATGGCTCTACTGGTAGGGGTTGAGTCACCAACTTTGACATTATGTGTTCGGTCAGTGAGCCAACTGGCTGTCCATCTAGTGACATAAGGGTTAATTACCAGCTGGAAGAGTTTCTCAATGATACCTAAGTGGGGAATTGTGTCAAATACATTTGCCAGGTCAAGACAGGCGCTATTCACTGTCTTACTTTCATCTAGATCTTTGGAGAAAGAAGTCTATTATGTTTAATAAGCACGATCTACCATAATCAAAGCCAAATTCGTTTGGGTATAGAGTCTGAAGGTCACCTATGTCCTTGTTGATAAGGTCTTTCCCTTTTTTTGTTTCTCCAAGTCTTTTGGCTTTCTAATATCATGATGGGAATGGACCCCATTCCTAAGTCAAAGTACAATTAAAGTTCATAAAATTAGTATTGTTTCACTCTTTTATGTTAGCCAAAAGTGCTCTTTATAGCATCCGCAATGTGCCCAGTAATGACTCCTTCTGCAGTTCGTATGGAGTTACATGTATTAGTAGCATATCTAAATAAGATTTTAGACTCTTTTTTTATAAGACCCATTGCTCCTACTACTATTGGAACTGTTTGGTATACTTCTTCCACATTGCTCTCATTTCTGCCTGCAGATCCTGATATTTTAGAAATTTATGTCTCTCTGTGGGGTCTATATCATATGAGCAAATTGCACAAATTGTGAATGCTCATAACATCGAATGTACCGGACCTCAAAGTGCTTTTTCTAAGATTGCAATACAGTGAAGAATGGGATATTTGGCCTTTCCTCACTGTAGTGTGATCTCGGAGTTGGAATATATATTTAGTGGGGGGTGTGTGAGGTGCAGCCCACCACAATAGGAAGTTTGAGATCCAGTACGTTCGGTATTATGAACGTTCACAATTTGTACGATTTGCTCATATGATATAGACCCTCTCTGTGTGCAGGATGCTGTAGTCACTGGGTGTGGCAATTTCAATGATCAATGGTACTTTTGTCTTCTTTTCCTGGACCACTATATCTGTTTTTCTAGCATCTATCTTTTGAATTGTCGGTAATGGATGATCCCATGTGATATAGACTTTACTATTTTTATGATGCTTTGTGGCTCATGTTTCCAGTGCTTTTCAGCCACTTCAAAACCATAATGTTTATTCACAATCCCCAGTGCAACAGTCTCGCCACATTATTGTGCCTTTCAGTATACAGTCCTTCTGCCATTAGTATGTCACAACCAGCAACGAGATGTGCAACTGTTTCCAATTTGGTTTTAAAAACCTACATTTGTCTGTTTCTCCCACATGTTCAATGGACTTTGTAAACCAGTGTTTAAGTAGCCAACTATCTTGAGCTGCCAATATTAACCTTTTATCTCTTGATTTGAATTCACCTCTCCTTAACCATTCCTGCATTTGTTCCTGATCAATATGAGGTTCTTCCAGAAGTTTTCTATACTTGCAACTATATTTATGCATTTTCCACATTTCTTGCCTTTTCATCTGATCCTTCACCTTATATTCTTTCTTTTGTTTTTTTTGGGACATTCAGTTGCTGCCTGATTTCTATCCACTTCCGGTCCGATTTCCATTCCTGCTTGAAGCCGATATGCTTCTGCTAGATTTAGTAGGGAATCATCTTAGATTTATTCTCCTCATGTTTCAAAACTTTCACAACATTTGGGTCTCATGAGGTCAGCAGATATGTGTGTAGTCCCTCAATTGCAGATCTATACATGTAATCACTTTCAAGGAGGCCCATCCCACCTTTGGAATGGGAAGTATACAATCTTGGCACTGATTTTTATAGATCATTTGGTGAGCATGAAGCATCCTTCTTATTTTAATATCTAATTTATCCATCACATTTTGGGGCCAATCAATCACTCCAAAAGTGTAAGTTAGGACAGGAAGAGCAAATTGGTTTATTGCTTGGATTTTGTTCCTAGATGTCAGTGCTGTTTTCAGGATTAATTTAAGTCTTCTATAATATTCCTTACTTACATTTGTTCATGTTTTGTTGCTGATCTTTCATCAATTCCCAAGTATTTATACACTCCCTCTTGCTCAAGTTGTTTTATATCACATTCTTGTCCCCAACAGATGTTTTCCTGGTGCTGCAGTTTTCCTGCTTTAAAGGTTGCTTTTGCACATTTATCAAGGCCAAATGACATTCTAATATCATCTGAAAAAGTTTTGACAAGCTGCAGCTGTGCTTTCAGTTCCTCATCTGATGAGCTATACAGTTTTAAATCATTAACAAATAGAAGATGAGAAGTCTTTGGACTTTGTTGTTTTCTAGGACCCAAATTGTAGCCATGGCCTAAGCCGTTAAGTAAATAGGTTAATGGTTAAGGACAAGGCAGAACAGCAACTGTGACAGAGAGTCATCCTGGAATATCCCCTTTTGAATTTTTATCCCTGGGATAATAATTTGTACTTTATCATGGTTTAATTGCAAAGTGGTCTGACATTGTTTCATGGTCACTGTAACATAGTCAGTGTAGGATTTATCTTATGCATTTTTAAGCAATCTTTTATCCATGAATGTGGGATACTATCAAATGTCTTTTTGTAGTCATTCCATGCCATACTTAGATTCTTCCCCCTTTTAAAGTTCTCCACTATGACTTTATTTAACAACAAATGATACTTCATTCCATTTGACTTTCTTTTTCTGCTGTTTGTTCTACTGCCATAATTGAGTTTTCTTCTAAATGGCTATAAACTCTGTCACCATAAATTCCCATGTATAGTTTATATGTCGTCGGAAGGCAAGTTATTGGTCTATAATTTTTGGGGTAGCTTGCAGGTTCCCTCTTAAGTAGGAGCATTGTTTTACCTGTTGTTAGCCAGAATGGTGTCTGTTAGAGGTGTGCATATAAATAGTTCTTATTCATGGCTAGGTCTTCATGCAAAGATGTTAATAATTTTAACCAAAAGTTAAGCACTGTATCTGGGCATGGGGTTTTCCAATTAGAGACTTTTCTTAACTTTGTTTCAATCTTTCTGGCTGTTGTTTCATCTCATCTCATATTCTGTACCTTTAAACTTCTTATTCTTTCTTTTACTTCTTTTATCCATTTAACATCTTTGTTGTGTTCCACAGGATCTTCATCAATACTTCTCCAAAATGCATCTATTTCTTCCTTTTTTGGTGGTATTTCAATTCCTTTTAACTTGTTTCCTAATTCTCTATAAAACTTTTTGGGTCATCACTAAATTTCCTATTTTGTACTTTTCCTTTATATTTATCTGTGTATCTTCTAAGATTTTCTGCCTGTGCTGAAATTTTTAATTTATTATTTGTGATAGTGCATGATAGAGCCTGGTCTGTTCTAATACTGTGCACTGCTTTTATCACATCTATCTTTCTTATTTTTTTTTATCTATTCCCTCTTCTATAGTCTTCTAACAGTAACACTTCTTGTCTTAATTGCTTTATATTTTTCTCTATTCGATATTTTCGTGATAGTATTCGATTTCTCCCATTCCTTTGCCTCACTACCCTTTGCTCTTGTGGTAGAAATTTATCAGTTATTAATTTAGCTGCACGGTAACATATCCTTTTTACTTCTGTTATAGCGCATGGATCTCTATGGACTGTCCTAATTACTGTGTTCATTTGTTTTATCAGACTTCTGACATTTGGGGTTTTATTGACCTTCTGCAGTCTATTTCTTTCATTGATTTTAATTTATCTATGTCCATTAAATCAAGCAATTCTTCCTTTAGTTCATTTTCTACCAGACTGAGGGCACATCCTTTGTTTTCCACTTCCTGTGGGCATTCTATAGAAAGTTCTATAGCATCTTCCTGTGACACCTTATCTTTGATTTCATCCTGTGCCATCCGTTGCTTTGTCATATAGGAACTCACTTGCCTATCACTCCTCAACTCTGACTGCATCAGAATTCCCGCAGTCTCCTGTTTCTTCCCTTGCTGTCTAGCTTTAAGTGAACATTTATACTGATTTCCTGTGGAAGGCCCCAAAATGCCTTGATATGGCACCTGAACAATTGCTTCCTTTTCCACTGCTTTCCCCTTAATTTGGATATCCATTGATCTACTCTGTTGTGGTGCTTTCTGCATTAAATTTTCTAGACTGAATCCTTCACTTTACAGGTTCTCCATAACCTCAATTTCTATTTCTTTAATTTCTCCATTACTAATCTCCTTTCTACTTTTCCTCTTTGGCTTCCTATTTTTTTGTATTGTAAGGTTTTCCATAATTGGATTCCTTTGCCCGTATTTCTCTTCAAATATCTTTGGTGCTGCTCTTTTTGTATTGGTTAGTTTTGCATTCTCCTTGCCATAAATATTACACCATATTAAATCTCTTTTTCTTTACCATGTCCATATTTCTTCTTCAGATGTCTCCTGATCTTCTTGCTTCCTCTTACTTTGGGGACTCACTCGATCATGCTGCAATGCAGTCTGTGTTAGACTTTCTACATTAAATCCTTCACTCTGCAAACACTCCATAGCTTCAACTTTTATTTCATTAACTTCTACTTTACTAATCCTCTTTTCCACATTCCATCTTTGTGATATGCATTTTTTTATTGTGAAATTTTCCATATCTGGATGCCTTTGCCTGTATTTCTCATTGAATATCTTTGTGACTGCTTTCTCTATATTAGTTAACTTGGCTTTCTCCTTTGCATAAATATTTCACCATATCAAATCTTTCTTTTTTCCCCATGTCCATATTTCTTTTTTATACTTTTCAAAAATGTCTAGCTTTTTTTTTTGTTTACATTTTTGCACTTCTTCAGATGCTTCTTTTTCCAAACAGAGCAAAGTTTCTTGATCTATATACTGTTTTTCAAAGATATGTTGTATTAATCAACACAAATTTTTATTTGAAGCTTCTGACAGTTTTTCTGTGAAAATATTTTTCTTTCCTCTACTTTATCTCTTAATCTCTTTGTATATCCTCTGTCTGGTATTTCTTGGCTTTTTGCATAATATCCTCAATAGTCCACTCTGTCATCTTTATGGCTCTTCTTTGGCATATTGGTTTTTGTGATTTTTGTGGACTGTTACTTCTTTCTACAACAGGAGGGCCATCCTCCCCTTGGGCCTGGCCTGGACCAATTGTAAGAATGTTTCTGGATTTTGAGGATTCTATACTGTCATTTTTTCCCATCCTGGCACCAGTGTGCCTACCAGGATTGGGCACTTTTTTTTTATCCTGGGGCTTGTACACCCAGCTATCTTTTTCTGTTTTTGACTTACTTCTGTCCATGATATATGCTATATAAATACAGTCTATATATCAGTGTTGCTTTGGTGAGATTATGTGAAAAAGCAGGGTCCACCTCGTAAAGGTATTCATCCAAGACTTGAGAATGAATTCAATTTCAGCACTAATACTCTCCTTTGCTTGCTGACTTTTCATCTCTCCATTAGGACCATGATGATTCTTTCTATGGCCTTGTAGATAAGACTGGTTAGACTTATGAGCCAAGGATAAGTTGATGGCCCCACTTTGTGATAAGGAGATTACTGCTGCTGTTTTCCACTCTGCTAGAGCAAAGGCAGTCCTCAGGCTATGGTTAAAGAAATAGATAAGTAGGAATGCTAGATCTTGTTTTAGATTGCATAGTAAGCAGCCTGAGATGTTATGTGGTACCACTGAGGCCATGTTTTTAACCTTGGAGAACACATATATGACTTGATCTCTAGAAATTCTTGGCAGAGGACTGCTGTCGGGTATGCTTTGGGGTATGGCCTATGGGTCCAGGGGGTGAAGGTTTCACCAAATCTGTAAACCAGACAGTTGGCAGTTTCTTCCAGTGCCGCTTCATGTTTAGACTCCTAACATTATGCAGCAGAACCTTGAGTTTGTCTCCAGTGGATTTTTTTACAGCAGAATTTTTTTTGCTTTGACATCTCCGAAAAAAGGCACTATGGGGAGGCAAGCACTTTTGACAGTATCCAGAAGCCTGGATGACACATGTGCAGACCATCTCTGGCAAAACAGCATGGCCTATCAACCATCTCATTCCAGGCTGAGAGATTCCGGATCACCCTGGATTGACACCAGAAGCTAAGCCAATTGTTCATGTCAATCATTTCTTCTTTGTATTGTGACATCATATTGGGTGATGGTACAGTCTACATATACATTCCCTGTGCAGTCCATACTGTATCATGTTGATATGGGATTAGTGTTCATGCTACAGCTGTCTTTATTCACATGCTGTCATCTGCTGTACATTACCATGTTTCACCTGTCCCTTTTCCTGTGATAATTTCTACAAGTCATGGTTGTGTTCTTATTCGATACACACTCTTCTCTTGACTGATTATTTATAATGCAGTCTATGTACCTTACTGATCATTTACACAACCGTTTGTTTAGATTTCCACAGTACTCTGTACTGTATACACTGTCATGTAATGTGTTCGAAATATATACATTGCTGTATTAATAACCCTGGTAATCATTGTGGCATTTTCTGCAAATACGCTGACTTAGTTTGCCCATAGGTAAACAGGTTTACATGTCTGCTGCTGTCCATGTTGCTTTACATAGTTTCCTGATCAGCAACACTGTTGCTAGCCATGGAACTGCATTTAAGTTTAAATGTGGTGTGTGGCATGAATATATAATTAGCGCTGCTGCTTACCGCTCAA